>NW_012119844.1:508013-682246 GCF_000951035.1 Colobus angolensis palliatus | reverse complement strand
CCTCTGGTCTCCCTCCTTGACATAATGAGGACCTCTTAGTTTCAGCTAATTGCCTCATTTTCTTGGTATTCTTTACTTAAATTTCTAGAGCATTAGTTTTATTAGTCCAGTTCATCATTTGTATCAAGCCACTTCACAGATGATTGAAACCGACTCAATCTGTAGCCTAGCCAATCACGCATGAATTGCCCCGTGTAATCCTGATTTCTACTTTTAGATTTGAGTAAAATCCAAATGATAATGGATTAAGGAATGCATCACAGGTGAGGAAATAAGGGTAAGGGCTTGAATCCAAAGAGGGTGACAGACTAGTGAGGAGCACACATGATCAGTGAAATCAAAATAAGGATTTTGTGTTTTGTTTTAAGATGGCAGAGATTTGAACATAGAATGAGTCAATTAATAGGAAATAGTTGAAACAAAGAGAATTTAATTTTTTAGTTATTGAAGTCATCTTAAGGTGGCAGGAGATGGGACTACAGAGTACAGAAAGATAGATTAGCTTTAAATAGGAAGGACATCTCTTCCTCTGAAGTGGGGTTTAAATAAGAAAGTAAGAAGGTGATGTACATAAATTTAAAAATAGGGGAACCTGCCTGTTGGCATACTTTATGAAATAGTCAGCAAGGAGAACTGCACAGACGTGAGATAAAGATTTGCAGTACGTGCTGAGGAAAATTCAACTAGGTACCTGACAACTATGAGTATGATGAAGTAATTTTCTTTTTCACCATAGCCCATATGTAGGTTAAGAAAGGGTGAAGGACTTGGCTAGTTCAGAGTTAAAATGGACTTAATTTGTGACATGGTAGCACTAATGCTTGCTTCTCCCACCCTTCATGTTTGTTTGGTTTGACCATGTTTTCATTCTGGTCTTTCATACTTTTATTTTGTAGGTCTTGATGACTGTTTGCAGCAGTATATTAAGAATTTTGAGAGGGAGAAGATCAGTGGGGACCAGCTGCTGCGCATTACGCATCAGGAGCTAGAAGATCTGGGGGTCAGCCGCATTGGTCATCAGGAACTGATCTTGGAAGCAGTTGACCTTCTGTGTGCATTGGTAAGGACATAAAACTGGTGAAGAGGGAAACTTCCCTTTTTCTTCTTTTGTTGCTTTTCCCTTTTTTCCTCTCTTCTTTTGATAATTGAAATGCAAATAGAAGAAAAAAACCCTGATTCTCAACCAACTGGACCTGATATTTTCTTCCTTCCTGAAATTTTTATTATATTAGTGCCAAATAACCATTCCCTGTTTGTAACATCTTTTATAACAGTAAGAGTTGGGTATATCAAAACCTTAAGTCCAGAGTGTATGTCCCATAAACAGGGCTCTTCATAGATGAACCACTCATGTGCTAGGCTCTCACACTTTGAGAAAGGAAAGAATATTGATGGTTGACAGTGTTCCATACATACAGTCTAGACATTTGAAGTTTGACCTATGAACAAGGCTCTGCTGACCTAAACCTACTTAAAAGCATGGCATCAGAAATAGATGTCTAGACCACTTCTAAGTTTGAACCATGTAGCTGTGGTGAATCCTTTCAGATGCTGAGCTTTAATCCCTGTACAGTTCTGGGTTTAAGCACCAGGTTTAAAGTCATGTCATTTGGATGCTTCATTATGTGATTGAGCTCTTCTGGAAGTTAACGCGGAAAATAAATTTAAACACCAACTTTTTTTTTCTGTTTATTGAGCAGTTTCTTAGTTGCAGTCCCCAAAGAGGTCAAATGTTAAACTTCCTTCTTACCCCTTCCTAATGTAATGGATATACATCAACAAGTCAGAAGTACAGATACATTTCAGTTTATGCAACAGATGCTTTCTGGGGAATATAAAGCAAATTTCTGGGTCATGAATTCTGATTTTCTTCTACATACCATTATGAAATCAGGAGGTGAGATTCCTTATCAGCAAGCTGAGTTGACTAGTCCAGGAAATTGTACTATTGGGACTGTATCTTTACATCCTTCCCCTCTGTCCCCAACTGCTCTTCGAATTTTGGTTTACCCTGCTAAGTCTTGTCTCTCTGATCTTCACTGGCCATTCTACATTTTCCTTATGTCTACTGTATTCTTTTCTTTTTCAACAATTACATATTCCTGCTCAACAGTGCTATCACTGGGAATGCAAAGATGAAAAAGACACAGTCTGTACTCCGAAAATATATACAGTCCATTAAGAAAGACAATAGCCATTAGAAGACAACATAGATTTAAAGAAAACTCCAGGGGAGTGTAGAAGGAAATGAACGCTTCTGAGGGATTCAGAAAGTGTAGGTAACATATGCATTTGGTCTTGCAAGATGATTAGATATTTGCCAGACGAAAAGTTGGAGAAAAGTTATCTAGGCAGAAGAAATATCATGTGTAAAAACAGAATTGTGAAAGAATATGGAATATTCAGAGAAAATTGAGAATTGTCATTTAGTTTGTGCAGAATGGGAAATGATGAGAAAAAAAGGTAACACCTTACACCTTGTATCACATTACAATTCTTTGCTTAGGTTCTTTTATCCTTTAATTCATGTTGGACTCCTCAAAGGAAGATACCTTTGTTTAGTTCATATTTTTTATTTAGCTTTCTGCCCAGTGCTAAGCTCATAAAAGATGTTAAATTAATGTTATCTTACTGAATTAAACTCTCTTGCCTTTCTTCAGAGAACCGTAATTTTTCTCTTGCCTACACAGCCTTTGACTTTGAAGTTTCTGTTCCTCATATAAGGAAGACATAGAAAAATTAGCAGATTCCTTTTGTTTCTTTAAGCTATACTGTATTTTCGTCTACCTTGTCTTGAAGTTATTCCTTATGTGAATAAATGTTTATGGCAGCTGATGAGAATCAAATGTTTATTTAGTCACATTTATTCATGCAACATATATTTATTAAGCATCAGATATATTGTTTGCATCATGTTATTCTAGAAGGAAGTAAGCTGTTCATGACTTGGAGGTGTAATAATATTTCAAACTATTAAGCTATCATTTAGTATGCTTCAATAGAGAGCAAAGAATATTAACTGAAAGAGTAAAAACATAAATAAAATATATATATATAGCTTAATGTATGGGCCTTAACACTAAAAAGTGTTCTGACAATACACTTTTTATTAGGAACTGTAAATAAATCGTTTATGACAGGATAAGAACAGTTTTCATTTCATTTTTCATGTACTTATAATTTCAGGCATTTTGCATGAAAGATTTGATGTTTGCAATTGCTGGGATTTGTTTCTTTGCAACATAATTGCTTGGTTCATTCATCTTAAAATAATTTATTTTCCAAAAAAATTCATTAAAGCAAGCCTTTTAAGACTCACTCATATTTATAAAGCAATGTATTATAAAGCTAAAAACCTGCTACACGATGCATTTAAATTAAGAGCGCTGAATAAAATGGCATTGACATTGTAAAATATGTGGTGCCAATATTAAGTATTTCTAGTTAAGTGGTTAGTGAAAATTTGCCACTGGTGAGGATATAGCTGACGTTACTTTTCTAAAATGTTAAATGCGTATCTTTATTTCAAATGCTTTTGCATGCATATGATTGAAAGAGAAGGCTGATATGAACTTAGCACAAATTCATTAAGACTTAAATGGCTGTGTTCGAGCAGTTCTAAGTCACTACTGGTTCTGGCACATGGTAATGGCCAAGTATATGAACAAATAAGTAACATATATGACAAACACAGCAGCTAAGTACATTTCATGTGTAAGTTTTTGTTTTCTTGAGGTAGGCCTTTTTATACTAATAGTAATACCAAGTTTTGCTATGCATATCCAATAAAAAGCAAATCTGTAGTGAATAAACCTACATTTTTAAAAAGTTGACGCAGTGCCCGCCATACCCCTGGCCTAAAGCGAAAGGTGCTTGATTTACTTGTCGATTCTTTAAATGGTAGGTAAGAGTGTGTGATGTACTGGTGACTTACCAAGTCACAACAAACCATCCACTTACATGAAAGAAATAGCCAGAAGGTATCTGTA
Source organism: Colobus angolensis palliatus (assembly GCF_000951035.1). Taxonomy (NCBI): domain Eukaryota; kingdom Metazoa; phylum Chordata; class Mammalia; order Primates; family Cercopithecidae; genus Colobus; species Colobus angolensis. The sequence goes on along the minus strand of NW_012119844.1, from coordinate 678,257 downwards.
TTGGTAGTAATTGAGAATTGTAATGATAAAAATTAACTTGAGGCTGGGCATGGTGGCATGCCTGTAATCCCAGCACTTTGGGAGCCTGAGGAGGGCAGATCACTTGAGTCTAGGAGTTCAAGACCAGCCTGGGCAATGTAGCAAGACCACATCTCTACAAAAAATTTAAAGTACTGGCATACACCTGTAGTACCAGGTACTCAGAAGGCTGAGGTGGAAGGATCGTTTAAGCTCAGGAAGTTCAGGCTGCAGTGAGCTGTGATAATGCCACTGCACTCCAGCCTGGGTGACAGAGCAAGACCTTGTATCAAAAAATAAAATGAAATAAAATAAATTTTAAAAATTAAAAAATTAACTTCAGAGATCAATTAATCTTTTTTGTTAAAATAGTAGCACATAAATCTGATTACATACAGATGAGCTTCTAACCTATTATACTCTTCTAAATTTTTTAAACATGTTTTTGGATTATTAGTGTAGTTACGTTCATTAACTAGAACAAGTTTTAAGAATTTCCTTCCCCATCCTCTGCTACATATCTTTTAAAGATTCTTTTTGCCTCTGCATTTCTCTGTCCTCCACATTTTTTACCTCTATTCTGCATAATGTATTTTTAGGAGGCTTCCAAGTTAGACCTTCTGAGAGTATCCTTCCAGGTTTTGTCCGGATGATTATTGTATTCCCTAATTATTGAGTCATATGAAAAATAATAATTTTAGTTTCTTAAATTTTGAAGACTCTGAAATAGTTTTACTTTGCCTTTGGATTTTTATTTATAAGAAGACTAATATTATTTTACCTTTCCTAATAAATCATTTGAGATGCTAGTGTTATATAGAGAGAAATAATTTAAAATAATCTTTTATGAAGGCTAGTGGCTACAGAGTGAAATATCAGTTACCAGGTTGATTGAGTAGGCTTCTCTCTAATTGTTATAATTTGAACTTCTCTAAGAGATTACTATACTTTGTTGGCAGACAAATGTTTTCTTATTAAAATCATTTATACACAAAAATGAAAAATGCTATCATTTTTTACTTTAGAAAAATGCTTTAACACAGGGAAAACTTCTAAAAATACTTTTCAGCATTTTCATTTACAATTACATTTACAGAAGAAGTATCATTTACAGTTAATTTGTATAGTTATAAATTGTTCTTATCTAGTCATTAGAGAGCATCTTTTATAAACATGAGAGGATTTCTTTCATTCTATAGTGACCAGCTGGACAAACTCTCCCACATTTCACAAATAATCCATTCTCAGATGCAATATAATTTGAATAGAATGTTGTTTTATTTGCACAAGCCAAATCTTTTAACTTGAGGGAAGAATATTACAGTTCAAATTAAGCAGTGAATATTTAACATATTAATACTATGTTATTTTAGAAAAATTTATAACTTTAGAAGAAAGTATTTTTTTAATAAATATGTAAATTCTCAGCAAAAGACAAGCAGACTTTTATCACCATTAAATCTGTAGTGGTAACGTTAATGTTTAGGCATCAGAACCTTCCTCTCCCCTCATTTTGTCTCCACTAAGTTTTCTCTTGTCTTAAATTGCCATAGGAAAAAAGACACCTAAATGTTGTACAAAGTAGGTACCCAGTGGTTGTTGACTTAATAATATTATTGTATGACTTAATTTCCTTTTTCACTCTTCATCTTACACTTTGATTTAATTATTGTTACCATGTTTCTGAGAGTAGGAGTAGAATATTGATGCTAAGGAATGTGGTAGACATATCCACTCACAGATGTCCTGGTGACTTGTAGTTCCATTCTGAACTCTGTCTAGTTTAAGTACTGCGTTTTTTAAGCAAAAAAAAAAAAGAAATCTTCCCATACCTCAGTTTCCCCAACTGTGAAAAGGTAAGTCAAACTTAGCCTCCCAGGCCCAAGCAAATTCTTACATTCTTTGGGTTTTGCCATTTTCAGTAAGGTGGTAATAATTTTAACTTTACGCACAACTGTAATGTGCATGCTGCTAAGTGGTTTAATCAAGATTATCCTTGGATAATATTAACCAGCCTTTTTAAGGGGTGTTTTACAATTCATAGTTAGCTGCTTTACATTTTAATTGTAACTTATGAAAACTTTCCCCAAAGTTTGAAGGGATCCTACAATCCTTTTCTATTTGAAGATAGTAAAAAGGCTAATTATACTTATTCATATAACCCCTTTCTGCAATAAGGTATAATCGACAAGATATTTAGGATGAATTAACAAATATTAGTTGAAATGTGAGAACAAAGAAAAGAAGAAAACAAGTACACTTACCAAAAAGTCACTATGATTGCTTTTGGTGTGCTTCATGTTTAGTTGTGAGCTAATATAGCCAGGAGAAAAACAAAAATAATTTTAGTGTCATAATTTGTATTACAAAAAGGAGAAGTTGTATTAGTTCCCCTTAGGAAGCAGAGTTTTTCCTGATGCCATATTATAAAAGAAACTTTTTATGCATCATTATGTAGAGTACATATATTTTTAAATCTGGTTTATTTACCTGATTTATTTCTTGCTTTTTCATTTTGTTATTGTTGGTTGTGTTTATTTTCCTAACTTTGGGGAAGCAGAATTATTCCTAGTACCTACATTCCTGACCATGCGTATTGTTAATTGAATATATGCTCAAAAATAATTGTTGATAATAATTAATTTCACAAGTAAATAAACTTAGGTTTTGGTTTTAAAAAAACAAATTTATTATTTCTTACAATCTTGCTATCTTGGGTAGCATAGTTCTAAGATACAATGCCCTTATCTTTCTTTGTTCATGTTAGTGCTTAACACATTTTATTATAATTTCTTTATATGACATCTCCCCAGATAGTCACTTAACTGTGGGCTCCACTAGGTCAGGAATCCTATCTTACTCATTTGTAACTCTAATGCTACCCCATTGCCTGTGCATAATAAAGTATTCAGTAAATATTTTCACGAATGAATAAAATTGACTTTAAGTATATTCTCTCTCTTTTTTATAATTCAGAATTATGGCTTGGAAACAGAAAATCTAAAAACCCTTTCTCACAAGTTGAATGCATCTGCCAAAAATCTACAGAATTTTATAACAGGAAGGAGAAGGAGTGGCCATTATGATGGGAGGACCAGCCGAAAATTACCAAACGACTTTCTGACCTCAGTTGTGGATCTGATTGGAGCAGCCAAGAGTCTGCTTGCCTGGTTGGACAGGTAAAGTCTTCCACGTGTTTCATAAGTATCCTCTCCTCAGACACCAGTTTGAATATAACATTATTTTGCATTTTCTTGTGAAAGGATTGGACAGGCAGAGGAGTACCAATTAATAGATGTCTAATGATGATTTAGACATTAAGATTTAATACCCCACAATATAGGGGTATTAAACAGATATTAATCCTTTATAAAATTTGATATCCAACTAAGTAGCCAATCAATAATTAGTCCGACAACTGTAAAATACCTTGCTGCTTTATAAGCAAAAATATTAATCCTTTATAAAATTTGATATCCAACTAAGTAGCCAATCAATAATTAGTCCGACAACTGTGAAATACCTTGCTGCTTTATAAGCAAAATCATTATTTGGCTGTCATAATAAAATTTATAAATTTTTGTTTATTATACTACTGCTTTGTGTCCTGATGTTCTTTATTCATATTAATTGGTTGTACTTAAGGAAATGACCATTGTGATGCTGTAAACTGTTTTAAATAGGTAATTAGACACTGACACCTTCATAGCATGCCTTGTGTGTCTCCTTGGCCTCACTTCATTCGTTCTCTGTTATTAATTACATTATACTATTTTGGATATCATAAACACACTTTTAGACTTTTTTAAGTTTAGGTGACTTTCATTTGTTTTGGAACATGTAAAATAGTATAAAACTCTTGTAATATGAAATGGAAAGGTTAGATTTACATTATATACTGTATGTGGTTAAACATTATAATGTTAAAACACATTGCAACTGTTTATTAAAAAACTAAATTTCTCTTCTTTCAGTTTTGGAATTTTTGGTAAGGGGTATGTACTATGTTTAATGGCTAAATAATCAAATTTAAAAAATGCGCTTTGTCTGTCATAAGAAACTCTGATAATACACATTATCAGAATTCTTTCTTGAATAAATGTCAGTAGGATATCCATATGTGTTCCTACACACACACACACACGCCAGTATTACATTTTGGCATTTTAGAAACATGAGGTCTTATATTAAAAGTAAAGCTTTTGTATTTTTAAGGTGAAAATTGAGATAATTTTCCTTAATTTTATATATACTTAATATAAAGTGATGATACTAAATCCAAATATGAAACACTAAACTATGTATTACTAGCTTTTTGATAATTAATGGACTGCATGTTTCTTTTGCATTATAACATTATTAAAATGTAATTTTCATAATTGTCTAAACCACATTATCAAGTGTTTAAATTAATTGAATTTTAAATATATACATTCCAAAAGTTATGAATGGTCAGTAAGTAAAATATGGCTTAGTCCTTAAGTACTATTAATATAATATGTTTGTTTTGGTAGGCTTTACAGTAATCAGAAGGCTTAAAGAACACATCCTTGATTATAATTATATCTTCTTTTACTCTCATTTTCCCTATAATTATAAATTTCCCCAGCCTTGATATTTTCATTTAGTAAATTCATTTATATATTTTTTACCCTAGTATTTGTTAGATGGATAAATTGTTAGAGTGAATAGAGAATGTTTTTACTTCTTGATGACAGATATGGCTATTTATAAAATCATACATTTCCCACACTATAGTAGTCCTTGAGATTTTATTGTACCAATTTTTTTATGGTGGCATTACTTTCGTTATGTAATAAAATGCTTTTTGTAAGTGCCAAGTCACCTACAAAACACATATGTGCATACACACCTACAAAAACACATAAACACACACACAGTGTGTCAGTGCAGATTTGCTTTAATTTGAGGGATTTAAAATGAACCCTGCAAATGAATACTACCAAGCATTTGATCTTTAACTTTAGTTTATTCCTTCGATATACAGTATTTTAGTTGAAGAATAAAAATTTTGCCCATTAAATAGGATTAATTTCATGTTAAGCAGCTGTTTTCATTTTTAAACAGCTATAAGTTTTATGGCATTACAAAATTTTTATTACATTTTGGAGAAAATGTGCGTCCACAGCAATATGATTTGGGTTTATTACAGTTTTCATTTTATGTCACTTGAAAGAGGAGAAAGAAAAATAAAAAATGAGTAAAAAGAAATTTAATTTTATTCTAGATGCTGAACTAGATGCTTTATACATACATATATATACCTCGGCTCATTGAATTCTCACAAAGCAGATATTGTTATCTCCATTTTACATATGAAATGTGAAATAACTTGCCTAAAGTCATTCATCTAGTATGAAAGTTATTTTTGTCTGACACTGAAGTCCTGTTATTTTTTCGTTCATGTTCCTTTGTCATGTTACACCTTGTTTTGAATGCTGACTAATTCTTGAGGATTTTGAGGAAGGGATGTGGCATATAAACCTTTATTTACATTTTGCTATTTATCTTCAAAAGCTAAATAAGACTACCACTTTTCTGTTTTGGGCCTCAGTATCTGAAATTGCTACATAGAACTTCATTAATAGAAAAGGTTTATTTCGCTGTTTATGGTAAAAGTTTACTGTTTTATCTCATTTTTAACATTAATATTTAATTCTAATTGTTTCTAAAATACCTTTCAAGATTATTCTATTTTAAAGGGATCAATGAGATTTTTTTTTTTATATCATTGAAAAACCTTTAAGTGTTTAAGGCATAATAGTGTGCTAGGAAAATAATATTTATGACTCACAAAAACTCCAGTGTCAATGGAGCTTTCATTTAAGTGAGATATTCTTTCAAAGACCAGCTCCTTACATTTCCTAAATAAGATAAAATCTAACGTTAACACAATTCCGTTTTTTTCTCCTATTTAAAATATTGATTTCAGTGAAACACCAGACTTTTCCAGAGGAATAGTCTCAGAGGTGAATCACAGTTGGTAGCTTTACTGTTTATTTTCAATGCATGGTTTACTTGTCTATTTTTAACCTACATCCTACTGTTTTTGACACCTTATATTTCTTGCGGTTTTCTGTGGCTTTGCCAAATCGATCTATACTCAGAAGTTTACAGATCACTACAAGTGTTATGTTGTACAGTAACATTAGTAATAATGTTCAAAATTATTATTAAACAAAGTTTATTTTGCCTTCCATAGTAAAAGATTTTTTTTCCTTCATTTTTACCAGTAATACCCAATTCTGATAGTTTATAAAATACCTTTGTAAGGCCATCCTGTTTTGATGGGATCAATGAGATCTCTTTATATCTTTGAAAACCTTTTACATATTGAAGGCATAAGAGTTTAAGGTACTAGGAAATTTTTGTTAAGATTTCTTTGAAATTTTTTGTCTTATGTAAGAAAATTGTTAAACTAATTTCTTCTTCCATGATAATAAACTATAGGACAAATTAATTTTATACCAGGAAAAATATTACAGAGACCAAGAAAACTACATTAAACACTACCAGATAATGTGATTCATTGTTTGGTCTTATTTTCTCTCATGTGCTCATTGCTTCTCACTTGGCACTAATTATTCCAGGGAAGAGCAGTGACATTAGCACTACTATCATTCATGGACTACCCTAAGGTTTCAGCAGTGCCAACCTGAGAAATAGTAAGGCATTCCAGATTTTCCTTATTAACCTCTTAGCTTTCCTTATTAGTTTCTAATTTGTTTAGGATTTCTGAACCGTTAATAACCTTTTTATAAATGTAATGCTTTTGTTTAGCTATAATGTACAAAGAATAATTTCTTATAGGATCATAAACTTTTGTGCCAGAGAGAAATATAAGCATTGTATTAGCTATATGATGATTTAAGGAGTACAGTTGCTTAATTTTTAAGATCTAAATAGGATAATTCCTGTAACAACCACTTAGCAATGATCCAAGGATTTTATCTTTTTTTCTCTTTCTGGCATCGAAAAGCTTTCTTGCTATGAATTTAATTTCCTTTAATTAGAGTTATTGTGTTCTTCTTGTAAGTACCCTGAATTCTACTTGAGGGTTTCTTCACACTTAAGAACAGTTTCTTTATTTTTGTTTTTGATTTTATTTTTATTTTTGTATATGTGTGTGTGTGCATGCGTGCAGATCATGTTCAGTTATTCTGCAGAGATCTATTGTTTTTACTCTCATAGATGATCATTAAGCCATGACTGAGGGATAATCTTTGGTAACCCACAAAGATTGGAACGCCACCTGACCTTTTACCCTTATTTATATGTAGATGCAGCCCAAATCATCATACCAAACCTTAAAATCTGCTGGCTAAGAATGGCTGTTATTACAGTTGTATGTGATTTGCCTCTAAGATAAAAACTTTAGGGTAATTCTAAATCACTATAAAATAAAATCTGTTTTCCTTGGTATGTGTTTAGATTTTTCTTTTCATTTTTTCTTGAAATTTAATCGTGAGTGAGAAGCTTGTCCTACTTAAAATATGAATGGTCAGGAAAATGGAAAACATGCCTTGGAATTCAGTTTGCTATAAGCATTTAGTGATCAAATAGAATTTTTCTTTTCTGTATTTGAAAATCAAGTGAGATTCTTTTAAGTAGTTATGGTAAAACAAAATGAAACAAACATTCTGTGCATCACCTCATCACTTCTTAATGAAATTTTAAGATTTTATAAACAGACTCTGACCTTTTCAAACCTAGGAATCGAAACTCTTTTCTAATCATGCCAGAAGCATTTTTGAATTCTTAGTTTAAAATGCGTTTTTATGCTTCAATGCAGCAAAAATGGTGTCTACCTAATTTTTTTTTTTTTTTTTTTGAGACAGAGTCTTACTCCGTCGCCCAGCCTGGAGTGCAGTGGCATGATCTCGGCTCACTGCAACTTCTGCTGCCCAGGTTCAAGCAATTCTTCTGCCTCAGTCTCCCGAGTAGCTAGGATTATAGACACCTGTCACCATGCCCAGCTAATTTCTGCATTTTTAGAAGAGACAGAGTTTCACCATCTTGGCCAGGCTGGTCTTGAACTCCTGACCTCATGATCCACCTGCCTTGGCCTCCCAAAGTAATTTTTTAAAATAATGATATTCTCCTAGAAGTGCTTATATTTTTCATTAAAAATATTTTTATTAAGTCACCTAGAAAGCATCCTTGGTCATCATTGTCTCCTTCCCACCTGGCCCAGAGATGCTTAAATCCAAGTTGTTTCTCCAGCTCTCACCTACCCCAGGAGATCAGGATTCCACTGACGTCCTGGGCAGCCAGTGAATTTAATTTTCCATGAGAAACGACAGAGTTAACCTGTGGCAATAGGAGACCTACTTCATGTGGACCTTTTTTTTCCTTCAGTTTAACTTTTCTGGAACAGTGTGCTGCGTAGTTCGGCCTGAGTTTGTGCAGCTTGTTAAGACACCTCTTGTGTACACTATGTTGAAGCTCCACAGAAAAGTCATGGGACCACTTCTAGAAACCTTTCAACTGTCAGGCCTGTTAGTCTCATGACAGCTTGTTGGTTGTGCCAAACACTTTATTTGGGAAAGGAAAGCCCAGATTTGAATGGGTCTTTCCCCTGGGCCTTATCCTATAGAGGCATTTGTAATATGGAGAAAATAATTTTTCATTTTTGCTCATTTAATTCTATAAATTCTCTTTATGAATGAATTTTGTGTTCTTTAGTTCTCCTTGAAAGAACATTTGAATTATAAAAATAAATTCTTTACCTGTCGGAAAAAAAAATATTTTTCTTGAGGCCTAATTTATTTTCTATAAATTAACCTATTTTAAGTATACAGTTTGATGGGTTTTAGTTAATTTTAATAACACCTATACAACCACCTTTACAATCCAGTCTTAGAAATCTTCCATTAGGATGGATTTTTAAAAGTTGGTTTCTGCTTACAATTAAAGAGGTTAATTTTTTAACTGAGAATTTTGATTAATCACATTTTTTTCTAATTCAGTTTTTAAAATTCTTATGTCTCCTTTTATTTAAGTAAATTATCTTGAAAAAATATACTGAGTTTTGGAGTAGGAATAGGTAAGTTCATGAAAGAGAGCCTATAATACACTGTGGTATAGTCATGCATTGCTAATGATAAGGATTGGCAATTTTGTTGTCCAAAATCATAGAGTGTGCTTACATAACCTAGATGGTACAGCCTACTACACACCTAAGCTGTATGGTATAGCCTGTTGCTCCTAGGCTACAAACTGTACAGCATGTGACTGTAGTGAGTACTATAGGCAATTGTAACACAATGGTAAGGATTTATTCCATATCTAAACCCAGAAAAGGTACAGTAAGAATACAGTATTATAATCTTATGGGACCAATGTGGTGTATGTGGTCTGTTGTTGACCAAAACGTCATTTTATGCAGCACATGACCATATGTAAAATCGCTTAGAAAACAATATGTTAAAACCACCAGAAAAAGAAAGGGCCATTTAGTAAATTGTAGTGGGGCACTTGGTTAAGCCTTTGGAAAATAGATAATGATAGAGCACTATCTATTTTTCTTCACTAAAATAAATTTTAGATAGATATCTAAGAAGAAAATATAAATTTACAAGAAAACAAAAAAAAATAGGCAAAAATGATTTCTAGATGTGAAAAGACTTTCTAATTATTTTTAAAATGGAATAAAATACAAAGGAATGTACTGTTGACTACATAAAAATGAAAAACGTAACGAAGTATAAGATGACAAGCTGGGAAAAATATTTGCAACAAACAGATATGAAAAGCAGAGGGTTAATGTGTAATGTGTAATATTCATATATGAACATATGTGAATATTCATATTGATAAAAAACAAAACCCACCAAAGTGTAACAGATGCACGTATAAGTAGGTAAATAAAAAGAAGAAACAGAAATCACTGGTAAGATGTATATATCAAACAACAGAGCTTTAAAGTGCGTGAAGCAAAAACTGACAGAATGAAAGAGTAAATAGACAAATCCACAGTTGTAGATTTCATTTCCTCTTTCTCAAGAATAGATAAAATTAAAAAGAAAGTCAGTAAGATTAGAAAAGCTGAGCACCACCACCAAACAACAGCATGTAATTGACATTTTTAGAGCACTTCATCCAACAACAGGAGAACAAAAATTCTTTTCAAGTACCCATTGAACATTCACCAAGATAGACCATATCTGTATCATAAAACAAAATTCAGCAACTTTAAGAGAATTGAAATCAGATGATAAAATGAAACTAGTAACTCATACAGCACACTTATAAGTAATCCAACGGTCAAGTCTCATGGAAAATAAAAAGTAATACATTGAACAGAATGAAAAAAGACCAAATCATAATTTGTGGCAGACAGCTAAAGCAGTACTGAAAAGGAAGTGTATAGCACTGAATGCTTATATATCAGAAATATATATATTCAAAATATATCAGGAATATATGTAGTAAATATATCAGAAGCACTGAATGCTTTATATCAGAAAAGAAGAAAGATCTCAAATCAATAATTTAAGTTCCCATCTCAAGAAAATAGAAAAATAAGAACAAAATAAGCATGGAGCAATAAGATCCTCTTAATGATAAGAGCAGAAATTAGTGAAATTGAAAACAAACAATAGAGAAGTCAATCAAAATGTAAAGGTTAATGAAGGAATATTACAAATAACTTCACACATAAATTTGGTAGCTCCGATGAAATAGACCAATTCTATTACCTAGAAACGCCTCAGGGTGTGGAGAAAAGCTGCAGGCTCAAATGATTTCATTGGTGAATTTTATACATTTAAAGAAGAAATAACACCATTTCTACACCATCTCTTCCAGGAAATAAAGGCAGGAACTTTTCCTATATCAGTTTTTGAGGCAATCATTATCCTGATACAAAAACCCCCCAAAAAACAAAAAACAAACAACTGAAGACCAATATTTTGCAGGAACTTAGATGTTAAAACCCTCAACAAAATATTACCAAACTCAATATAACCATGTGTAAAAAGAATTATGCACATGACTAAATGAGCTGCCTCAAACACTTGAAAATATATCAAGTATGAAGTATACAGGTCCACCACTTACTAGTTGTGTGACCTTAGATAAGTCACTTAATCTTTCTTTACCTTATGTTTCTCATCTGTAAAATGAGAATAATAAGTTCCTATCTCATCATGGTTGTGAAGATTAAATTATCTAATACATGTAAAGCATTTAGAATAGTAACTAGCACATAGTGAGCCCTCAGTGAACCTTAGCAGTTGTTATTACAAGCTCTTAATTGTGAATATTCTAAGTAGATACTGTACTCAGAATCTTGGGTTCTTTTGAAAATAAACTAACATGTTATCTTTGCCTAAAGTATTCCTTTTTTTTTTAGATCTAGTGAAAATACCTTGTAAGAACCAAAGAACTTCTAAATAATTAAGAATTTTAAAAAGAGAGAAATTTGGTAGAAAGCAAACATTATATTTCCTGAATTTAATTTTCTTCCAATCATTTCTTTCAAAACTTTCCTTGAAATAAGTCCTGAATATTTTTGTCAGTATGCAAATTTCAGAACAACTTATTTCATATTATTGAAAAATACTCATTTTAGGCTACTATATTTTGGGACTTTTCAAAAACTGTTACTAGTAATCACAATTTTCCTTTTCCCTTTATAGGTCACCATTTGCTGCTGTGACAGACTACTCAGTTACAAGAAATAATGTCATACAACTCTGCCTGGAGTTAACAACAATTGTGCAACAGGTATTAGCTGACAAACAAACTTTCCTTCTGTTAATTTATTAGCAACTTCATATTCCAACAATGGGAAGTATCCTATGTACCAAGAGTTTGCAAGATACTGGTTTAGAAGTTTCTCAAAGACAAATCATTCTAAAGAAATGAAATGTGTAATTATTTATTGGGAAACTATGCATATAGCTCAGTTAACTTACCAGAAGATATAAAAGGAACCTGACCTGTACACATACAAACAAATGTGTCTAATAGCTTTTAACAGTGATCTAATTACCTGATTTTCCACTTCGAATATTATCTAAGCCAGGGATCCCCACACCAGATGCCTTCAGGGTCCAGCAGCTAATATAAATGTTTGAATTAAGTCTGGTATAAGGCAAGGAGAAATGGAAGAGACTTGGGTGAATTGACTAGAACATATCCAAACATATCTTTTAGATATCTTTTAGAGGAAATGTAATTATAGGCATGATATATCAGTGGTTGTAAATTATCTCTTAAATAATCTGTTCTTTTTCTACTGTTATGTGATGATATCTCTTTTCAGTGGGCTCTTTCAGTGTGGTTTCTTGCTACCTGTAGTAGCAAGAAGAATAAGGATTAATAGGTAAAATAATGAAATAAAATAGTTAAGTGTTTATTTCTTTATGGGGAAGCTATGGGTGATTTTATTTAGACTCTACTTTTCTATATTTTCCAAATGAATTTTTATTTTCTAAAATGAATTTGAGTTATCAAAAAAACAAAAAAGAGTGTTAAGTACATTGAAGAAATACCTCTTTAAGTTTGCCAAAGGAACACAGCTTAGACAAATACTTAAATTTTACCTTAAAATAAATTACCTAGCTTACAAACAGTTAATGTTCATCTAATCATCTAATTCAGCCATTATATACATACTAATCACTGCATTTGATTGGAATTGTATGAAGTGTCTGAAGACAGGAATTAAACTTAAGCTGTCAGTAAAAGAGGCCAATTTGAATAAGCAAGGTGTAGACTTTAAAAAAAATCTAGGGCATGCATTTATTACCAGGCTTTCAAGAAATCTCATCTGAACAGTTATGATGATGGTTATGCTTTGAAATATGCTATGCTTCAAATTATTTTTCACTCAGCTTTAATTATTTTTATTCCCTTTGCAGCAAGATGAGATAATCAATATCTAAAAATAAACTGTCACAAATGGCTTTTTTCCCCTTTCTAACACAAAGTGGTGGTACTATGAAGTAAAAGGAAAGTGCTTCTTGATATTAACCACTTACATTTAAAATAATACTAAAATTAGAGGAGAAAGTTAATGTCAGTTTCTTTTGAAAACCTCCATTTGCAGGAATTTGTTTAATCTACTATATTTATTTTACTTATTCCCAGTTGTGATGGGTTTGGATCATTGTATTTGAAGCCTTTTAAAGAGATTTCTCCTCCCCTCCTCAACACTTTCGTCACATAAGATTGGTTATAACGACACTTTTGAAAAAAAAGAGAAACTGGTTTTAAAATCTTAAATAGAATTCTCACAAAGAACTGAAGCTTCATTTAGAACACTGTCAGCAACTGAATCAGAACAATGAGACAGGTACCCACACGCTACTTGTCAGCATTGAAATAATTGCCATGATGCCTTCCTTAATGGATATCAGCTTAACCTACAATTATTCTACTGTACCATTTTTATGTTCTCTACTTCAAACACAGAAATGGTGAATTAGATTGTCACTAGTTAAGAAATAAGCACAAAAGTGTTGGTTTGCAAGATGAAACTTTGTTGAAGTTTAAAATACATGGGTCATGGTGGTAATCTTGGAGGATTTGAGACTCAGCCCTGTTGTTTCATGATGATTCCACATTGGACAAACCGTGTCATTGCTTTCACCCTCTGTAAACAGAAGTAATCACATCTACCTCAAAGTTTTTGTAAGAATCAAATGAGATTTATTTTAAAATAGTTAAGACTTGGAATCAACCTAAATGCCCATCAATAGTAGACTAGATAAAGAAAATGTATATATACACCATGGAATACTGTGCAGCCCTAAAAAAGAATGAGATCATGTCCTTTGCAGCAACACGGATGGAGCTGGAGGTCATTATCCTAAGCAAACTTAACACAGGAACAGAAAACCAAATACCATTATCTTCTCACTTGTAAGTGGGAACTAAACATTGAGTACACATGGACACAAGGGAACAACAGGTACTGGGGCCTACTCGAGGGTGGAGGGTGGGAGGAGGGTGAGGATTGAAAAACTACCTTTCGGGTACTATGCTCATTACGTAGGTGATGAAATCTGTACAGCAAACCCCATGATACCCAATTTACTTATATAACAGACCTGCACATGTACCCCTGAACCTAAAATGAAAGTTAAAAAAGTAAAATAAAAATAGCTGATGAATGTAAAGTGAAAAACAAAGATGAAAGTAATATTATTTACAAAAATGGGTAAGGAATAAAGAGACTTGATAAAAGGAAGTAAAACAGGAACTTTGTTTTGAAAAATAAATGTCAGAGATTTTTTTCTCCTTTTGGTGTTAGTTTTCATGAGCTGCATTTACGGTGAAATCTGAATTGGGTGCTGAGGGAAAAATTCAAACATGTTGAAGAACATTTTAAATCAGATTTTGAAATGTTAAATACAGAGTGAAAAATTCCTCTTAATACTCAAATTTTGACAATATGCTTTTTACCTGAACTGGTCCTCTCTAAACTGTATTTATTAAAAATCTTTTTCTGCTTGCTTATGGGTCTGTTCATTTCTAACCTTCTTAGATCCATTTTCCATGTTATTGGTTATCACTGGTTGTCTGAATAGTGTTAAAAACATTTTACAGAAAACTATAAGGAAGAATATTTACAATAATCCAATCTGAATTATGCAGAAACAATTAGTGCTGTTGCTTTGGTCTTTCCTGTAATAAATGCCTTTACTTAAGTTGTTATTCTGACTTTCTGTCAGTTCTTTTGTTTTACTTTGTTCCATATTTACCTGTCAGTTGTATTTTATTTTCTAAACCTTTATTCAATTAAATGGAAAAATATTCTTTGAAGATCAATATTAAAAATGTTTATTTTTGATGGACAGCCTCCTTTAAATTATGTGTATATGCTTTCTATTCACTTGTGTTACCTTTATAATATTTTAAATACAGAAAATAAAAGTAAACAATTTATGAAACATCCTCTAAATCTGCATCTTAAAATAAAGATATAAATGAGCATATTGAGTATATAGCCCTTTTTAAATATATTCCTGCTCAAATGTAATTTAACCATTTTATCTATTTTATCTTAACCAAGTTGTTAATTGCTCAAGGTAAATACTTGAGAAAATAAGAGTTTTTAGGACTTATTGATCTGGGATTTGTGTTTTAAATGCGTAGAACACAAATTTGTAAATACTATTTAGAAAGATTACAAAATTTTGTTGAAATGAATAGCCCAGAAGTAACCTTTAGTTTCATTAAGGATTTATTCAAGGAAATTTAGCTTGCAGTTTTATTGATTATATATATTATATTTTACTTAATTACATTCATGTATATGAATAGTACTTCATTTACCTTCTTAGTTGACATTTCATATAATTAACTTTCATAATTTATGACAAAACAGTGTAGTGGGCTTTGACATGAAGTAGATCCAAGTTCATCATCCTGGCTTTGCTTTTCAACAAACAGTATAAACTTGGACGAATTACTTCATATCTCTGATATTGTTTTTCTTTTTCTGTAAAAGTGGATCCCTGCCATTTTTAGATTATTGTTGAACTGTTGTGAATATTTGAAAGTGATTTAGCCCACCATCTGGCATATAGTGGGAGCTTAATAAATGGCCACTCAAGTTATTTTGTGTAACAAAGGAGCCTTTGGAAATGGTAAACTCAGCTAGTTTCTTGCTCCACAGAAGATTTCAAGGAGTGATGCTCTGCTTACTTTTGGTATTGAGTGGCAATGAAGAAAGATCTCATTTCTAAAATGAGTGATTTTTTTTAAAAAAAAGGATTTTGGTATAATTCAGAATGTTCTTTAGATTTTAATGCAAATTCATTACTGTGCTTCATTTTCTGCAAGATATGTTTAAACATTCATGTTCAAATGTAATGCAGAAATTAATTTTGATTACCCGGGGATATATCATCTCTATTCACACATTCAAGTTCAAGTAGTAAATACACGTAAAGGTGTAAAATGGGGATATAAATTATGCTGGAGTAGGCAAGGTATATATTCTATTGTTAATATGGTAAGTGTTGAAAGCATATGAAAAGCCTGTCCAGGATGGTCTTACAGATGTTTAAAACACAACTTTAAATACTATTTTTACTATGTACTCAGAGTTAGTGTTTAAACCTTCCTGAATCAGACATTCTAGGTGACCTGAAAATTTTACTGGGGCTCTTGAGATTGAAACTGGGACATTTCAGACCAAAAAACAGGACAAGCTTTATATGCATTTTTAAAACAATGTGGATTATATTAGCATACACAATGAAGGCAATATAAAAGGTGATTCTATTTTTTCACTTTTTTCTTTTAAGTTGACACATAATTGTATATATTTATGGAGTACAGAGTCATATTTCAGTACATGTATACAATCTGTAATGATCAAATCAGGGTAGTTAGCTTATCCATCATCTCAAATATTTATCACTTCTTTAGGGTAGGAACATTCAAAATCCTCTTTTCCAGCTTTTTGAAAATATACAATAAATTATTGGTAACTATATTCATTCTACAGTGCTATATTTGTTCCTCCCATCTAGCTGTAATTTTGTATCTATTAACTTATCTCTCCCTATCCCCTCCTCTCTCTTACCCTTCCCAAGGTCTAATAATCACGATCTACTCTCTACTTCTATGAGCTCAATTTTTTTAGCTTTTGCATATGACTGAAAACATGTAATATTTATCTTTCTGTGCCTGACTTATTTCTCTTAACATAATGTCCTTTAGACTCATCCATGTTGCTGTGAATTATAGGATTTAATTCTTTTTATGGCTGAATAGTATTCCATTGCATATATATACCAGATTTTCTTCATCCATTCATCTGTTGATTAACATTTAGGTGGATTCCTTATATTGGGCTGTTGTGAATAGTGCTGTAATAAACATAGAGATGCTGATATCTCTTGGACATACCGATTTCCTTTCCATTGGATAAATACCTAGTAGTGGGATTGCTGGATCATATGATTTACATTCCTACCAACAGTATTTTTTTTGTTTCCTTTCTGTTTAAACAAATAATACTTTTAATTGAGTACAATTATACTTTATCCTTTAATTTTTCTTCAGCATTTTACTTTAATTATAAAGAAGCAACATCTTTTCAAATTTTCCGCATAATGCTAATATAGTAAGTTAGAAGTTAGATATAAAACTATCAGAGATAATACCCAGATAACTTGAAGACTTTTTTTCTGAAAAAAAATGTAAAACTAAAAATATATAGTTTTCAAAGCTGAAGGTATGTTATATGTGTGCACCTGTATCTTTTCAAAGGTGTATGTATGAGAATATTATCAAAATAGATACAAATACACATACAAGAAATTCTCATTCATGATGTTAAATACACCTAATTATTGGCAGCTGCATATTTCTGAAGGCTCAGAATGAAGAGATAAGAGTGATTAAATCATTGCGCACTAATACTTAGCAAAGGACTCTTTAGAAGAGTGGGGCATAATAATTTACTATTCTTGCAGGTTTCTGATACTGGCCTGGCTTGTGAGCAAAAGCTTAAAGACTTACTGTGTATCATATTAATGTGGATGCTGAAATAGATTGTTTTCATAGGTTTATTCTTTTATAAACCAAGACTATGTTGCATATTATCAGAGTCACTCTGCCAAAGCACTTTAAAAGATACTATCACCATCAATAATATCAGAAGGAGAATAGATGAGGGTGTACTAAACTCATCAATTCCTTTTAGATAGCAAATGGTAGATTCTATTTCTCAGATATCTTCTTTCTTCACTGTATTACATTTTGAAATTTATGAAACTTACATGCAAAAGAATGCATATATGTATGTTATGAAGAATAATAATAAATACTCATGAATCTGCCCTGTAATTTAATAACTACAGCATTACCAATATTGTTTCAGTTACTTTTGAGCTCCTCCCCCATTTCATCAGCTTGCCTCCTCAAGGTGTTTACCATTTTATTTTTTCTTAAAATAGTTTCATATACTTCTCTAAATGTATCATTTAATTATGCTTGTCTTTGAGCTTGTAACAGTGCTGTCACTCTGTTTCCTACTTTTTTAATTGATGTATTTCTGAATTCATGTATGTTTTCTTCTGTAGCTGTAGTTCATTCATTTTCACTGCATATAATATTGAATTCTGTGCATTATGTTTATACCCCAATGTGATTATCCATTCTTCTGATCATGGACATTTGGGTATATATCTACATTTAAGTATATACCTAGGAGTGTAATTACCAGATTATACAGTTTGCACATGCTCATCTTTACAGGTGTGAATATCATGTTCTCAAAATTTTATTGCTTATTATGTCTTATACTTTCATTATCTTTCTACTCTCTGAATTACTGTATTTGAGTCCTATTATGCAGTTCACCTTTGAAGAGGCTTTTATAGTTTTCTCACAAAGACCCTAAGAAGTGGTAACTTTTACCCTTATTCCTATATTACATATAGGGATACAGATGTAGAAAGGTGGGTTAGGCTATTTTTTGACCCTCATGAGTGATAAAATAAACTTCAGAGGAGAGTCCCTGATGTACTACCATTTGTGATGTACTGTGACTATTCTTTTTAAAGAACCAAGCCAACAGTAATAGTTCATTTAAGAAAAGATTTGCTGTGACAGACTTGGAAGCAGGAGTAGGCCCCATGCACTTCTGTGTCTCCAGTGCCTGGCAAATAAATGTTTGTTGAAAGAACGATATAATTATTTTTCCCTTAAAAGTTCACCAAAAATGATTACAGAAATTTAGAAACTTTAGGAGTCTAGAATCAAGTATAAAGAGCTGTTTCAAAGCACTGATGCCTGAACCCCATCTAGGACCCATTAAATTAGACTCTTTGTGGTGGGGTTTGGCATCAGTATTTTTGAAGTGATGCCTCAGGTGGTTCAAATATGAAGCCAAAGTTAATAACAATTGTGCTGTACTCATACTTTAGAAGGAGACAAATATGAGGTGGGAAAAAATGCATGTAATTAAGAACAGTGTTTCCCAAAGGAAACACTGGACCATGTTTCCACGGACCATGATTCATCTGAGGAGACGTACTAAAAATGCAGATTCTTTAGACTTTACCACCAGCTGAATGATTGAGAAGTATGGATCAGGAGGTTCATTTATTTATAGGTGATAACAGCCCAGAGCCTATACTTTTATAAAGGAGTCTGGTTAGTTTTCAATTTATAACTGTAGTTACTAGTGGATTATAGTCCCTCTGTAGTAAATACATATCCAAAAGGATTAGGCTTGTTCTTTGAAACATCAAATATAAGTTATTAATTAAAAAGTGGTTATTGCACACTTGTAATAAGAAAGGGAGAACCAGTGCTAGAAACTGGTGTGGTGGTAGTAGACAGGGGAAGGCACTAAGGTTAGTAAAACAAGAAGCAATAATAATCATTAGTAACATTGTAAGCATTTATTATATCATATTTTACCTTACATGAATTACATGACATAGATTTTCATACCTACATAAGATGAAAGCAGCAAACCAAATAGATTATAGTTACTATTAGATTGGTGCAAAAGTAATCGCAGTTTTCGCCATTACTTTTAATGTTTATTATGTCTTGTACTTTCATTATCTTCCTATGCTCTGAATTACCGCTTTTGTCATGTGTCATAATATTAATATTACTTTTAATGGCAAAAAACACAATTACTTTTGCACCAACCTAATAGTTATAAGCACTGATTTATTAAGGTATTTCACTTCTGCTGAATAAGTAGTTTTTAACATCCCAGTCTGCTTAGGTTGGGTCAGAATGACCACCAACATCAGATAGTTAATTCAAATAAAATTAGGCCCTAACACAAGTAATAATGGATTGAAATAGTAAATGACAGCGGCAGGTTGAAGAACTGGTCAGAATCAAGTAATTAGGACAAGTGAGTACAAATCAAACTTATAAAATGAGTCAAAATTTATCTGTTAAAACCAGATTGGGCCAGGAGCGATGGCTCATGCCTGTAATCCCAGCACTTTGGGAGGCCAGAGCGGGCAGATCACCTGAGGTCAGGAGTCAAGATCAGCCTGGCCAACAAGGTTTAGTGAAACCTTGTCTCTACTAAAAATACGAAAATTAGCCAGGCATGGTGGTGCATGCCTGTAATCCCAACTACTCGGTAGGCTGAGGCAGGAGAGTCACTTGAACCCAGGAGGCGGAGGTTGGAGTGAGCTGAGATCACACCACTGCACTCCAGCCTGGGCAACAGAATGAGACTCTATCTCCAAAAAAAAAAAACACAGATTGGAAAAGACTAGATTTGCAAGAAGGTAGCAGAATGTGACCTGAGGTTGATTGTGGGTAACAATATGTGAGGCTTGACATAGCACCGCTAAAAAATAACTCTCATATCCCATGAAATGAAGATATACAGCCTGGAAAATTAATGAAATGGTTATTGCATTAAAATCTGCCTTGGTTAGGTCTTCATATGCACGTCTGTCTTATGTTTCCCTTCTATTGGTGCAGAGTTGTATCAGTCAAGGTAAACTAGATTATGCTGCAGTGACAAACAACCTGAAAATATTAGTGGCTTTCAATAATGCTCATATCGAATGCCCATGCTCCATGTGCATCCTGGGTTGCTATAACTTTACTCTATATCCTATTCACTTCAAAGCCCAGGCTGATGGAGTAGTCTCTTCTAGAACATTGCTGGTCATCATGGCAGAGGAAAGAGAACATGGTGAACCATGCACTGGCTCTTAAAGCTTCTGCATGAAAATGAGACCTAACACATCTACTTAGAATTCATTGGTCAAAACAAGTCACATAGCCATGACTGACTTCAGTGGCTCAAGAAAGTTTACTTTTCCCTTTACAAAATGGCAGTATATGTTTGGAAATCATAATACAGTCTGCCACAACAATCAATCTATGAAGAATTCCGGTATAGCATTATACTAGAATTTTGAGGACAACAGTATTTTTATTTGAATGTAACCCCTCTCTCCTCAATATTGAAGTGTGTTTGTAGTGTGTGTGTATGTGTGTCACAGAGAGAAAGAGGATAAGTCAGTATTTTAAGTAGAATCTGCTGGAATATGACTAGTAGGTTTGGGTGGGGGCAATAAATGACCTGTTGGGTTTTGTCCAAGCACAAAATTCTGGTTAATAATCACTCACTACTCAGCATTAGTACTAGGAAACTTAAATGGATATGGATTCTATGGCATATCTCTTTTCAAGGTGTACCAAATTAAGCCTAGATTTAAGATAGGACTATTACTTGGACAATTTAGTGTTTATTAGGGTTTTTATATCTTGTCATCATCAATGATCTGAAACTATTTTTTGCATACCTGGATATAACTGGTGCTTTTTCAAATACTGCACACAATTACTGAAAAGAAATGATTCCCTTTTTTTTTTTTACAAGAAAATGCAATCAAAATAGATAAAAGAGACAAACGTATAGGGCCTGAGGAATTTGTTAAACTAATACTAGAAATTAAATACCATACCATCCCTATTTTCTGACAGCCAAGTGAATAATCTTGAATTAAAGAATTAATGTTTATATTTTTATTTGTGATAGTATTTGATTTTAGCTTTGCTTTGCACGCTATGTTTGAGTTTGTTACAAGGGAAAAAATGCCTCCCATTGCTTAGACCCTATAGAGTTTCCTTTCCTTGTGATATAGTAGGTGGTCATTATCATAAGCAACTTGAATATCTGGAAGCTAGAGAGACTTTCTATTACAAGGAAATGTTAGCCTCATTCTATGACTATAAAGTTCTTGATATCTTTTCTATAATACAAATCTTGCAGTAAAAGCTCAACTATTTTTGTTAAATATATCTTCTGAGAGCATGCAGATTAAAGTTTGAAACCAAACTCACATGTAAAATGTTTTAAAAACTGTGAAACTCAGTCAGTTTTTGTTTAAAATAGAAGTGTGAAGAAATTAAGTGTACCGTACTTTGCAATTAGAAATTTTATTTTCAACAACATGGCTTTATGAGTTGCATTTTAATACCTCATATGTAAAAGAAATGTGTAATGTTTATTGTGGAAAGTGAAATTAGAGAATCAATGCAATAAAATGTTGATAACAGATAAATTAAGATTATATTTATAGAGTGTACAGAGAACCTTGAGAAAGTAAAGAGACAAGTTGAATATAGGATTCCTTCTTTGAAAATATTAACAATATAATGGGAAAGACTAAAACTAGCAAATAAATAACTGATGAAAACATAAAATATGTAAAGCTAGTAGAGTTATCTGGTAGACTATTCAAAACCATTTAGGCCTTGTGGCAAGACATGCAAAATAAACAAACTTAGTTCATAATGGGAATTAACTCACTGCCTCTTCCAGCTGTCAAAACACAGCTATTAAAGTTACAAGACAGCTATTAAAGTTACAGGGATTACATTCTCAATCTAATGAATGAATGAATGAATTTATTTATTTTCCCCAAGATGGAGTTTCACTCTGTCACCCAGGCTGGAGTGCAGTGGCGTGATCTCGGCTCAGTGCAGCCTTCACCTCCCAGGTTCAAGCAATTCTCCTGCCTCAGCCTCCCAAGTAGCTGGGATTACAGGGGTGTGTCACCATGCCTAGCTAATTATTTTTGTATTTTTAGTAGAGAGGGCGTTTCACCATGTTGACCAGGCTGATCTCGAACTCCTGACCTCATGATCTGCCTGCCTAGGCCTCCCAAAGTACTGGGATTACAGGCGTGAGCCACCGTGCCTGGCCCACTCTAAATGAATTTTCTAATCGTTGATAACCTTGAGATTTTTATTTCAGTCTTGAAATTTTGATTTTTTTGATTTGTTAAAGACCCATATGAATGCTGAATAAACAATTAGCCTTTCTTTTGCCTATACCCTCACGTCTCTATATGCTAAAAAATTATTTTACGCACTCATTCAATTATTGGAGCATTACTTTTTCATTGTGAAGTGCAAGACTAGAGTAGTTGGAGCTAACTTTAGATGACCTTGTGTGAGAGAACTGGAATATAATTTTGTAGAGGAATATTATGCAAGATGTGGAAGAATTGGCCATGTTCACTGACAGAAGAACAAAGTAGTTCTCAGCCATTTTATGAGCATGATTATTTTATTTTATTTTACAGATCCCATGTGTTAAAAAAACGTAAGGCTTTTGAACTACATTTCTGTAATAATAATAATTTCCCTAATTTTTAATTAATGATGTGTAACCACTAGTCAACAAGAGACAACCAATGTTACCAAAGTCAGTTTGTGCAATATATGGTTTCTGTTGCCCTTTTTGAATTACCCATAGTGGTTCTCAGGCCACACTCCTCCAGAGCTATTTCTATATACTGTCCTGGAAAATGTGAGTAATAATATCTTCCTCTTTTATTTTATAATTTGGAAAAAATTAAATGACAGAAAGAAATGGAGAATAATGTAACAAGCACACATGGACCAACACTTCAAATTGATAAATATTAAGATTTGGTCATATTTGCATCAGAACTTTTTTATAAAGTTGTTTGTATTTCTGCTCAGGCCCCTTCCTCAGAGGCATGCTTGAGCATTGGCATGTATCCTTTTAGTTGATATTTATATACTTTGCTATACATATATGCAGAAACAATATATTTTACTTCTCAATTTTAGTCAACAATGAAACGTCATGAAGTTTAAACAGAAGGATGTGGGATTATGATAGGATAATTAAAGTGGTTCAGAAGTTTGATATAGTAGTCATATCAGACCCTGCTTGAAACTCCTTGATGGCTTGCTTATTAGCCTCAGGATAAAACTCATATTCTTTAACTGACTTTCAAGGCAACACATTATTAGATTTCCAAAGTTTTCCGTCTTCCATTCATCTCTCAGTGTTTCTCTTTCATATCTCAAGCCCTTGTTGCTCTGCATGCCTCAGCCATAGAGCCTTTTAAGTTTTTAAAATTTTTCAGTCTCTAAAGCTATATTAGTCCGTTCTCACATAGCTTTAAAGAGCTACCTGACACTGGGTAATTTATAAAGAAAAGAGGTTTAATTGACTCAAAGTTCTGCAGGCTGTATAGTAAGCATGGCTGGGAGGCCTCAGGAAACTTACAATCATGGCAGAAAGTGAAAGGGAAGCAGGCACATCTTACTTTTCCAGAGAAGGACAAAGACAGAGCAAGAGGAGGTACTACATACATTTCAGCAACCAGATCTCATGAGAAATCATTCACTATCACAAGAACAGCAAGGGGGAAATCCACCTCCATGATTTAATCACATTCCACCAGGCGCCTCCTCCAACATTGGGGATCACATTGGGTGGTGACACAAGTCCAAACTATATCCAAAGCCTTTCCACATATTTATTTTGCCCAATAGAATTCTTCCAACTTCAGTTCCTCTCATCCTTCCAACCTCAATTTACACATCACTTCCTCTGGGAAGTTACCTCTGATCCTTCCAAAATATGACAGCAGAGCCTAATTAAGACATTTTAGAAGTCTCAAATACTAAAAGTCATATAAGATATATGACTGTTGCCCTACCACCGTATTATTCACAATAAACACAAGATTAAGTGCAATTAAGTCTGAAATTTTGGTTTCCTAGTAGTGACTATTTTGATGATTTTATTCTTTGAGGTATTGAGTATCATGTTTATTTCACAAAATCGAGTTTCTTGTTTGCTTGGTGAGTAGTTTAGCACTGCACAGCAGTCTGTTCTTAACCCATTATGGCATTATGGTGCTTATTAAATAATCTTATTATTTTTCTGCACGTTTTAGTAGACTGTAAACAATTTGATGGTAGGAATTATGTATTGTTCAACATCCTATCCCCAGAACAAAGACAATGCCTGGAACATGGATATTGATCAATAAATATTTGTTAAATGAAAAAATCAATGTTAACCTAGTTTCTCATGGCATAAAATTACTTATTCAAAAGCCTTGCCCTCTCTGAGTTTATACTTAGAGATGAGCAATTCCGACCCAAAAGGACATAAAGATCAAGTTATTCCTGTGTGTTGCACTCACTGTATAACAGAGTGGATCTTCAGATGAGGGAAAACATGAATATAAACTATGTCTAAGGGTACATCTGTTTGTATAATATTTTACAGTTTATGAAGTATTTTCAAATATACCATCTCATTTGGTCCTTATAATACACTTGGGAGGCAGATATTTTTGTCTAAATTTCAGATCTAAGGCAACAGGCTGGGATAGGTTAATGAACTGCAAAGTTATGTGGCAGTAAGGCAGGACTAGAACTGAAGTCCACATCTTTTGACTCTAAATAACCTCTCTATATGGAAACCTGTGGATCAATTTATCTGTGGCTGTAGAGCAATATAGTTATTTCTGTCACTAAAAATTCCTAACCTGAATGCTTGTTCATGATGATCAAAGTAAAGCAATAGTGCAATTAGAATATATCTTTCAACTGACTGGTAAGTCAATGGATTTTATATTTCCAAAGAAAAAAAGTAACCTTAGGATTTTTCTCTCTTACATATCTTCTGGAACCTTTACAAACCTGACGGTGTCTATATGCTCATTCTTACTACTTTCTGACTTTTTGGCATCAATAATGTTCTAGGTTTTTATAGTGAGATAAAAGTGTTAAAGTATTGAATTTGAGTCTCAGAAAACATGAAAATCCGACTATTTTTAATTTATTAATGATTAAGCCAACAAAATTATATTAATGATTTTATGTGACATTTTTGCATAAAGCTTCTACAGAGTCTTCTTTCTACAGTTTCAGTATATAACCAGTAAGTCATTTTTATGTAAAGATGTTTGCTTTACCCAAGAGATTGTAAATGAAACTTTTGTACCCAAAGCTATTCTGTAATGAAGATTACCTTATGTAACAGATTGAATGAAAGCAAGTCAGAAATAAATCTTTGTAGAAAACCTTATTGGCAAAATTCTCCCTCATTCTTTTTTATTCCCCTTAAATCATATTGCCACCAGAGAGATTGATGTCAGTGGCATATTTGACTATAACACTCTTTGGCTTATATCCCTTCAGGGGTACCCCTTAATGTACAAGATAAATTTTAAGCTCTTTCAAAATGGTCGAGTGCCAGCCTATTTCATCAGCCTCATTTCACTTCTTCTTGCTTTACAATTCATATTCTAGTAAGAACAAACTATGTTTAGCTCCGTGCATACATCTGGTTCTCAGCCCTATGCCTTTTTAATCATGCTATTCCCCTTACCTTGGCTATTCCTCAGCCTTTATCTGGATAACTCCTGTTTATTCCTCCAGATTCTACTCATGCTTCTCCTTAAAATAAATGCCTTTCTCAGACTGCTTACCTAGGTGGTGGTCTTTGCTTCCTTAACACCCTCTACCCATTGTCTCTCTTTAGAACTACCAATTTATATTTTTTCAACTTTATTGAGGTATGATTGACACATTAAAATTGTACAGATTTAAGATATACAGCACGATGCTTTGATATATGTACATATTGTGAAATAATTACCACAAACAAGCTAATTAACATATTCATCACCTCACATAGTTACCTGTATATGTGTGTGTGTGTCTATGTGAGGTAAGAGCACTTGAAATGTACTCTCTTAGCAAATGTCAAGTATGCAATACATTATTATTGACTACTGTCACCATACTGTACATTAGGTCTCCAGAACTATTCATCTTATAACTGAAAGTTTGTGCCCTTTGACCATTGTCTCCTCCCACCCTGTCCGTTGTAACCACCATTCTACTTTCTGTTACTATGAGTTTGACTTCGTTTTTTAGATTTCTTATATAAATGAGATCATGCAGTATTTGTCTTTCTGTGTCTGGCTTATTTCATTTAGTATGATGTCCTCTTGGTTCATCCATGTTGTTGTAAGTGGAGAATATCCTTCTTTTTAAAGGATGATTAATATTCCATTGTGTGTGTGTGTGTGTGTATCACATTTTCTGTATCCATTCGTCTTACGTAGTACACTTAGATTGTTCATGTATCTTGGCTACTGTGAGTAATGCTGCAATTGGAAAGCAGATATCTTTTCAAGATAGTGATTTTATTTCCTTTGGATGTATACTCAGAAGTGGAATTGCTAGATAATATAGTCGTTCTATTTTTAACGTTTTTGAGAAACCTCCATACTGTTTTCCATAGTGAGTGTACCAATTTACATTTCCACCAACAGCAGACAAGAATTCTCTTCTCTACATTTTTTATGGGAACATTTTATTATTATTATTATTATTATTATTATTATTATTATTATACTTTAAGTTCTAGGGTACATGTGCACAACGTGCAGGTTTGTTACATATATATACATGTGCCATGTTGATGTGCTGCACCCGTTAACTCATCATTTACATTAGGTATATCTCCTAATGCTATCCCTCCCGCCTCTCTCCTCCCCACAATAGGTCCGGGGTATGATGTTCCCCTCCCTGTGTCCAAGTGATCTCATTGTTCAATTCCCACCTATGAGTGAGAACATGCAGTGTTTGATTTTCTGTTCTTGCAATAGTTTGCTGAGAATGATGGTTTCTCTACATTTTTGCCAATACTTCTTATCTTTTGACATTTTGATGATAGCCATTCTAACAGGAGTGAGATGATATCTCATTGTGGTTTTGATTTGCATTTTTCTGATGATTAGCAATTGTGAACATTTTTTCATATACCTATTGGTCATTTGTATGTTGTCTTTCAGAAAACATCTAGTCAGGTCCTTTGCCCAGTTTTTAATCAGGTTATTTGTTTCTATTTTTGCTGTTGAGTTGTGTGGGTTCCTTACATATTTTGGATACTAACCCCTTATTGGATATATGATTTGCAAATATTTTCTCCCATTCTGTAGGTTGCCTTTTCATTTTGTTGATTCTTTCTTTTGCTGTGCAGAAACTTTTTGGGTTGATGTAGTCCCACTTGTTTATTTTTGCTTTTGTTTCCTGTGACTACCAATTTATATTGTACTATATACACATTTATGTGATTTTTGTTTCCTGCTACCCTTTGAGCTCTTTGCATCTTCTTCCCTTGGGAATTTTATTTTGGTATTTTTCTATCCTTGTATCTTTTGGATGGTCTGTGCATATTTTTCTCTAGACCACTAAGTAAAATAACATATAACTTGGCATAATATATTGGTAAGAAGTCAATAATCAATAAACGCCATGCCAAGAATAGAACATTTCGCTACTCTTTTGTGGTTAGGCAAGATGCATTGATGTTTTTTGTTAAACATCATTGTATGATACATCATGATACTGATTAATGTATTATAGCGATTCAAGCATATAACGCATTTCAAAGGTAATGATAATCTGTAAATGTGTGCAGACACAAGTATATCAGTGTATGTGGTAGGTGGAAAATTACTACAGTTGTGGGTGTGGAGACACATCAAGTACAGAATTATGGAATCAGAGCCTTGTTCACTTGGAAGGGAACTTAGGAGTCATCTTATTTCAGCTGCTTTTGAAATTTGTGTGTGGATCATGATAACAGCTAACATTTACATGTTTTGTAATTTACAAAACATTTCCATATCACTTGATGTTCATAGGCAGTTCAACAGAGTTGTTATTGTTATGATGCTCATGGCAACTCTACAAAGAGAATTGGTTTTATTGTACTGTGCTGCTATTGTAGATTTCATAATAGACTGGAATCTGCTGTTTGCTGAAGGAATAATAAGGGATGCATCTTGTTAATACAGCTGAATCCCTTCATGTTTTTTTCCAGATGTGGCCTTTACTGTTATTTGTTTGGAATTTTTGTTAAATGGCTTCCTGTTTTGTAACCGTTGGGTGGACTGTAGTATATTTCTCTAGACCTGCACTACATCTAACACCACAGTAACCAATAGCTGCATTTGGATATTGGAATGTAAATTTAAATCAATTAAAATTAAGTAAATTCAGTTCTTCATTTGCGTGAGCCACATTTCAAGTGCTCAGTAGCCATGTGTCAAATTGAACAGAATAGACAAAGAACATTTTTGTTATCTCAGAAAGTTTTACTGGACAGTGCTGTTCTGGACCATTGCTATACGTATGCATCTTGATGAAGTTGTCATCTGTCAGTACTTAAGTTGGGATGCTGTAAGGCAGAAATCTGTAAAAGTAATCAGACTGACAATAAGTGGTAAATGGATGAGGATTGTTCTAGCTTGTTACTAAAAATGGAATAGTCCCTCTCCCCTGTGGAAAAGTTGTTAGAAACTTTTTTTAATGTAAAAGGCTATAAAATGACTTAAAACTGGTGAAAAACTGAAGTTTTGCTTTCTTTTTTAACTTTTAAGCTCGGGGTACAAGTTCAGGTTTGTCACATAGTGTATGTGTCATGGGGGTTTGTTGTACAGATTATTTCATCACCCAGATATTAAGCTTAGTACCCATCAGTTATTTTTTCTTCTCCTCTCCCTCTTCCCACCCTCCACCCTCCAATAGGCCCCAGTTTCTGTTGTTCCCCTCTATGTGTCCATGTGTTCTCATCATTTAGCTCCCACTTAAAGTAAAAACATGTGGTATTTGGTTTTCTGTTCCTGTGTTAGTTTTCTTTTAACAAAATAAAATTTGCTTTTGTTGTTCTCCAGCTCATTAATTGTGGCCAATACTATATCACAGTATATTTTTCCTCTGAGGAATAGGCAGCTCATCTCAACATTTTCTTTTTTTCTTCTTTTTTTTTTTTTTTTTTTTTGAGATGGAATTTTGCTCTTGTCCACCAGGCTGGAGTGCAATGTCATGATCTCAGCTCACTGCAACGCCTGCCTCCTGGGTTCAAGCGATTCTCCTGCCTCAGCCTCCCAAGTAGCTGGGATTACAGGTGTACACCACCACACCCGGCTAGTTTTTGTATTTTTAGTAGAGATGGGGTTTCACCATGTTGGCCAAGCTGGTCTTGAACTTCTGACCTCAAGTGATTCACCCACCTCGGCCTCCCAGAGTGCTGGGATTACAGGCATGAGCCAACACGCCCGACTATCCTTAAGCTTCACCAGATTTGTGCCTCCTTGCCCCTGATTGATAAATTTGCCACATTTATTATACTGTTTTAAGAAGATGGAAAGTATTCTTGATTCATTTGTTTTTATATGAATATATTCTTGATTCATTTGTTTTTCCCTTTGGTATCACACTTCAGTCAGCTATTCTCCTTTCTTCAAATTTCTCATGTCAACTCCTCTAATGATACGTTCTGCTTGGTGTGTATATAATACTAGATCTTCCATCTCCTGATACAGTCTCCCAACAAAAATGACAAGAGTCATGTTATATAGAGCATACTTATATACTCTTTGCATTTAAAGTCTTTACATCAGCTGAGTTATATAAATGTGCTTCTCTGGATTTTTGTAAATTAACCATATCACGATAAATGCTAAACTGCCTATCTTCTTTTTTTCATCACTTTGACCCTGCTTCTCAAAAAACTGTGCTTATGGTTCCTTTCCTACCTTGAAACATTTCTTAGAACAGTTTATATTAGTACTGTTACTTGTACGTCTAAACTCCTCACATTGTCTTTTTCAACTACTCCATCTCCATTATTAAATTAAAACTGATTTTTAAAGCTTCTTGCTGTCATTTTTCTCAGACTCTTAAATTAGACACTGTTTTTCCCTTCTCCCTTTCCAAAACTCTTTTCTTGTCTCTGTATTAATATCACTTTCTTCATTTAATCCTGGCCGTGGGATTAATTCTTCCTCTGGCTCCTAAACAAGCATTATCTGAGGTTTTATCCTCAGCTGTCTTCTCACCATACATACTCTCTTCTGGTGAAGTCATCATTGTTGTTTTCTTGTAGCTTTAACTATCCCTTCAATGTCAGTATCTCCAAGATCTGGTTCTATTTCCATTCTAATTCAGTTTTATCAAATGCTTGCTATACAATTGTATGTAATACATTCTGTTTTCAGCCACTTCTAATTTTATGTGCACAAAATAAAATCGTTTTAATCTCCTCAATTTCCTTTCTCCATTTCTACTATACCATTCATCCATCCATTTTCTTAGGCTTGAACACTTAGAGTAATGTTTAACTTTTCCTTCTCCATTATTTCTTGTTTATTAATTTGCATATTTGAATTTTTTGTGGATACATAGTAAGCGTATATATTATGGAATATATGAGATGTTTTGATGCAGGCATGCAATGCATTCATAATCACTTCATGGGAAATGAGGTATGCATCCCCTCAAGAATTTGTCTTTCATGTTACAATTCAATTATATGTTTTAAGTTATTTTTAAATGTACAATTAAATTATTATTGACTATAGTCACACCATTGTGCTATCAAATACTAGATCTTATAATTCTTTCTAACTGTATATTTTTTGTACCCATTATCCATCCCCCTTTCTCCTCCTCCCCCCTACTATATTTCCTAGTTTCTGGTAACCATCTTTCTACCCTCTTCTACTATCTTCATAAGTTCAATTATTTTGATTTTTAGATCCTACAAATGAGTGAGAACCTGCCATGTTTGTCTTTAGGTGCCTGGCCTGTCTCACTTAACATAATGATCTCCAGATCCATCGATGCTGTTGCAAATGACTGAATCTCATTTTTAATGGCTGAATAGTACTCCATTGTACTACATTTTCTTTATCCATTCATCTATTGATACACAGGTTGCTTCAAAATCTTGGCTGTCATGAACAGAGCTGCAAAAAATCATGAGAGTGCAGATATCTTTTTAATATCCTGATTTCCTTTTCTTGGGGTATATACCCAGAAGTTGGATTGCTGGATTATGTGGCAGCTGTATTTTTAGTTTTTGAAGGAACCTCCAAACTGTACTCCATCATGATCGTATTAATGTACATTCCCACCAACAGTGTACGAGGTTCCCTTTTCTCCACATCCTCATCAACATTTGTTTTTGCCTTTTGGATATAAGCCATTTTATCTGGGGTAAGATGCTATGTCATTTTAGTTTTGCTTTACAATTTTTTGATGATCAATGATGTTGAATACTTTTCATATGCCTGATGGCCATTTGTATGTCTTCTTTTGAAAACTGTCTATTCAAATCTTTTGCCCACATTTTAATCAGATTATTAGATTTTTTTCTATGGCATTGTTTGAACTCCTTACATATTCTGGTTATCAATTGCTTGTCAGATGGGTAGTTTGCCAATATTTTCTCCCATGTTGTGGCTTGTCTCTTCACTTTGTTGATTGTTTCCTTTGCTGTGCAGAAGCTTTTTAACTTGATGTGATCCCATTTGTCCATTTTTGCTTTGGTTGCATGTGATTTTGGGGTAATACTCAAGAAATCTTTCCCAAGACCAATGTCATGGAGAGCTTCCTTAATGTTTTCTGACAGTAGTTTCATAGGTTCAGGTCTCAGATTTAAATCTTTAATCCATTTTTATTTGAATTTTGTATATGGCAGAAGATACAGGTCTAGTTTCATTCTTATACCCATGGATATCCAGTTTTCCCAGCACCATACTTTCCACAGTGTATGTCCTTGGCACCTTTGTTGAAAATGTGTTCACTGTAGGTGTGTGGATTTGTTTCTGGGTTGTCTACTCTGTTTTACTGGACCCTGTGTCTGTTTTTATGCAGGTACCATGCTGTTTTAGATACTCTATCTCAGTAGTATAATTTGAAGTCAGATGTTGTGATTCCTCTAGTTGTGTTCTTTTTGCTTAGGATAACTTTGGCTATTCTTTTGTGGTTCCATATAAATTTTAGGATTTTTTTTCTATTTTTTCTATTTCTGTGCAGAATGTCATTGGTATTTTGATAGCGATTGCATTGAATCTGTAGATTGCTTAGGTAGTGTGGACATTTTAACAATATTGATTAATCTAAGAACATGCAATATCTTTTCATTTTTTGGGTGGCTTCTTCCATTTCTTTTATCAGTGTTTTATAGTTTCCATTACAGAGATCTTTCACTTATTTGATTATGTTAATTTCTAGATATTTAATTTTATTTGTAGCTATTGAAAATAGGATTATTTTTGTTTTCTTTTTCAAATTGTTCACTGTTGACATGTAGAAATGCTACTGATTTTTGTGTGTTGATTTTATATCCTGCAACTTTACTAAACATCATCAACTCTAATAGTTTTTTCTTGGAGTCTTTAGATTTTTCCTAGTTTAAGATCATTATCATCTGCAAGGAATGGTAATTTGACTTCTTCCTTTCCAATTTGGATACACTTTATTTATTTCTGTTGCCTAATTGCTCTGGCTAGGACTTCCAGTACTATGTTGAATAGCAGTGGTGAAAGTGGGCATCCTTGTGTTCCAGATCATAGAAGAAAGGCTTTCAGTTTTTCCCCATTTAATATGATACTAGCTGTGAGTCTATCATACATGGCTTTTATTATGTTGAGGTATGTTCCTTCTATCTTTCTATACCCAGTTTTTTTTTTTTTTTTGGAGACAGAGTCTTACTCTGTCACCCAGGTTGGAGTATGGTGATGCGATCTCAGCTCACTGCAACCTCTGCCTCCCGGGCTCAGGCGATTCTCCTGTCTCAGCCTCCCGAGTAGCTGGGACTACAGGCGTGTGCTGCCACGCCTGGCTAATTTTTTAGTAAAGATGGGGTTTCATCAGTGTTAGCCAGGATGATCTCGATCTCCTTACCTTGTGATCCACCCACCTTGGCCTCCCAAAGTGCTTAGATTACAGGCGTGAGCCACCGTGCCTGGCTCTATATCCAGTGTTTTGACGGTTTTTATTATGAAGGGATGTTGAATTGTATCAAATTATTTTTCAGCATCAGTTGAAATGATCCTGTGGTTTTGTCCATCCTTCTTTAGGTATGATGTATGACACTGTTTGATTTTTGTATGTTGAACCATCCTTGCAACCCAGGAATAAATGACACTTGGTCATTTGAATGATGATTAATAAGGTCATGATGAATGACCTTACTAATATATTGTGGAATTTGGTTTGCTCATATTTTGTTGAAGATTTTTACATAAATATTCATCAGATATTGGCCTGTAGTTTTCTTTCTTTGGTATGTCTTTGTCTGGTTTTGGTACCAGGGTAATACTGGCCTTGTAGAATGAGTTTGAGTGTTCCCTCCTCACCCTCTGTTTTTTGGCATAGATTGAGTAGGATTGGTATTAGTTCTTCTTTAATGTTTGGTAGAATTCAGCAATGAAGTCATTATGTCCCCAGCTTTCCTTTTTGGGAGACTTTTTATTTTTTATCTTATATTTTTTGAGATGGAGTCTCACTCTGTCACCCAGGCTGGAGTGCAGTGGTACGATCTTGGCTCACTGCAAGCTCCACCTCCACGGTTCACGCCGTTCTCCTGCCTCAGCCTCCTGAGTAGCTGGGACTACAGGCGCCTGCCACCACACCCAGCTAATTTTTTGTATTTTTAGTAGAGATGGGGTTTCACCATGTTAGCCAGGATGGTCTCGATCTCCTGACCTCGTGATCCGCCCATCTCTGCCTCCCAAAGTGCTGGGATTACAGGCATGAGCCACCGCACCTGGCCTGGGAGACTTTTTATTATGGCTTCCTTCTCATTGCTTGTTATTGGCCTCCTCAGGTTTTAGATTTCTTCATGGTTAAATTTTGGCAGGTTGTATGTGTCTAGGAATTTGTCTATGATTTTCCAATTTATTGCCATGGACGGATATCGCTGTTGCTAGTTATTCAGGACTCAAGGGCTTTTCAGTTAGTAGGTGATGCATGCTGCCTGGACTGGGTCCTTCCCCTTAAGGCAACAGGTTCCCTTTTGACCCAGAGTGTTTCTAGAAATGTCTGTCAGGAGCTAGGGCCTGGAAAGGGGGCCTCAGGACTCTGACTGGTACCCTATCCTGCTGTGGCTGAGCTGGTATCCCAAGATGCAAATAAAGCCTTCCCCACTCTTCCATCTCCTCTCCTCAAGTGAAAGGAAGGGGTCTTCTTTGGAGCCACAAGCTATGCAACCTGGAGTTAGGGGAGGGTTAATGCCGGTGCTCCTTTAGCCATCCCAGCTGGTATGTCAGTAAGTTGTGTGCCGCCCCCGCTAGTCCACTGTCTTTGGGCCCAGCTCAGCACTAGGACTTGCCTAAGAGTTGCTGTCCTTGTGGCCTAGCCTGCTTTTGCAGTTTATTTGGGGCCCCACATCACTGTAGCACATGGTGGCGAAGCTTGTGGAAACTCAAGTTCAGATCGCTGGGATTGGTGATTGATTCCCCTCTGGTTAGGACTTGTTTAAATGCTCCCTCCATGGGTGAACATCAGCTGAATTTGGTTCAGTTTTGTCTTCTACTATAACAAGGTCAGCGCTGAGTTTAATGCCTCAGAATTACTGGCTTTCTTTCTCCCCTGTGCATAGAAACACTCTCATCACCAGGCAGCTGTTGCCCGGGTTTGGGGGAAAGGGGGCATTGGCAATTGAAGACTATTTTTCCTACCTCTTCAGTGCCTCTTTCAATGATACGAAGTTAAAACTAGGTATTGTGAGTACTCACCTGATTTTTGGTTCTTATGGAAATGTTTATTTTCTGTGGGGATAATTGTTAAATCGGTGTCCTTGTTGGGGGCTGGAGGGACAATCTGTGGAGCCTTCTATTCTGCCATCTTGCTCTGTCCCTCTCCCCCACCCATTATTCTTTGTATCTGATCAATCAGTTACCTAATTTTTTCAAATTTTGTTATCTGCATGGCATCCACTTATTTTCATCTCCCCTTCCACCATCATAACCTCAGTTCAAGCCCTGATTACGTATCACATTTCCTAATGAAAGAATATTCCAACTGATCTTCCTGCCTCCAGTTTATCTCCTTTCCAGATTCCCAGCTTCTTCTAATCATTTTCATGAAACATAAATTTAATCACATACTTCTCATATTCAATTATCTGTGAACACCCCCTTGTATCAGAACAAAGTTCACACTCCTCCACCCTTTCTACAGATAAAACATCCACTTTAGTATGTCTAGGAAGATACACAGCTTTGCAGAGATTCCCATAACTGAGATATGGCACAAAAATTACTCCTAAGGGACTATGAAGAGTGAAACAAGAGATGGCTGTGGGAGTTGTTAGCTGGACAAGAACATTTCATCTCCACAGACCTCTCAACCCTCACTCACAACTCACATTGCTGTGTATAATCAACTATTATATTAGGTAGACTGCCTTGACTTCAACTCTTCCCCAAGGAAAGTCAAGAGAAATTATAAACTGACTGAGTTAAGTTTTTGAAGGAGATTCAAAATGGAAATTAAATTGTTATAGAAAAATTGAAATTGCTTTTCTTTTAAAACAAAAACAAAAATTTTCTTCAACCTAGCTTTAGTAGCTCTCCATAACATGCCCCATATTATTTTCTCTGCTTTCTTTCCCACTGTATTTTCCCCATGTAGCTTAAATTTTAACCAAATCAGTCTGCTTACTTCTTATTGACTGTGCATTTGTTCAGTGTGTTCACACAGTTTGAAATGTTCTTTCTCCCTAAACCTTCAAATTCCAGATTTGAAAGCCATTTAGGGCCAGGTAAAATATCATTTCCCCCACATAGTTAATCCAGGATTATCAGAATTTATCTCCTTTTTAATGGGATCTTTTGTTAGAATTTATCTTGTCTACCTTTTATTTGTATTTGAATGTTTTCTCCCCTCGTAATTAATGAAATCGTGATGGCCAAATACCAAGGGTAATTTATCCGTCATCACATAATAGTATCTGGAACTGAATTGCATTTAGGAGATGACAAAAAACATGTTGGTGAACTGAATTGTGACTTCAATAAATAAATGAATGCAAGGAAGGGAGGAAGGAAGAGAGGAAATCTGGGAGGGAGGAGAAATTAAAAGAAATGAAAAGTATAATACTCATTGCTTAAATTAGCCCCTTAGGCATGTAAAGGCATTTTGATAATAATAGAATATGTTGAAGTGTTGAGTATGAAAGTACCATTATCAAAGGTTTACATAGATGGATTATTTATATATTACTTCTAAGTAAAACAATATTTTATATTATTTGTAAAAGAATACAATATATACACAAAAATAAGACATGGAAATTTATGGCATTTATAAAATTTCACGAAATATAATGATATTATTAGAGATATACACTATTTCCCTTCACTATCTCTCTTATATATTTACTATTAATAACATATGCACTGTTCTTATGATTATAATATACAGTTGATGAGAAATATTACTTGTTCTGAGCATTGTGACCCACCAGGTGCTTAAAACTTGTTGACAAAGTATGGAACATCAGTGGCAATATGTAGGAGTAAAAATTGTTCTGTTATTCTGCTCAGTATAGCAATTGCATCGTTGTTTCACAGAAAGGATAACATTATGATCCTGTGTGGGTGTATAGCTCGTCTGTGGGAGGATGTTTCTGTGCATACTTAGTGATCAAAATTCAAGAAACACACCTCATTTTTGTGAATATTTTCTCATTAGGAATTTGGTTCATGTAAATGCATCACATAGTTTGTAGAAGCATTATATGGAAAAGGATAAAGAAGAAATGAATTTTTTTTTTTTTTTTTTTTTGCATGTACAATAAAAGCTTGAGCTACTGAAGAGAATTCCTGGGAGTATATAGTATCGTGGCTGTAAATCCAGTCTTTAAAATCTAAATTTAATTCTAACCTAAAAATAACTAGAATGTCAGAGGTGTACCTTTCCACAGCATGAATAGGTTTGTAAAGTATAGATTTATCCATATGCAATGCTATTTTCTCTTTAAAACTTGAGATATCTTTTGGGAAAGGATTTGGCCCCAAGTATTAATAAAACCCATACTTTAGAAGCAAGTATTTTAAAATCACCTGTTGATGGAAGTAACTTACTAATAAATAAACCTCCCAAAGTACCTAGAGCTGTTTAAATATTTAGCATGATAAAATGAATGCCATAAAATTACAGCTTAACAAAATATAACATAGTCATTTAGTTTCTATTCTTTTCCCTAATATAAAGTAGCAGGTTAATATGCATTCTCTCTGGTTTTGTTGTTCTTTTTTTTTTTTTTTTGAGACAGAGTCTCGCTCTGACACCCAGGCTGGAGTGCAGTGGTGCGATCTTGGCTAACTGCCACCTCTACCTCTCAGGTTCAAGCGATTCTCCTACCTCAGCCTTCCGAGTAGCTGGGATTACAGGCATGTGCCACCACACCCAGCTAATTTTTGTATTTTTAGTGGAGATGGGGTTTCACCATGTTGACCAGGCTAGTCTTAAACTCCTAGCCTCAAGCGATCCGCCCACCTAGGCCTCCCAAAGTGCTGGGATTACAGGCAAGAACCACTGTGCCTGGCTTTTATTTTTAATATGCTGCATCCTCACCCTTTGTGGAAAGCCTCTGGGTTTCAATAACTGACAAGCCGATCTTGCTGAAAGAAGATAGAGATACAAACAAGTAGAAGCAACTGTTCAACATAGTAAGCTGTTGAAGAAAGAAATATGTTTAATAGGAAAAAATGATCAATAAATTGGGGGAAAGTGTAATCAAACATACAATTCTGTGGATCTGAGAACTATTTGGAGTGAGCTGGCAGATAATGTTATAAAAAGGTTACCAGTTTATGAATTCTATATATTTGATAATTTTGGGATAACTTTGGTGTTCCTGTATCACATGATAATCCTATAAAATAGATCAAGTGTTTCTCAAAATACCATCTTTATAAATATCATCTTGGAGGCCTCACTCTGAATCAACTAGATCTGTACTTCTGGGAATCTGCATTTTAACCCACCCCTCAAATGATTCTTAATGCAGAAGTAAAATCTGAAAATTACTATAGTAGCTTAATTGAGTATAGTTACATTGATTGCTTTTGCAATGATGCCATTATTTTCTCTTTCTGAAGACCCACTGTTTCCAAGACCCAGTTAAAAGCCACCTTTCTTGATTTGTTTTAACGCAGAGTTTAGTTTCTTCCTCCTCTGCTCCTCTAGCTCCCATAATTGTGCCTTTGTTACACTAATCAAGAGTATCCCAAATCTCTTAATGCAGATTTAAACTTTAATAACTTTAATAATACATAAGTGCTGCAGACTTATCAAAAACATTATTTGAAATTTATTTAAATTCATTTTACAATCATTTAGTTTTGTTTATTTTAAATAGTAAGTTCTTAATTTTAATATTTATATGTGACATTTTTTTGGACTGCTAGAAAAACTTGACCACCTCAATCACCTCATATATCTCCCTTAAACTTTGTCTTGCAGGGTCATGTCAAAATAGTTGAGTGTGCACCAATATTTTGTTCTTCAAATAATCTTAAATCTAGGATCACAGATGTCATTCTGTCACTAACCCGCAGCTGGTAGAACTTCTTAAAAAGTTTGAAATTTGACTAGAGCAACGTATAGTACAATCCAGTATACTATACGTTGAATTTGATTTCCTGTTGAATTTTAATAAAAATATATTAATATCTTGAAATTTTAAATAATTTGCCTTTTATCTATTGATTTGTGTAATTGTGTATCATTTATACTTCTAAAGTTAAAAACACTTAAAACAGCATGAATACTTTGAAATTCTGTGTTTTAACTTATTTGTGTGAATTCCTATCTCCCTGAACAGCCCTTCTCTAAGTCAGGGACCATGTTTTATTCATCCTTTTATCTCTAGTATGGTTGATTAATATTTGCTGAATCAAGGCGAAAAATATGTCTATTTTATATTGTCTAATTAATATATTCAACATTATTTAAATATTACTAACTATATTTAGGTATAGGTAGCATATTTAAAATGTAATATTAGTATAGCATCAAACATATATTTAATACTATTTATTGTGTTTCCATCCATTGCAGTTATTATCCTTTTAGATGGTCAGATTGTTTCATGTTTGGCCAGGGGGAATCTCTTCATGTTGAGTCCTGAGTCCTACTAACACAAGAGTCAACTCCTGTGTAGTAGTAGTCTTGATAGGCTACTCCTAGTAGTCTTTGATAACTTCCTTCTGTCTTGTATCACAGTATAATCCAAGCTCATCTTGTACGTTTCCTATTCCAGATCTCAAATCAGCCATTTTCCAAGAAAGCTTGGGAAATGTGGTTTTCAGACTATAAACTCTGGGAAGTGTATCATTACTAGCTTGGTCATTGTTCCTATGCCTTTTCAGGTTGCAGAGCTAAGAAATACATGCATACATGTATATATGTATCTACATAGATAATACTTCAAGAGGCTCCAGCATGTTATTTAACTTCTTCAATCTTATATATGTGTCTGCTTTATCCCATGCTAAAAATACTTAACAATGACACTGGAGTGATAGAATGGCAGTCATATAATTGTTCAGTTATTCATCTTATAAAGCACACACAACAGATTCCGCATGACAATAATCACAACACTGCCATCTACCATCATATGATTACTGAAAACAGTTTAAGATTATTTTAACAGTTCTTTTTGTTGGATCACACTAGGAATGTGCTAGTAAATTTTTATATTTTAAAGATACTTGAAATAGTTACTTTCTGTATGATTATTATCCACTACTAGAGTATACATTCGGATCATACTTACTTTTTTCCTTGAAGTGAATCCCTTTGAATGTTTAGTCATACCCTCTGATTCTGGGAAGGTAGGCAAATAATGGAATTTGCATACATAGCAGCTGAAGCAAGCTATAGAAGCAGCATGCAGAAACTGGGCAACTTACCAATTTTTCCCAGATTATCTCTCCTTTGGCATATGAGTCCTTCAGAAAGACAAGACCCAAATCTTAAGTATTTCTTTGAATTTGTAAAATATACTTAAGTTTTATTTATAAACCTTTGCCCCTGATCTGAGTATGTATTTCTTCTGACAAGGCATTATGGTGAAGTTGCATTATCAAAAATTCTGTTGAACAACATTCCTTTTTGTTAAAATTAAATTCAGGAAAAAATGAACTGGAATATCATTTCTTAAAATATTCAGTACTGTAGAAATGGGTTTGTTTGTTTTTTCAAAATTAGCCAAATAATAATTTTATTTTTTGAAGTAAAGTTAGTTTTTTAAAGTTGAAATAGTGATGGCCAGGCGCGGTGGCTCACACCTGTAATCCCAGCACTTTGGGAGGCCGAGGCGGGCCGATCACCTGAGGTTGGGAGTTTGAGACCAGCCTGACCAA
This sequence comes from Colobus angolensis palliatus, assembly GCF_000951035.1. Taxonomy (NCBI): domain Eukaryota; kingdom Metazoa; phylum Chordata; class Mammalia; order Primates; family Cercopithecidae; genus Colobus; species Colobus angolensis. The sequence continues at coordinate 637,224 of NW_012119844.1, read as the reverse complement.
CATGGAGAAACCCTGTCTCTACTAAAAATACACAAAATTAGTGGGACATGGTGACACGTGCCTGTAATCCCAGCTACTCGGGAGGCTGAGGCAGGAGAATCACTTGAACCCAGGAGGCAGAGGTTGCTGTGAACCGACATTGCGCCATTGCACTCCAGCCTGGGCAACAAGAGCAAAACTCTGTCTCCAAAAAAACAAAAACTAAAATAGTGACACTAATACATGGTTAAAATGTATTTATCACTTAATGTATGTCAGATTCTATTGATTTATCTCATTTTGTCACTTAATTCTTACAACAGTCTTATTGGGTTGCTACCAATATGCCCGTTTTGTAAATTTCATGAGGAAACTGTGCCATAGAAACATTGTCTCTAAGCAAAGATCAGTTTGTTGTATTGCTGCTTATTGTATATCCAGTAATTGCTGGTTAAAAAAAAAGACCATGGTGGCTTTTGAAAGAATTTTTTGTAATTCCTGGGACTTAAATTTAGGTGAGAACTATGAACTGGGTAATTATTATTAGTAGATGTATTAATTTTAAATGTGTACTGTAAAGTATATTTAATAGCTTGCAATAGTTAAAAATATAAAATTATTTGAGATTTTGATAGGTCTATTGACATAAATGTTAGTGTGTTTTTTAATGTTCTAATCTATAATAAATTAGTATTTGAAATGTTAGGGACATTTCAACAAAATACATTTATCATGTGTAAAAGCTTAGATAGAAAATGATTACAATATTTTTTCAATATTTGTTTTTAAAAGTCTACTTAATGTATATTATCTTTTAGTATGTGTTTAAAGGTAGTAAAATTAGAATATACAGTTAAGCAAAAATAAGGATATCCTCTGTTAGTGACCATCAGAGCTAACCATTATTAATATTTTGGTATATAGCATCCCAGATTTTTCCTATTATTTTTGCTTTTACTTGAATTGTTAAGACTTTAAAAATTATAGTGTAATTTCTAAGAAAATATTTTTAAAACAATGCTTGATATTTTGAATCTAAAGTGTATGGTTCTTTTTTTCAGGATTGTACTGTGTATGAAACAGAGAATAAAATTCTTCACGTGGTGAGTACACTTGGATTTATTTTAATCTTTATTAGAGAATATTTCCTTGATCAACTAGAAGAAGTGAACCATAAGAAAAAAATCTACTGACCATATCAGTTAAGTGTATTTTTATAGGAAATCTACAAAAGAATCAAAGCATAACAAATTAACGTTAGTTATAACCATTCTATTGTACCTAATAGGAAAAAAAGATACAATATTTTTAAATTGTAATATATAGCAAGGTTGGAATGTAATAAAAAATTAATAATGTAGAGCAAGGAGAATTTGAAATGAGAATTTCTTTCACTGTTCATCTATTACAAAAAAAAGATCAGAGAAAGGTATTCTGTTCTATAATGGGTAATTCATCTCTGTCATCATTTGGATGAAATACTTTATTAAAAAAATCAAATTTCCTTTGCTCCAATTCTATACTTATCAGACAACCTTTCAAATGGTAATATGGCAATATTTTTGAATCAGTTAATGACTTTACATATATTTTATTACTAGAAATGGTCTATGCATACATTTTACTTTGTGGAAAGGCCATCTCCTGTCTTCTTAATGAACAGTTGGCCACTTTTATTTGTAAATGCATTTCTTGGTCAATGCTGGTTTGTCCTAATAACTTCTTCACCTCTGGTGTGTGTGAAATCATGTCATTTCTGTATCTCCCAGGTACTAGGCGGTGAAAATTCATATCTCTGTAAAAGGACATTTGCCTCATTTATTCCTAATATCAGTTTATAAGTTTTATGTTTCTGAAGTGTTTGAATATTTATAAAAGAATACTATTTTGTATTTAGAAAAGTAAATACTTTTAAAACATCTGAATGTATGTATGGAGGGAAATCAGAATATCAGCGGTACAGCATCCCTATTCCTTTTTTGTTATCTACTATAGAAATGGTACTGAATAATCCTCTGCTAATCCTTCCCCCTCATTGTGCAGTAGGGATGCCCTTTGTGGTTTATAAGAATAGTCTCAGGAGTGGATAATTAATGTACTTTTCTCCTTATTAGTCTAGGAGGGAAAATAATTACAACTCCCTCATGTCGATCTACCTGTAGGGCCTGGAGAATAGAAAGACACTAATATTTATTTAGGGCCTATATATTTCAAGTATTAGCTTAGTTTCTATAAGTGTATTCTCTCATTTATTCCTACTTTTGCAGATGGTGGAACTAAGGGTCACAAATATTAAGTTGTTCAACTATTCAGTTTGAACACAGAATCTCATACCAAAGCCCATGCCCTTTCCAGATCTGGCAGTTGCTACCAATTCTAGTTCCCTGAGGCTTTACAAATTGTACTATCTTTTTTCCCATGAAACCCAGGGCTACTGTCTAGCTGTGCCTATTTTGTCAATAACTAAGGAGCATGCACAGAGCCTTTCCCACCTACATTTTATTTTCTGTGAATGAATGTTTCTTTGGCGTTGAATTTTCTGTGACAATGACTGTTCTTTCTGAAGTATTGAATTTAATGAATTCGACTTTGGTACACTGCTGTGGGTTCTTCTTTGTGTTTACTTCAAGGCTGTTATTGAGGCCAGTGTGTGTTAACATTTTTTTCTTTATCAGATTTCTCAGGAGTAATCTCTCCCTGATGTTAGTACCAAAAAGAGCTGTACTTTTCTTTATGCATTGGCTGCTACGAACTTAAGATTAAAATTTGTGGCTCATAATGGACAAGTGCATCTCATGGTATTTGTTTTGTATTTGGCTTCATTCTTGGCTCTAATTTATATACATGATTTCTTTTTGCCTTGTTTTTCTCAATTAATTTATGTATGGTATATATTTTTACATCTGTTGATGTAGCCTTTTCTGTGGAGGAATAGTTCCAGTTACAAATGCACATTTGTGATCAATATTCAGATATCAACAAAGGACATGTAAATAATTTATAGAAAAAGAATCTCTAGAGAACTGTAAAAAATATGAAATTTTATTTCTGAGGAAATTTCAGATTCCACCATATGACAGAATAACAGAAATAAATTTAAATGATGAAAGAAACACTGTGGGATTTCTCTTGTACTAAAGATCTTAAATATCATTTTAATTAATTAGACTAAGGAAAAATGTCTTTGGGGTTATAAAATGATGATTGAAATTTTATTAAATAAAAACCATAATAAGTAATAGCCAAATTTTAAAAGTTCTTAATCACTAAATATTTTTAACTTTAAATAATTTTAAAATAATAAGTAATTTTTAGTTTCTTAAATAAATTCCTAATAATTGACTCATATTGACTTATCTTTCCCAAAAGTCAGATTCTGGGCTACTTGCTATTAGAAATAAGTAGCAGTGTAAATAGTACTGAAGGAGTTTAGAAATGAATGCCATATGTTTACCTTGGCAATTTTGTATTCCAACTAGTGAGAATTTAAAAATCCTGTCTGATGATGATGGCAACAGTGAATGGCATTAACCAAATCAGTTCATCTCAGACAGCACTTGTCTTTTCATGTTATTCTTCTACTTCCCATCCTGACCGTTTTATACAAAGATTACCCAGCCTTTACTAAAAGGATGTATGTATACTTGTATATTACTTTTCTCACAAGAATAATTTTTTGGAATAATAAAATAGTATACAGTACCACTTAGTATATGATGCTAAAGAAAATTTCTAGAACAAGTATCTTTCCAGATCTCTATAGTGTAGAAGAAATAACTTTGAGTCTAAAAACCTGTGTCTGAATCCTAATTCTACCGTTTTCTATCTCGGTGAGCTGAATCAAGTGATGTTCTTGAGAGTTTGTTCTAATTATGTAAAATAGGGATATTAATATCTTTCATGAATGATTGTTGCTAGGAGAAGATAAATCAGTAAATTTTCTAGACAGAGCTTTATAATCTGGTAGTCCTCTTTCTAGTATTTATTTATTTATTTATTTAGGTTATATCTCATTATTTAGGTTTTTTGTTGTTGTTGGTTGGGTTTCTTTTTTTTGAGACAATCTTGCTCAAGCTGGAGCTTATACGCCCAGGCTGGAGTACAGTGGCATGATCTCGGCTCACTGCGAGTTCCATCTCCCAGGTTCACGCCGTTCTCCTGCCTCAACCTCCCGAGTAGCTGGGACTACAGGCGCCTGCCACCACGCCCGGCTAATTTTTTTGTATTTTTTAGTAGAGACGGGGTTTCACCCTGTTAGCCAGTATGGTCTGGATCTCCTGACCTTGTGACCCACCCACCTCGGCCTCCCAAAGTGCTGGGATTACAGGCATGAGCCACCGCACCCGGCCTATTTAGGGTTTTTAATTTCCTCTTTCTCTCCTTTTTATATGCACCAGAAAATCAAAAGCCTGAGTTTCTATATAGCTTGTTTAGGATGAAATTGTGAGTTATTTTTAATGTTTTCCTTGTTTCTATGATACTCGAATATTCTAAGTACAATATGATTTATAATGGCTCCTTTTCAAAGATGAATTAATATGTATTCTATATGAGCATCTTAGCCTGGGTTCTTTCTGGAAAACAGAGACTACAACAAAGGCTTGAATGCAGATAGTTTATGTTGATTTAGTTATCCCAAGGCACAGAAGAGACACTGGGAAGGAGAATCAATATGGATTCTAGAATTGTTCACCACTATAGGGAACTGAAGTTCGATCCCATCAGGACCTTCTGAGAAGCCCTGTAGAATGTGCCTCAGAATTGTCCAACCTGCCTGACAAAGATTGAAGAGGGAGAATGTATCTGCTGGCACTAATCCAATTATCCCATTGGTCAAAGTTTGTTCCTTGGGGTGTTAACTCTCACACTACCAGGTGTTTGGAGGTACCAGAGACCTCTAAGACAGAAGGCAAAGGTAGTACAACTGAAGCGAAGCAGATTACCACAGCAGTAGCTGGAGAAAAAGTGGGCTGAGTGGGCAGTCTAGTACAATGAAGTGCCTCTAAGTGGCAATCCAAATGTTAAAGTATTTTGGATCACATAAAGTATCCTGATAGTGATTGACATCAAGATTTGCATAACTCACAAAAGCAAGCTTCAAAACAGTAGATATAGCATAACATTTGTGTAAAAAAGCAGTGTATTTATAGTGAAGAAAATAATTTGAAGAACTATGCAATAGACTTAATGTTGGTTGCCTTTGCAAGGAATAGGATAAATTTCAGGGGCATTAACTTTAAATTATGTGTTTGTATAATGGTTAAATATGGCATAACAAGTATGTGTTAATCAGAAAAATAAGTACTAAAATATCTGTAGAAATGCCTGAATAGCAGCCCAAAATCTAGGTTAAAAATGAGTATTTTATAGTTAGATACAATGAATTAGATCTACTACTTGATAGCACAACAGAGTGACTACAGTCAGCAATAATTTGTTGTACATTTTAGAGTAACTGAGGGAGTATTACTGGAATGTTCATAACACAAAGAAATGATAAATGCTTGAGGTGATGGATACCCCCATTTACCCTGATGTAATTATTACACATTGTATGCCTGTATCCAAATATCTAATGTACTCCATAAATACCTAATGCATACCTACTATGTACCCAGAAATCTTTTCTAAAAAAATAAGTATTTTTAACAAATGAGTAAGAGTTTCAAATGGGTAAGGAGTGAAAACAGTGCTAGTAGCCAACCACTGACTAACCTAAAGAACATGGCTGAAATCTTTCTAATGCCAGGCAGATTTAGAATCCTATGTAATATATTAATAGTTCTTAGGAACCTCTTCACTTTAGTACATTGGACTGTGAGTTAAATAGGTTTTTAGAACATCCCCAGTGATGGCTGCCGTTTAGAAGGAACAAGGAGACCCCAGATTACTGAATAGAGATTATAGTAGCTTGAGATAGGCACTAGAACATCAACTGTCTTAGCCTAAACCCTACCCCTAAATCTTTATTTTGTCCAGAGGATAAGGAAGGCAGTTTTCAAGAGGAAGGAGAACTTATCACTTATGAAAACTTGTTATAGCCCAGGAATTCCACAAGGCGGTACAAGTTGAGTGTCCCTTATCTGAAATGCTTGAGATTAGAACTGTTTCGGATTTCAGATTTTTTTGGATTTGGGAATATTTGCATGATATACTTAACAGTTGAGTGTCACTAATCTGAAAATACTAAACCAAAATGCTCCAATGAGTGTTTCCTTTTGAGCATCATGTGAGTGCTCAAAAAGTTTCTGATTTTCGGATTAGAGATACTCAACCTGTACAAGCGTCAGAGTGCCTTTCAACACGTGAGCAAACTGAGAGAGCTGAGGTTGTGAGGTGGTGTGTCTTTCCCTGAAATAGATCTGTATTTAAGGATGAGTAAAGAAAAAGAATGGGAAAGAGTAGAGGAAGTATCCTCTAATATATTAGAAGAAAATCCTTCCACATGGAGTAGGTTTATTATGAACACTTGTTTAATGTTTTCAGTATGAGCCAAAAGATATTACCTGTGTTAAAAAAGAATACCATACTATAAAGAAGGTAAGGTCACTATAAACTGAGAGCAAAATGAACTAAGAAAATAGTACATTAAACTAACAACATGGAAGCAGAAAATGAACCATGGAGAAAGCATGTATCTTCCCAATTTTTTTTCAATTAATTTGCATTTCTTTCATAATGAAAAAGTATAAAAGTATGTATTTATTCCAGTATAGTTAGAATTCTGATTGCTTTTAATGGATTATTTTATGTTGCATATATTGAACTGGTCAGAAGGGACTTGGACAATCCTTAGGCTAGATTTTCGTTCACTTTCCTCACCTTTAAAATTGGAGAGAGTCTTCCTGCTTAAAATCAGAAAGAAGTAGGCTGTGAAGACCAAAATCCGTGGTGGGAAGGGAGATTGGTTGCAGTGTTGGGCGGGGATGTCTGTTAATATGAAGTGTGAGAATGAATAAAAGGAGACTGAACAGCTTGGGTTTCCTTGGAATTTGCCATTAAGTGTAATGGAACAGACAATAGAATACAACCATAAAGGACAAAAGGCAATACAGATAATCAATGTAGTATATATCTCAGTGATTATCAACTAAAGATAAATAATGTTATGTTTCACTTCTATTGATCTGATCTTTTCCTCCCAGTTAGGTTTTGTTCTGGATTACACTTTCTCTGGCAGTTTGGAGCCCATCTGTTTTGCTCTGTGCAGATCCTTGTTTTATATAATAAATGAGTTACAGAGAATCTGGAATTTTCAGTTCTCTACTCTACTTACTCCTCACTCCTGCCTTTCAGTACAGCCTTTGAGTCTGGAGTGATAAGATCTCCTGAGAAGTCATTTCAGAGCTTGTGTTTTAGCAGACTTCCTCTGCTTGTCTCTGCCCTGCCACTCTCATTGGTGAGCCTGGAACACTTGTCGGCTTTGATTAAACTCATGGAAATCCCAGGCCAGGCATAGTCATTAAGGTCACATTGTTTAAATCAGATTGTTCTGAGCTCAAAAACACCTTTTACATTAGCCAAAGGTATGACCTTGTATATGGCACTTTGTATTTTAGCATTTTACCCCATTGTTTTTGTAAATATAATAAATATAGCAAATACCTATTTTATTATTTTAGTGTTAATATATTATCTTCTAATTATATAGTACTTTACAGTTTACAGAACATTCTCAGGAATGCTTTCTTCTCTTCTTTCTGTCTCTCTTTTTTTTTCCTCCAAGCTATTTTTTTGTTTTGTTATTTAGGTTTGATCATGAATTAGGCTTATTTTGGCGTGTTAAGTATTTGTTTTATTTCATAAACATTCTGTGTAATTTTTTCCTTTCTTTAAATTTATGAATTCCTTGCCCTTAAACTCCATCTGTAGTGAGATTATTATGTCTTCTGTGCTATCCAGACTAGAAATAGCTTAAACTGCATAGAGCCAACAGTTAGATGTAAGAGAGGAGCATGGAGGAGAAAGTAAAGGGCTCATTTTAGTCTTTGCCCGGACATCTATATCATATCATTTATAGAAGTGTAGCTTTTCTATTCTGATGGATCAAAACCTTGAGAATATGTTTAAGTACTAAGGCAGCAGCATGCCCCACCATGAAATAAAAGTGATCATATTAATGTTAATATCTTATCTTTAGAGATTTCTTGAAAACAGTGGCACTCTAGTGACTTAAAAATCCCTAAAGATAATTTTAACTGGACTTCAGGAGGTCTCTGATGCTGTGATGAGGCAGCTTTTGCCAGTTGTAGCCCAGACTCTTCTAAAAGCTATGATCTTGGTCCAAATGCAAACTGAATTTTTTTCAGTATGGTTGAGATTTTGGTGGTAACTGTAGCATTTGAACATGTAAATTATAGTCAGTTTCACTAAAACATCAACTCTAATACTGAGTTTTATAGATGAAAAAAGTTAAGATGCTTCTTTATGTTTTTGAAGTTAAGGTGACCCTTCTATCTCAGCCCCCTTTATTATCTTTGCGGTCAGCCTGAAGAAATGTGCTAACAATATTGCTGAAATAGGCATTGGACTCTTTGGTGTTATATTACATTATTTTCAGATTTTGACACTTTGGTGGTTAATTGCATTGCAAATTATTTTAACTATAAATTCTCCACAGTGATGCTTCATGCAGGAAAGGAAAAAGGAGAAATCCAGATATAACATGATAGAGGTGGAAAATGTTTGTCTTTCCTGGGACAAAGAGAAAATGTGTGTGGCCTATGTGAAGAATTAAAATAATCTGGTTTTACTGTTTCTGATTATGATTTAGATAGACATTTTATAAGGCAGTATATTTATTTATATAGGTGTTCTTGCTAACATTACATTTGCTGAACACATTATGCATTGCAAAATGCTTTCATATTCATACTGACTCTGAGAGTACAATTCTTGTCCTCACAGTAATATTCATTTTTGTTGGAGAGTCAAGTGAGGTAGAATAATATAGTAGAAAGAGCACCAATCTGAGAGTTAAAAGGATAGGTGTCCTGACCCCATTCTGGCATTTACTAGCTGTAAACAAGCTAAGTTAGCCTTTCTGACTAAGTTGAGGCCTTGGAGTATCTGTGACTTTTAAGGTCTAAATGCCATAATTCTTAGATGACAAATTCATAAGATCATTAGAAAACAGTATGGCCACATAAAGTGATAAATTGAAGGACTGTCTTTATTTGAGACCACTCTATATATGACCAAGGACACTATATATTTGTAAAAATAAAGTTAGATGGCACATATTCAGTTTTGATACATGGATATATTACATAGTGATGAAGTCTGGGCTTTTAGTGTAGCCATCACCTGAATGGTGTACACTGTAACCATTAAGTCATTTCTCACCCCTTACCCCTTCCCACCCTTCCACTCTTCTAAGTCCCCAGTGTTTATCATTTCACAGTCTATGTCCACGTGTATACATTTTTTTTAGTTCTCACTTATACGTGAGAACATGTGGTATTTGACTTTCTCTTTCTGAGTTATTTCACTTAAGGTAATGGCCTCCAGTTCTATCCATGTTGCTGCAGAAGACATGATTTTATACTACTTATGGCTGAGTAGTGTTCCATGGTGTGTATACAACACACACACACACAGAGACATATATGTACACACATATATATCACATTTTTATCCAGTCTGTTGATGGACACTTAGCTTATTTACTTCCTTATCTTTGCTATTGTGAATTTTGATATAATGATTTAGTTTCCTTTGGGTAGATACCCAGTAGTGAGATAGCTGAATCAATGCTGTACATTTTTTTAAAGTGCAGTTACAGTCACTGTCAATGTAAAGATTTCTTTAACAAGGTAATTGAATCAGTCTGGAAACAGAAGCCACACAGTAACTTAAAGGAAGTTTGATATAAATAATTATAAATTATGATAAGAAATACCTGCGAACAGGTAAAGAACGCCCTAAACCATGTCCTACAACTGAGAAATAGTACCCAAGGAAGGATATCTTTTAAGTGGAACACCCTTCCCAAGGCTGAGAAGATGTGGCTGCAGCTTCACTGGGTTGCCTAGATCAGAGCTTATCCTCAGTTGCCAGGCAAGTGGAAGACAGCCTTCAAGGATGTAGGCAAGTGATGCTGCTGGGAAGGTTCACAGCAAGAGTTAGGATGATGCTGTAAGAGGTCTGGAGAGCATGTTGAGATAGCCTCAGGATGGTGATCACTGAGCCCAGGCTGGGGCTGCAACGTCACTGTGGGACTACATGATCTAGACATGCGGCTGGGGCACAGCACTACCGATATCCCCACACGCATGTACTGCTAGTGGACCCTGCAATAGGAACAGGAAAAAATAAAAGAAAGCCCATGGGAACCTAGAAGACTTCTTCTCCTTGCAGTGTCCCTCCACTGCCCTCTATTGACAAAAACTTAACATTGTGCTTACTGTACAAGATAAATGCTTAGAGTCCAATCCATTGTCACAGAGCAAGCACTAAAGGATGAATTTAGAGCTGAGAGCCACAAAACTCATAACTGACACAGTGTGGTTAGCTCTTACCTCCATAAAACTACATATAGCTGCTTCACATTTCTCAACTATAAGTGAAGACATCGCTCCCAGGTCTCTGCCATTTGTTCCCTATTTATCCATAAAGTGTATATGTATATGTGTGTGTGTGTGTGTGTGTGTATGTATGTATCTATAGTGCCTCAAATTTCCAGAAGCTTATCTAATTGTAATGAACTGCTTCGCTCTTGCTTTTTGAATATAAAATCCAAACTAAAATCAAAACATTTTTCTAATAACCTACATCTTAGATGAGCTATCAATATGTCCAGTCTGTTCTTTTTCTTGAACCTGAAAGTCGTGTGTCCTCTAATGAGTGATCTCTCATCTTCTTCAGAACCTGCCACAAGTCTGCTTATCTCTGTTTCCTGCCTATGAAACAGCAGATAAATAGAATTGAGATTGTCCCAGATCCAATTCTGGTTTCCAGCTTACTCTATTTCCCTATCAGAAGGGAGAGTAGTGGTGGAACCTCTTGTCCCAACTCTTAATTCATACCAGATTGTTTCAGGTAAGTAGCTGAAAGTAGGTTGGAAGTGTCATGGGTCCACTTCTTGCTCATCAAAGGAGGTGTACATTTGGGACTGACATTTTCTCACGGTTTTGGCATTGATCTTATTCTTAGTTGATTATTATTTTAAAGTGCGATTTTTAGGCTGTATTATTATCTCGATGTTGGGCTTACTAGGCATTAAAATATTTCATAGTTACGTGCCAAACAATGTTGAAAGCACAGTGGTTAAGCAAGCAGGAACTGAAGCAAAACTGCCTGGTTGTAACTTGGCTCTGCCATTTAAAAGTTGAGTGACCTTGAGCAAGTTTTTAACATCTTTGTGCCTCCATTCCTACATCTGTACAATAGCGGTAATAGCAGTGTTTCCTTCTTAGGGAGGTCATGGGGGTTAAATTTGTTAATATGTGTAAATGACTTAGAAGAATACTTGGAATATAGTAAGCTCTCAATAAATATCAGTTATTGTTTCATTTAGTCATCCTCACAATACAGTGAGATCAGTATTATTTTTATCCCAACTGTATATACATAAGGAAACTTGAGGCACACAAAAGGATTAAACAACTTTCCCCAGATCTTGGAGCTAGTAAGTGGTGAAGTTACTATTCAGTCTGAGGCTTTTATTCACTATACTTATAGCTGACTCTATAGATGACCTCGAAATCTAATTCTAAGGTCATAAATTATAGACATTTAATTTCAGTGACTTTCTTTTATATCTTTCTATTGGTAATTTTCCTTTGGCAGTCATAGTAGACAGTATTCTAAGATGACCCCCAGGACTCCTGTCCCCTGGTATATAATTGCCTTCTTCCTTAGTGTGGTTGAGACCAGGGAATATGATGAATTTCACTCTCATGATTAGGTTTTGATCTATGGCAAATGTGAAGGAATTTCAAGGTCTCTTGTCAGTTGACTTTAATATACTTAAAAGGGAGATTATCTTGGTGGGCCTGAACTTATCATGTGAGCCCTTTAAAACAAGATTCAAAGGAGGCAGATATTCTCTTGCTGGCCTTAAAGAAATCAACTGCCGTGTTCTGAGAGGGCCTGTGGAGGGAGTCACACAGTGAGGACCCGAGGACAGCCTCTGGGAATTGAGAACAATCTCCAGATGACAGCCAACAGGAAAGTCGGGACCTCAGTCATACAGCCACAAGGAAATGAATTCTACTGACAACCTGAATGAACTTGAAAGCAGATTCTTCCTTACTTACACCTCCCTGTAGGAATACAGCCAGGTTGACACCTTGGTTTCTGCCTTGTGAGACCGGGGACTGGTTCCAGTGCCTGGACTCCTGAGCCATGGAAACTGAGAGAATGTGTGTTTCTTTAAGCCTCCAACCTTGTAGTAATTTGTTACACAGCTATAGATACCTAATACAGTATCATTAATTTAAATTTCAACTCAAAAAGAACAAAAACAAAAAATGCATTTTTTAAAGCCAATAAGAGACTAGTAGCCAGCAGAGAATAAATATGAAAACAATTCTTTTGAGAATTTAAATGTAAGGTACTATATTGCCTCGTAACTTATTTGATTCATGTCTTATTTATTATAAAGACTTTTTTGACTAAAGGCAACAACATGTCATTGTGAAAAGAGCATTTGGCTAAACATCAGCACTTCTGGGTTTTAGTCTTAACTTTTCCATTAACTTTGTTGTGTGACTTGTGCATGTCACTTAACCTCTCATGGATCCCTAAGTATCATTCAGGAAGATTGAACAAAATGATTTCAAATCATCTGTCTCAAAATTCTATGAATGTAAGGATTTAAGTAATTAGAAGCTTGTAGTAACAGGACTAACACTGTCAATAAACTTTAGGACCTTTAAGTTTTAATGTGGCAAAATGTAAGAAATTAGGAGGAAATTATGCTTTTAAGATCATAAATTTTGACTTACTAATTTTAACGCATAATAGGCTCTTAGGGGTCGTTGCTTCTTTTCTGTTATCAGGAACACAAAGGCAGCATGCTCAGTGTCAGTGATGTTAAGCACAAAACCAAATACATTAGCAGAAACACTGTCCCACGCTATGAAATCCTTGAGTGTAGTAGTTGGCATTTGAATCATGTAACAGACATTTAGTGATTGTTGAAGGTATGAATGGCTTAATGAAGGCTGGTGATTTTTGTTATGTTTTTCCCCATCATGAGAGTTTGACATGTAAAGGGACTGTAGGAGTTTTCCAGGCCTTACTGGGATGAAGTTCACATGACCTTTATTTACTTGCAACTATTTCCTTTCTGAAGCTATTTGAAAATCTTAATCTTTGCTGTATATAAATATACTTTTAATATTGGGTTAAAATTGGAATTTTATTCTATTACATTAGTTTTTCAAGTTTAAAAAGTTGTTTCTCCTTCAATTCTCTGTACTCGTATGAACAAGAAATTCTTCCCGTGTTAGATAATTTATATATAGAATAATAATTTTAAATACTAATTTAAATTCTGTTTGTGAATGTTACTCTTTGAAAGTTACCTATGATTGTTCAACAGTTGTATCTTGTTAGGGAACCATCATAAGAGTGCAAAATTTCTAGCTCAACAGAGATCTGTAAAGTACTAAGATACTAAACATACTATATTTAGTGAGACGTATACTTAGAGTTCTCACAATTTAATATCAGAATAAATGTATGATATTTTGTAAAAAATAAAGCCTCCCTTGTTCCCCCAGTACAATGCAAATGTCATCCTACATTGGCACAGAATTGCGGAACTTATAATACTGAATTATACTAACATTCAAATAAAACAATAAAATAAAAACATACTGGCCAGACACAGTGGCCCACACCTGTAATCCCAGCACTTTGGGAGGCTGAGGCGGGCGAATCACGAGGTCAGGAGTTCGAGACCAGCCTGGCCAACACGGTGAAACCCCGTCTCTACTAAAAATACAAAAAATTAGCTGGGCGTAGTGGTGCGTACTTGTAGTCCTAGCTACTCGGGAGGCTAAGGCAGGAGAATCGCTTGCACCCAGGAGGCGGAGGTTGCAGTGAGCTGAGATCACACCACTGCACTCCAGCCCTAGTGACAGAGAGAGACTCCGTTTCAAAAAAAAAAAAACAAAATCAAAAAACCCATACTTTATTCTTTAGACATTTTAATTGAAATATTATATCAATAAATATTTAAACATGTATACACTGTTTATCAAAATAACTTTCATTACTATTTTCCATGCTGTTGCTAATAAGCCTGAATTGTTTAAACTGTATTTAAATTGTAACTTTCACATCACTGTTGCCATCTTAAGATGTATATCCATCTGTTGTTTCCTTAATTTATCTTGATTTTATATTTTATACCCTTCTTCCTTGTATATACGTATATACCCAAAAAGTATAAATTTCCTTTTGTAAAGCTTTTTTTAACCTTATCAGCCTTGAGTTCTTTCCTGCATCAAATGAATTTTTTCGATTTTTTATTCTGAAGATATTTTTATTCATTTGTTCCAGTATACTTGGAAGAATAAGTGAACAGTACCCCACTTATTTAGAAAAGCAAATAAAAATACTTTAAGTAGCTCAATAGTGCCTAAGTGGGCTACCAGACTGACGTAAGAGTTTTTTTCTGTCCCTTAGCTTTTTACCACTGTTTGCACTTAGAACACTCTGCATTTCTTTTTTTAAAAAACAATAGCTGGCCAGGTGCAGTGGCTCACGCCTGTAATCTTAGCACTTTGGGAGGCAGAGGTGGGCGAATCATGAGGTCAGGAGTTCGAGACCAGCCAGGCCAACATGGTGAAACCCCATCTCTACTAAAAATACAAAAAAATTAGCTGGGTGTAGTGGCAGGCGCCAGTAATCCCAGCTACTCGGGAGGCTGAGGCAGGAGAATAGCTTGAACCCAGGAGGCGAAGGTGGCAGTGAGCCGAGATCACGCCATTGCACTCCAGCCTGGGCAACAGAGTGAGACTCCATCTCAAAAAAATAATGATAGCTAAAACTTCATGTATTAATCTTAAAAGTATCTGATAAATTCAGAGATAATGAAAGAAATCTATTCAGACATAATGAAAGAATGCTATCTTATTATTCGTTAATGTCTTAATGTGGGGTATTATTTTTTGAATCCCTACATTAAAATGTTGCTTTATTTTATGCTAAATATGCTCTGCTCAGATATTTTTTCCCTTTAAAACTTATATTTAGGTAAACCAGTGTGTATATATGTGTGTGTGTGTGCGCGCACAGATAGATAGTATAGAACAGAATACAAAAACTTTGCATTTCAGCCTGAGAATATGATGTATTATATTCATATTTGAAATTAATATAAACTACCTGAGAAAAATATCACACAATACCATAACATTCAGCATATGAAACTCTTCAGTTTTAAAAGATTAAGTCATGGCTACCCTTGTCTGTTAACTGTTATTCAGTCATTAATCCTTTGTCACCTTGGGTAGTTTATAACAGAATCCAGAAAGTCAGTTAAACATTTATTTCCATTTCATGTTCTCTGTAGCTTTATTTAAGGCATAGCATTTACTAGTCTTTAATTTTAGGTACAAGTTTTCTTCTATTTTTAGAAATAAAGGTAAATATAATTTAAAATACTTTGGGGACTGGGCGCGGTGGCTCATGCCTGCAATCCCAGCACTTTGGGAGGCCGAAGTAGGTGGATCACCTGAGGTCAGGAGTTAAAGACCAGCCTGACTAATATGGTGAAACCCCGTCTCTACTAAAAATACAAAAAGTAGCCGGGTGTGGTGGCATGCGCCTGTAGTCCCAGCTACTCAAGAGGCTGAGACAAGGGAATTGCTTAAACCCAGAAGGCGGAGGTTGCAGTGAGCCAAGATCACACCACTGCACTCCAGCCTGGGCGACACAGCGAGACTCCATCTCAAAAATAAAATAAAGTAAAAAAGAAAATAACTTGGTATGAATATTGTAAAAATAGCAAATAATCCTCTTTAAACAGTGGTTACTAGTCATCTTCTAGCTAGCATAGAGTTGTCCTTTTGCTGGTAAAATTGCTTTAAGTTTTCCCAGAGAGCCATGTCTTTCACAGTCTCAGTTCTAATATTCCTTATCTAAACTACATTCTGAATTGCAAGAACATTTGCAAGCCTGCCTTATATTTTGTTATACTATGTAGTTTAAACATGTTATATAACATCCATCTAATGCAAACATTGATTTTTAAACAATACAAAATGAAATTGATCAAAAAAAGAAGTACAGAGCTAAGCATAGAAACAGAATTAGCACAATAATGATTAGGAATTAAAGTCTTTCTGCCATGTTAATGACCTTGGTCTATTTATTTAGCTTCCTTCTCACATCTGTTAAACTGGCTATAATACCTACTTTAGGAAGTTGTTATTAGGATAAATGATATAATAAATATGAAGTATTTAGCATTGTGCCAGACACATGGTAGGTGATCTACAAATTATATCTAATAATAATGTTGTTGAATTATAATAAAAATGTATTTTTCTTGCTATTTTATAATTTTCTTTTTCTGGAATATGTTTAGGTAGTAATAGATAATATTGTGTTTTAAAATATAAATTATATAATATAATATCTCACATGATTTCACTTAATGAGTAGCATTGACCAAATTCAGCTTTTATAAGATACGTTAAATAACTTACCTGGAACTTTCCTATAGTACTGCTAATGTGGTTTCCTGCAGTAACGTGATGGATGATGCAGTAATGAGTATAGAATTAGCATGTAAAACAAGGCCATTTTATACCCCTTCTAATTGCCTTATTTAGTTAAGTGCCAAATGCTACAATATAAAGGTTCTAGTATACTATCTCTAAAACAGGAAGCAAAGTTCTAATGGGATTTCTTTTCTAATTCTATTTTTTAAGATCTTTAATCTATTAAATCCTGATAGCTTTGCTGGTAAACTCAATGTGTTTTACTCACCTTTTGTATTTCTAGCAGCACCTAGCACATAGCAAGCGTTTGGCAAACAAAATTACTCAAGAGGAAGCTGAGAAGACATTTTTGCAACTTAATGTGATGAATTTCATTGATATTTTCTTTTCCCTAAAATGTCTATAGTCTGGTATTTCTGCCTTTCCTTTTCCCACCTCACTTCTATAAAACTACCAGTGCTTGAATAGGAGAGCTACTATTGCTCATTGCAAGAGTGTTATATGAGGCCTTAAATGTTGTAAGAAATATATATATATGAGAGAGAGAGAGAAAGCACCATTTATATGCATCCATTACTTTCCTATTTATATATTGGACTCTTTTGAAATATGCTTCAATTTGTAGAAACCATAAAGGTTCTTTTTAACATACTGACTTCGTACCCTTCAGATTAGCATGCTATCCAAGTATCCTGTATAGAAACCTTTCAGCATTCACAATGTTATCTCCCCCACTTGAGATAAAGAGAAAATAAGAATGAAAATATAACCACATAGGGAAGGGAAGGAATAGTTAAAAGATTTAATTCTGCCATAGTATTTTTCTTCCTGTCAAACATACAATTTGAACTGCAGCCAGTTTTTATATGTTAAGTACTGCCATTCTGTCCTTTCTCCATGGCTGCTGATGAATATTTTTAAGACAAATTTGTAAAAATACAGAGAATGGGATTCCAGGATGGGCCACATAATTTGTGAGACCTAGTGCAAAATGAAAATGCCAAGCATTTCTGCAACAGCAGAGCATAAAACCAAGTGTAGGCCCATGTGCAACTGCACAAGTCACCCTCCCACAAAGCTGGCCCTGAAGGGTTCCCTATTTCAGGGGAATGATCTTCCTGTTGGCACTTTGCCTAGCAGCTTTTCAGAGTAAATACCTTCATTGTATCTAAGAGCATTGAGACCTGAACATCAGAGAGAGTAAAGAGATGTGAACTCTCCATCATGGCTATGCAGCTAGACTAACCAGTGTAATTACTGATCATTGTAAGATGGTCAGCAAGGTAATTCAATTAAGAATAATGAGATAATTCATACCATGAGTAGGATTTCAGCATTTTGAGGGTTGAGAAAGCAACAGAGGAGGAAAAAGCATTTATTGGGTGTCTTTTTTGGATAGGAGCCATATTGGACTCTTTTTAATGCATTATCATGTCTTAGCCTGTCAGCCATATAAAGTAATCTTTATTAGCTCATTTCATTTTCTATCTGAGGAAGGTGAATCTCAAGGATATAAAATAACTTGTTTATAGTCACACAGCAATCATTGGCAATGTGGTGATTGCCCACATCTGTCTTCAGATGAAGCCCATGTCCTTTCCATGGGTATTGGTACCATGAGGCTGTGTGTCTATCTTTAGGGGCTGATAGACACAATAAATGTACAGACTTGAGAAGCAGATGCCAAAAGCACTAGCACAATTAGGGAAATTTAGCATGACAGTTTCTTTAGTGTAAAGAAGCTGAGCCCAGCACAAAGTGAGGCCATGGACCAAAGACAGAACATAGTAAATAAAAAGAGAGTTCTTATTATCTTGACCAGACAGGAGAAACTGTTGTGAAGGGAAAATAAATCTCAGGATCCCCAAATCACTAAGCCAAGGGAAAAGTCAAGCTGGGAACAATGTCAGTTAAATCTGTCTCCCATTTTATTTCTAAATAAGATAGCTACAAAGATAAGAAGCTACATACCTCCCTCACAATTTGCCCACAAGGAAATACCTTGTGGACAAAGGACAGACAGAACTCAAAGTCATTCCTCTGAGGCTTACCTGAGACAAATGCATATCTGATTGCTTCCTGTGCCCTCTTTGCTTATATAAAAATGCAGATTCACTGAGCCAGACTAAATTGTGTATTCAGTGGAAGGCTGATCAAAGACTCAAAGAATGCAACCTTTTGTCTGTAAGTGGGGGCTTCCAGTTTGTCCTGCCTTACAGGACTGAAGCAATGTACATCTTACACATATTGATATATGTCTCATGTCTCTCTAAAATTAAGGCAAGCTATACTCCAATCATCATAGGTACATGTCATCAGGACCTACTGACAAAAGCAAGCCTGTACTCCAGTCACCATGGGTACATGTCATCAGGACCTACTGAGGCTGTGTCATGGGCGTGTCCTTAACCTTGGCAAAATAAACTTCCTAAATTGACCGAGATTTGTCTCAGATATTTTGAGTTCACACTGTCTACCTCACAGTAGACTAATAACAGTGGCTACAGAACAAATGTAACATGTTGGAGATGGATAGATGATAATACCTTGATTGCAAAATAGTAGTTCCTCCTATAGTTAGAGCAAAAAAAAAAGTTTCAAATGATGAAAACTGGGCTTCAGTAAATACAATGAGAGTCTGTGAAACGTCTGAGGGCCAGCATATTTTAGGGCAATATAGTTCAAGCTTCTTCATTCATATTCCACTTTCTTCATGATTTTGCCATTTGTAAGCCTTAAAATACCATGATAGCTGTAACACATATTTTAAATTTATTATTTCATACAGTTAGCATGAATGGATTTATCCTGACAAAAGCGCTAGCTTTCTGTCCTTAGTAAAGCCACTCTACTAATTGTTTAAGCTCATTTGCTCTTCAGTTCATTCAACTAATATTTATTGAATGCTTTGTATTTTCTAGGATTTGTCTACCTGATCTAGGTGGTAGGTAGAGGTGGAGGAAAAAAGATAAGAAGACAGAGATGAGTAGGGCACGGTACCTGCCTCAGAGGGATTCAGAATAAAATAGTTTCACAGTTTCAGATTGTTCATAGAATGCTGAGAAAGCAGGATTGAGATTTTGCCTGGAGGAGGTGGGAAACTTTATACAAAGTTGAGCAGAAAAGTCTAGATAAATAAGTAGGAAGAGTTTGTTAAGCATATTTGGAAGATTCATCTTTCCTAGATCTTGGCCAGACTTTTTTTAACTTTTCTGACCATGAATTAAAAGACGTCAAGATTTTTTATAGTGTTCAGTTCAATCTTATGGTTGTAATCAAGAGGTTCTCAGATGAAGTTTGTTTAACCATCATTTTTTGTAGGTATGGTAAATCAAATAATAGAAACAGTATAATCATAACTAATGAATATTTTGGCATATAGTTCTTACATTCATAATTTAGAATATAGGTGTGTTGTGTGTAAATGTGTTTTCATTTCACCTGAATTTCTTTGTACAGATTTTACAGAATAAAATGCCAGTTACTTTCTTCTACTGTTTCTTTTATTTTTCCTTGTAAAAACATTATTACAAAAGGTGATTTATATGTTACTTACAACACGTATTTACCACAACTATTTTTCTTTTTGTGCTACCAGTGTAAAACTCTTTCTGGAGTCTGTGACCACATCATATCCCTGTCATCAGATCCTCTGGTTTCACAGTCTGCTCACCTGGAAGTGATTCAACTAGCAAACATCAAACCAAGCGAAGGGCTGGTAAGAGATACTATGTTTATCAAAACCACCATCCATCAGTAGACAGCTAGTGATGTGGACAAAGCAGCCTCTGAATGTGGGAATCTATGAATTCCAACAGACACTGAACATTTTGGTATTTTTTTCCTAGAGGAATTATGGTAGTGGAAGTTTGTGTTGCATAAGAAGTTTTATTAAAATAAATGAAAATGAAGGAGAGTTGAAAATGGTGACTTCTGAATTAATTTGGTACTCATTTAGCTTCAATTACATTCTTTCACCTCCCTCCCCACCAAAGTTCCTTAGGTTTAAAGGAAGTTTAAGAGTTTTATAATAAACACCACAGTGTTACCTGCTCATGAAGTAGGTGTTTTGTTTCTTTGTTTTGTTTGTTTTACTTTGGTTTGTCCTGGTTTTAATAGTTATTCCTTCCCCTAGGGTGGGTTAGCTAAACAATATTCTCTGATATTCTTTATAACTCACATTCATTCTTAGAAGGGTAAGTAAGCAAGTGGATATTGCCAACACTAGATGTCTATGAGTTGTATTTTTTATTATGTAATAATAAATATAATCATGTTTTATATTTTGTTCACCTGATTAAAAAGTATATTGGTTCTAGATTTAACCCAAGAGAGAGACTTTTTTAAAAATAAGTCTTAAGGAAGAAAGCATATAAAAATTAATATTGAGACAAAAAACAAGAAACTGGCTAGAGAATATCTTTACTACACAACTATTACATGTTGGTTTGGTGCTATAGTGTTTCCACTTTCTCCTTGTATATGAATTTACCAAGTAATGATCTTTTGGAAAATAGAAATCTTGGCAACTAGCATTAATAATTGAATTAAGATAATATATTCTTTAAGATTTCTAAGCAAGTTTAACTTTTTCTGTGGCTTTTCTTTTTCATACATCTATATAACTGTTCAGAAGGCAAAGCCTTTATTGACTACCAC
Organism: Colobus angolensis palliatus; assembly: GCF_000951035.1. Lineage (NCBI taxonomy): Eukaryota > Metazoa > Chordata > Mammalia > Primates > Cercopithecidae > Colobus > Colobus angolensis. The sequence goes on along the minus strand of NW_012119844.1, from coordinate 615,904 downwards.
TGATTTTTCAGTTTGATGCCATCTCTCCTAGAGAGTAAGTTTTCTCCGGATATGTGGCAAATTAATTCTGGTTATCTGTAGTTCCTAGTGCTGTTGTGGCTTTTATGGGTGTTTTCCTGGGAAAGAATATGATGAAAATCAGCATATCAGACATAGCATGCCATCATTGTAATCTGTAAGTGTTATATCTAATGTTGATTACATTTATGAACTTCTTTTAAGTAGTGATAATCTAAAATTCTTTTTATGCCTTTTAGTTACCTCTACAAAGTCCAGTTTTATTTTAAAAACACTTCAATCTATAGCATTAAAGGTGGTCCTTTCTATATGTCCCCTTTTAGTAGTTATAAGGGAAAAGAAGTCCCCTAAGCATGATTTTTAGAGTGAAAAATTATGAACTAATACAACATTGTATTAAACTAGAAGTCAGAACACCCAGATGCAAATAACTTACATAAAATATAACTATGAGAGTGATCTTGGAGAGATGGGAGAGTAAATTTAACCACCTTGGCCTTGATCTAGTCATGTAGGTGAGGGAGAGGAGGAAATCATCTTTAAAGCTCCTTCTGGCTCTTAGTCTGTGGTTCTAAAAAGAAAAAAGCCTGATTTTTTTTTTCTCTAATTTCCACTGAAATCATTGGGAGAAATAACCTTGTAAAGTAAGTCAAAATAATGCTAATTAATAGGCTTTATGAAATCTTGATTTTTTAAGGAAGGTATAGCCCTGGACAGGTCCTTTATTGTTTTCATTTGAAAGAGGTAGATCTGGGAACTTAAAATGCTAAGAACCAGATTCAGTTAAACAGTCTGGGAAAGAGCTAGAAAAGAAACGAATGCCCACCATTTGCCAAGTATTTTTCTCACAACTCTATAGACTAGATATTAATTTTCTCATTTTGCAAATGAGAAAATAAAATTGCACATATTCACTAGTTTGCTCTGTATCACATATAGGTAATAAATAACAGAGGCAGGGTTTAAGTCTAGGTAAATCTAAATGAAGTACATCTGAACAAAGCTTTTTTTATTATTCCACATTCAAGTTTTGAATTGCTAAAGAGAGGTATGAGAAGCTTAGGAGGATGACTTTAAAACTGAAATTACTTAGAGAAATTTGCTTTTAAAGGACAATGGGCAGCACTTCACTGGGAATTGAAAGGAAGGAAAAGAAAAACCTAAAATGTTGAATATTAATAGAAAGAGTTAAGTATAAAACTATTTTTTGTGATTCATATCAAAGGGAAAGTACTAAACAGAGGAATTACATGGCTTATTCAAGGTATCGTTTTAAAACTCAGTCACGTTTAAGTAAGTTTAGTCAGTCACATTTGAAATAAGCCAATTTTAGGATTTTGATTTAGGATTTTGGTAATTAGCCATAGTAAATGTCTAAATGATAAATGAAGAAAACAAATAGAAAGCGGTGAGAGAATACCAAGATTTAATGAAATTTAATTAGCTTAGAAATATCTGCAGAAAGTGTTCTTCCAATTTTAGGACAGAACATGTCTCATAGGCAAAAGGTAACTGATTGATCCTCCTGCTGATAAACTGGATACATCGTATATCAGCTTTCTAATTAGTCAAATCTCCTAGAATTTCTTAGGGTTAACAGTCCTAAAGCATTGTAAGGACTGGTGAGAAACAACTTTAGTTATGATTGAACCATATGAAACTTTCTTCTAAAGTGCTTTTAAAGAACAATAATTAGCAGAAAATTAAAGGAAAATGAGAGCTATTGAAACAACAAAACTGGATCAGAGCCAAAACATGAGCCTAATAGAGAGGAAGGGACTGGGATCATCCTTGGGGAAACCTCTTGGCCTCAGGGAGTTATTTTTCTATTTAGGTACTTGGACCATCTCCACATATGCCTTATTCTACTAACTTGACTGAGAGGTTGTTTTGGCTCCTGTTGGTTAACCAACATTTGGAGACAGAACGAAGCAAATGTCATTTTGGCAACCTGAGCAGGAGAGAGGGAGCTGTGCAAGTCAGCTCTAGAATTAATTAATGGGTTTTTAAAAAGAGAGAAAAGGTAGAATGAAGGTTTTGATGAAATGGAAAGCCGTATTTGTCGCGGTTCCAGAAAAAGAGCCATTTGAATTGCATGTCCTCCTGCTGTTTGGCCCTTTCTCAGAGGTGAACAACGAATCAGATGTATTTCTGTGGACCCTTTCTTATTCAGAAGATGATCAGTTTGAAACTCAACCAAGCAACTTATTTCTTCTCTTTCTTTTGGTGCCTGACTTTTGACCATTTTTCTCATTACTACTATGAGAGGGACATTAAAAAAGACAAAGAAGTCAATTTTGATTATTGAAAGCAGTTACAACATGGTTTATTGAGTTTAGTAATGAAAATATTACATAAAACAAAATATCTTTATTCTTGTGGCATTTAAAATTTTGTTTTATTTCTACCCTATTGCTTTATGTCTATATGTAAATACATCTCTAAGCATTTAAAAATTTTATTCATCTGAAAAAATTAGCTTTAATATAAATTCTACAATGTTGTCATGATGAGATCCTCTTCCTATAACTACTAGATACTGTCTTTGGCTTACAATTGTCAGTTAAGTTCCTGTTATTTGTAATAATTATACACAGATAAATGTAGAGTCATAGCTATGCAGCTTCCATGATTTTTTATTATCCCAATAACTACAGTGTCTTTTCTAAACATTTTTCTTTAAATATTAGGCTTTCTTTATGACCTCATCATTTATAGAATCATTTAGAACTCTTGTCAAACACCTTTAATTCATAGTAATAGTGCACAGTATTGAAAGATACGTGGAAAAAAATGGAATCAACTTCTGCTTAGTTGTCAAGATATTGACAGCTGTTGTGAAATCTCAGTTCTTCTTAGTTTAAAAGAACTTAAGAGAAACACAGCAAAGGAGATGTAGCATAGAGCAATTTATTGCAAAGGAAAAAGATTATTGTGAAAGTTAGGTGCAGAATAGCCAGTACACCTTGAGAGAGGATTCAGGGCAGGCTGCTCCTAAGGATGAGACCACCAAGACTGGCACTAGGGAGACTCCCTTTATGGGAGTCTTACGTGATTATTTATAAGGGGATGGGAAGAGCTGTTACTAGTAAGCATGTTCTGGGTGGTCCTCTGAGTGCACATGCACAGTAGCTGTACATGCCTGTTCATACGTTGCATGTCTCATTAGCAACTTAAATCTCCACCCAGGGGTGCGCTTTTTACTATTATAATGAGCAAAGGCTTAGTTTGAGGACAGGTAAAATCAAAATGCACATGCTCCCTCCAGGGGAAATTTCCTAGCTGTGCTTGAATGAGCTTGACTACAGTGTGAATTCTGGGGCTTACTGTATTAACCATACATTCGCCACAGTTGCCAAATTCCAAGCACATGTTAATTCCTTGACTACCTATCCTGCCTGAAAGAGAGATGGGTAATTGAAATGAATTTGTAAAATATCAATCCCAGTTATTCTTTTAGCTACATCTCACATACTACATGTTTGCTAAAGTGGTCTTAGTCTTTTAGAACAGATGTTAAAAAGTGAATGTTTGACTTTAATATCTACAGTTGTCAAATATTCTAATAAGAAAAGTTAAGGTGTACAACTCTCCTAACTGTAAATAAATCCATAAATCAGGAGCTCAGTGGTTGAGAGTGTGGACTCTGGAGTCAGACTGCCTGGGCTTGAAAGCTGGCTTCACCACCTTGGGCAGACTCCCCAGCCTCTCTGAGCCTCAGTTTCCTTATCTCTAAAACAGAGATAATGATAGTTACCACCACATAGACTATTGTGAAATAAGTGCAAGACACTTAAAACAATCCCTGGTACATTGTAACAAGTAGATATTAATGATGGTGGTAGATAATGATGGATAATTGTTTTGTGTGTCCAAACAATATATGTTGTTTTGTTCACTTTTTCCTCTTTATAACTCTCACAACCCATATATGTCAAAAACTAAAAGTTGGCCGGGCATGGTGACTCATGTCTATAATCCCAGCACTGTGAGAGGCTGAGATGGGCAGATCACCTGAGGTCAGGAGGTCTAGACCAGCCTGGCCAAGATGGTAAAACCCCGTCTTTACTAAAAATACAAAAATTAGCTGGGCGTGGTGGCGAGTGCCTGTAATCCCAGCTACTCTGGAGGCTGAGGCAGGAGAATCACTTGAACCCAGGAGGTGGAGGTTGCAGTGAGCCGAGATCCTGCCACTGCACTCCAGCCTGGGTGACAAGAGTGAAGCTCCGTCTCAAAAAAACAAAAAACAAAAACCCACAAAAAATGTACTCTCTAGCTCTTACAAATGTGCAGTCATGTTTCATTTAATGATGGGATTCCATTCTGAGAAATGCATCCTTAGGCGATTTCATCATTGTGTGTACATCATAGAGTGTACTTACGCAAATCTAGATAATACAGCCTACTACAAACCTAGGCTAAATGATAGAACCTATTGCCCCTACTCTACAAACCTGTATAGCATGTTACTGTACTGAATACTGTAGGCAATTGTAACAGTGTTAAGTATCTATCTAAACATATCTAAAAATGGAAAGGTATAATAAAAATATCATTACATAATTATTTGGGACCACTATCGTATATATGGTTCATTATTAACCAAAACGTCATTATGCGTCACATGACTGTATTTTAAGATCCTTTATTAATCTGATGTAATCTTGTTAATTCCTGAATGAAAAATATTTGCGAAGATCTTGTCCTCCTCTAAGTTCTAAAATAGTATCGTTATATTTACTGATCAGTAAATGATGGAGTAAATGTTAGCTTCAAATTAAGTATGTTATATACCTGTTACCAATGTAAGTCTGAATATTACCATGTTGTCATAGCCAAAACCTACTGGCCAATCCATTAATTAAATTCTGATTGTACTTTTGTTAAGGTTATTTGTTTTATATAAAGTGATAAGCATTCATTTTGTTTCATATTAGCAATCTAGGCTCAGCCATTTTAGACATACGGTATTACTGAAATGACTTTTTAGAATTAAAGTCTACTCAGTGATTTCTCAATAGTTCTAAAATTTACTACTTATTTTTCTAATCTCTTATTTTCAGTGAAAACAGATGTATTTTCAGGTATCCAAATATATAACTAACAAAGGTATAGGAAATTAGCATTGTGGCAATTGCTTCATATAAGTACTAAATGTATGCTTTTTCTGAAATGGTATTGTTGGTTGTTATTATTAAATCTATATTTCAGATTTGAAGTTAATTAATATTAGTATTTTTATTTATGAAGTCAGTATTTTGAAATGCAAACCACTTTTATAGGTAAAATTCGGGTAGTTTTTCCCCGAAAATGAATTTAAAGTAACAATATTCCTTGGAGGGGACAAAAATTCATTAACTGAATCATCTAGTTTGTTCCGGTTTACTTAAATTATTTAATATTAAAAATGTGAATCCTTTATTGTGATTTTTTTCCTTTAAAGTTCCATCACTATCCATAATTTAAAGTTTCCATCTGCTCTTAAAGTTTATACAGTTTCGGGATTTCTGTATAATTTTTAAACTTTAATGAAGTTTTTTTCTGAAAATGGTTCTATTTAAATGGAAAGCAGAATCTTGTCCTTTTTACTAGAGGAAAGGATTGCTACAGATACACACTACCTTTTAATTATTGGTGTAGAGCTTATTGACTGTAATTATTAAAACTAACAATAAGAAAGGTGGAAAATACAAGATACTACAAAATAGAAGGAGAAAATTTATGTAAATTATATTTTATCACTCTTCTGGCTCCAGTTATAATTGAAGTGTCTCATAAGAAAACTACTTTCCATTGTATAATGTATCAAGTATAATAAGTTAATAACATACCAATATTTTAATTTCCCATTGTAACTTTTATTTTGCCACAGAATATGTAGTATGGGTTTTTGGGGGGAGTGAGAGATGTTCTTTCTTAGGAATATTGAATTACCATGCTGCATTTTATAAGTCTCACAGGCAATTCACTTATCAAGTAGTTATTTAATTGAGTATAGGCTTCTTCAGACAAACTTTAGAAACCAGAATGTTCAGATAGTAATTTCTCACCAGTTTAAAGATAGCATCTGTCTTCATGGATTTATTTCTGGGGTATGTGGCAGTTTTAATTTGATAGAGTCGTTTATATAAAGGAGGTTATAATGTACTTGAAAATTCTCCAATTTCTTTATTTTCTGATGCTGTCTTTTTCTTAGGGTATGTATATTAAATCTACATATGATGGCCTCCATGTAATTACTGGAACCACAGAAAATGTAAGCATTTTAACCTTTCAAATTTTTATGTGCATTTTTCCCTTTCATTGCTAACAACTTACATATCTCACATGATTGAGGTTAACATCTAAGGATAAGGACATGAACAGATAGTAGATACAATTTAAAAGACATACTGAGTTAGTCGCATTGGTTCTGTTCAAATTTCACTTTTTTGTTCTTGTTTAGAATAGCTGTTTACTTAAAGTAAATCAGGTGTTTTCAGCCAGAGATTTGTCTTTGTATTTTCTGATTCATGACAAGTTATTGTGACATCTGAAATAATTCATTTCCATCTGTCAAATGATTTGGTTATTTAAAGAAACTAAACTCATGTAAGAAATAAATATCAGATAAGTCAGGTTTTCTGAATACTTCCAGTGTAACTCAGCTTAATTCAGTGGAAGGGCAGCATGATAGCTGAGTGATTTTCACAGTGACATTCCTGGACACCAGCATTAGCCTCCCTTGGGAACTTGCTATATATGCAAACTGTCAGGCCCTACCCCAGACCTACTAAATCAGGAATTCTGGAGACCAGCCTATTTCTTAATAAGAGATTCTATTTTAACAAGTGAATCTGAGGCATATTTGCAAACCACCATAAGCAGTGGGTCAGAAGTCCACAGGCCTATGTCTTACAACCAGTTCTGCATCTTAATGGCAGTATAATTTTGGGCAAGACATTTAACCTCTCATTGCTTCAGTTTCTTCGACTATAATTGGAAACAAATTATCTGCACTACATACCTCACTAGGTTGTAATGAAAATTAAATAAGCTAAGAAAGGCCATGCTGTAGAGAACTATCTGTGTTATAGAGAGAGAAGCATGAAGTGATCATGCTGGATATTATTAACATGATCAGTGTGATAGAGTTGAACAGCATAATACATCATTATCCTTGCATTTGGTTATTTCAGATTTCCATTCTATTATTATATAAGCAGGTACTGAGCTTTGAATGTATTATTTATTTTTTCTTTTAGAGATTCTGACAATTGCATGCTTATGCTGTGCTATTTTAAAGAAGACTGAGGTGGAATTAGTTTAATCTCAAATTATTATTGATCTGAACATTTTACCAGCATTTGCTTTTTGAAAATCAACATTCTTTTCATCTAATTCCCCTATTTAATCACTTACTGATATTTTTCCCTGCTTCTCTTGGTTTCTTGTGAAAGGTGAAACACATAATATATATTTGCAGTTGGAGTGCAGGAGCAGCTTCACATTTGGTATTAAATATGAGAGTCTTAAGGGATCAAGACTATCAGTAACTTGCATATTATGAAGATTTTAACAAGTTTAAATGCAGTTAAGATGCTACAAACTATATGCTTGTCATCGATTGTTCGTTCTGATTTATTTATTCATTCATTTATTTATTTGTTCATTTAACAGACCTCTGCTTCATGTCTGCTATGTTTCAGGCATGGTGCTAGGTATTGGAAGAATTTTAAAATAAACTAGTTTGGTGCCATCAAGGTGTGGAGAGCATGTGGGGGTTGATCTTTATAAACAGTAGTGTAATTTTCATGGATGGACAAAGGGAAGAATAGTAAATGTTGCCAAGTGAAATCAGAGAAAGAATCACAGAAATGGTTATTTTGAACTGTGTCTTGAAGAATTGGTAGGAATGGATCTCTCTGTATTGTCTAGGGTCTGCAAAAAAGTGTTGAGCACTATGTCTTGCTCATATTACTCACTAATGTTTGATGAATAGATAAGTGATCAAAAGAAAGATTGAGTCCGAGAGTAGTTCAGATATGAACCATATATTAATAGTTCATCTTTGGATTCTTTTTTTTTTCTTAAAAATATTGAAGTATTTTTGGTAACCTCAGTCATTTATAATTAGGATATCTGTCTTGAGTCTTAGTAAAGCTGCTCACTAGAGTGGGTAAGTTATTATGCTTTGCTGTGCCCTAGTTTCTTAGTTTTCTTATATGTGAAATGAGGCATTTGGACAAAACTCTATCTCTAGGATCTCTTTTAAAACTAAAAGTCTATAATTTATATGACTTCTTTACTTACCTGTGCAAAATGTTTCAGTTTCTTTGAATTTTATGTGCTATCATTTTCTTCTACATAATGACTAGAGCCATTTGCTGTATATTTTTTCCATACTTTCCTTTAAAAAGATCAGTTGTGAACCAAATACCACAGGAACCAACTATAGTTACAAATATATTAATGATTTACAGTCTTTTCAGAATTGTTTCATGGTACTTGTCTGACTTAGTAATATGTCCCCCTCGTAAAGGTGCTGTGAGATAAAAATATTATATTATTGTTATGACACTATTCTTAGAGTTTTTATTGTAGATTAGTCTATCCCCTTAATAATGTACTTGTGTTATTACTTCAGTAACTAGAACTCCCTGGTATGTTGTCTTATCTTGAATTATAGCCTATGACAAATATTTTTATTGAATTTTAAAAATGTGTTGAATGGAGGTTAACATTGTTTTAAGACTTACATGTTTTAAAAATAATTGGAAATGAATAAAAAACTAACTGGAAATCACTTTTAAAGTATGTCCTACTCCAGGGTCTCAAAAGTAGCATTTTACTTTGCAGATTATATTACCATATTATTTTTCTTTAGCTTTCAGTAGATAATAATGAAGAGTATCACAGCATTTATGGTTGTGTTTGATAGATAAACACATACACATCTATCTAGACAAATACATTTTTATAAAAATAGATTTTGTGTATGTTCAAAAGCATATTAAAATGCATGTAATCTAATTAGTAGCTAACAGAAGAAAAATATAATATTTTAAATTCATTACTCAGACCTGCAATATAAAATTTCTATCTTAAATCTCATTTTAATTTCCTAAGAACTCCTTAAAACTTGTCAGTATTAGCTTATCAAGTTGTTCTTTTGTTTGTTTTTGTTTTTAATCCCTTATGGGAATAAAGGAAAAAAGTGTTAGATTATTACATTCTATAGAAATATTGGCATTTTAGTTTATTGAATGTGGTTTTACTGTCCAGTGTATTACACTATATGTAACATGAGAAATAGCATCCTCTTATAAGTAGACACTTAGAATGTTATGTAATATGATTTGAACTAATTGCTGTCCATCTTTTAATTTGCTTTGCTAGATTATTGAGAATTGGTGTTACTGATGAAATAAATTAGCAATTTAATTATCAAATATTTGATGCTGATCATATTCATGTACTTGAAAATATTGATTTGTTGAAGTTAATGTGAATTATTTATATCAAATGGAAAGGATCAAAATACAAAAAGATATAATTTTTTGAAATGCATTTTTGAAGCAGTTACCCACTAGAACCTAGGAGAGTTGCTTGTATAAAGTTTACAAAGGTTAATACCAATTATCATTTTTTCATAATGCTCTCAGAAGCGTGTTATTCTTTTATAACAAATATCTATATGTTATTTTGCATTTCTGGTTGTTGTCATTAGCTATGCATAGAATGCAAACTATTTTTTATTAAATTTTCTTTCAGTATTTATTAATTTAACTGGCTCAGAAGGTAAAAACAGTGTATTAAATACTAATAATCATTTTTATTAGTTTGATTCCTTGAAATTTTTTATTAATTTTTAAATCTAATTTATGGAGATGAACTTTTTGTAGTGTTTCCAGAGACAGGAAATGACTGATAAAATTTATGTTCTTTATCATTTCTTTTATATTAAATTCAGTCACCTGCAGATCGGTGCAAGAAAATCCATGCTGGCGATGAAGTGATTCAAGTTAATCATCAGACTGTGGTATGTATAATTACCTTAAGAGTCAGTGGGAGGAACTAATTTTGATTTGCTAAAGCTTTAAAAGAATGCCAATGAAATGAAATTCCTGTTTGTATACAAAATATTGAACAGCCTTTTGAAAAAATAACTGAATATTGATTCTTCTTAATTATTTGATGGAATATAAAGCATTTTTTTAAAAGAACATGAAGAGCATTGGTGGTGGTTGAGGTTAGATATACATTTCTATATGGACAAGTACTAGGTAATAGTACATATTCCATGAACTGGAATAATAATTTTGGAATAGAAATTAAAGTGACAGTGTATATAAATTCAACCTTTTCTTGATACAACTTTTTAAAAGTTCCACTTTATAAATTATTGAATTACCTAGTAGATGTTTTATAACAGCATACATCCATTTATCTAACATTGACTCAAAGTTCATTAAAGTATCTGGTGGTTTTGGGGGGAGTATTTTAAATGTAGATCTTTTAAAATTTTTTAATTTTTAATAGCTGAATTAGCTTTTTATTTCCTAAAATAGGACAGCAGTTTTAGTTTTTAAGAATGTTCTTGCCCTATGAACCTCACAAATCCCTTTGTTATCTACCCTTAAAAATCTACAATAGGCACAGAATCCCACTGTCATTTTTTATAATAGTGGGATTCTGTGCCTATTTTAGATTTTTAAGGGTTATTTTTCTTAATCTTAGATTTAGAAAATGAACATTATATGCTTTTCATTTTGGACTATTTTATATGTCTCAGTTGATTCACTTTTTTCCGCTCTCTCTGCCAAATAAAGTATATTTGTTATCTTAAAAAGTTAAAATAATCTAGAATTATTGATATCATAACTCTCATTTGAAAAAAATGCCGATTTTTTATTAGTATTCTATTCCTTGCCCACTAACTCATCAGAGTGAGTAATTATTTCCTATTACACAATTTAACTAAATTTGCTCTTGCATGTCCTAGTGATGGAAGAAAATTTGTGAAAAGCCTGATTTTTCTCAATGATTCTAATCATAAGGCAAATGACATTTCAATTTTTGTTTTGAATAATTTGAGAAGTTTGTGATATTTTGGAAAGGCTCCTAAACTCTGATAATTAAAGCCATGATATCTCTTCAATAAGTTCATTATCTAAGTGAAGCAAAAGTTGGTAAACGTTTTCAAAATTAAATGCGTGGGTGTACCTTTGACACTGAATAATAGAGTGTTGGTAGTAGACAAAGCCTTTCCACACTGTGACAGTTTTGATGGCTTTCTTTTCTGATTACTAGAAACTGTACAAAGTGGTTGTTCTGACTGAAGTTTCCTGTCCCATAGGATGAGGATTTGGGCAGTGGGATAAAGCAGCTGCTTCAGTAGACGAGTAGCTTTTCCCTCTTCTAATGTTCATGCTGCTTCCATTTCTGCAATGTGACCTTAACAAACATGTCATCTGTTCAATAGTTGCAGCATGCATTTCCAGATGGTCATTAAGAGGATAGAAATTAGTCTTTAATAAAAATAAAATTATTTAAAGGATATTGTTTGTGGAACAAAGATACTGGTGTTTATGAAATGAATATGAAAGTCTTTAAAAGTCTACAAATAAACTAATAAAATCTATGTGGATTGGTGACATTTAAATACACCTAGAATGTGTAAATGCATCTTTACATCACAGGAATATTCTAAAATATTGAAAACTACATAGAATGATATTTGGGGAAACTTGGTTCCAGTTCTTGCTCTGAAATTGACTTACGGCTTTAAGTGAGTCATGGTAACTGTGCATCTGTTTACCTTTTTCTAATGATAATAACCATAACTAACACTTATTGTGTTCTTACAGTGTGCCAAGCATCGTGTTAAGTATTTTACATATTTTATTTCATTTAGTCTATGCAATAATCCTGCAAATAAGGTATATATGGAAATTGAGACTCAGAATAATTATTCAGCTCACCCAAAACTCAAAGCTCGTTGACTCTAAGACCCATATTCTTACTTCAATTTTATTATACTCCCTCTCAACACTCAAAAATTGTATAACTATCCAACAAAAGAGGAAGAATCCTAACAAGCATGTAAGTAAATCTCAGGATTCAATGGAAGATTAAGTGGGGCCAAGGGTAAAAGAAGAAGAAAGGAAGTGAGAATTTACATAGCTGGGCTAGTGAGCTAGCTGAACTGAAATTAGAAATAGGGTTGAAACTTAACTTTACTGCCACTTCCTCACTCTGCTTCTTTCACTCAGAAAAGTAAGATATGTAAAACACCTATCATAATGTCGGGCACACATTAGGAGCTCAATAACAATTAACTTTCCTGCCTCCTTTCTTCTCTTTTACCTGCTACAGCAGTTGGACCAATTCGAATCCTCTTTCTTGGCATACTGCTGCTAGAGCCAACAAATTGATTTTGGAATATAATAGAGACAGGATAGTATGTTCAATTTCATGAAAGTAGCCTTTTTTAATAATATGATCAGTTGCCAGGTGTTTTTTGTGTTCAAGTAGAGGCATATTTGGGCAAAACCGATGCATTTCACTAAATGTAGCCTACTCTGCTCTCTTTTTCTTGCTGTTGCCTGTATTGTGGTCTATACAATGCATTTAATCTCTTATTAGACAATATACAGAAGTGGTGAAATGGAAATTCTCTTAATTGAAACAAGTATAAATTATTTATAGTCTGCAATTATCCCTTCTCTCCCTACATTCATTACCATAGGGTTTGGTTATGATATAATAGTTACATTAAAGTATGGCCTAATAAATTTGAAATATATAATTAATATTAATTATCTAATCCATTCTAATTGACTAGAATAGTGAGATTGCCAGTATTGTTCCATACCAATTTAGACTCATTAATGAAAAGAACAATGTTAAATCTTATAATTTTGGATGATACTAACCCAGTTAGTATTTTTCTGTAACTCTAAAATTTCCTATGACTATAGGTAGTAATGTAAAATATAAAATCTGATATTTTTCTTTACTTGAGATAAATACAAAAATTATTTTAAATATTTCCCTAAGAGTCTGAGAAAGTTGAATAAATCAGATGAATTCAAATACTATTTTTTTACATTGCTAGTATGGTATATCTTCAAGATGTCTAATTAGATGTCTATGTTTCTAGTTTGCTCCTTTTTTAAAAGTATTTTCTTATTTGAAATGAAACTGGAAGTTTTATGTCCTTTTTCATGTTGCTATATTCTTTATTATAAGTGGCTTTTAAGTTTTTCAAACCAACATACTTCTATGGCTGAGAAACTGTGGCTGCCAGATAGGAAGAAGAAAAAATCATGAACATCCAAGCAAAGCAGACTGAGTCTTATTACATGTCTTCCCCACCATTGAAGATCCAACTCCTCAAAGGCTGCTGGAATCTCCCAAGATTTTTTCCACTTCATCTGCCACTACATCCCTCTCTCTGGGAGATACCTCGGCATAGTTTGATGCAGCAACTCTGCCCTCATGATGCACTTTTAACACATTTTTTTTTAGCTGATGAGACTACTTATAGTTATTAAAAATATTGGGGAATATTTATAACTGTTCAATTTCATGTTAATACTGTTTTTGGTGTGCAAGGGTTCTAAAGATTCTATCCATACTAAAAACAGTCTCTTAGTAATATCACTTGAAAAGAGTGGCATATATGATGGTTGAATCTATTAATAACATTTGGAAATTTTTCCTTTTATTTTGTATAAATATTAAAACATATTCACTGTTATTTTGAAAGGTATTCTGGAACCTGACGACTACATTATGGCAAGAAATGGTTCAATAGATGAGGCTATAAAGGATACTGGAATGGAAAATAACCAGGTTGGGATAGTCAAGAAGAAGATAGACTGCAGCAAATAGGATATTGTACATTGATTAGTGAGAGATGGAAGATAAGTACTATAAGCTAGTGGTTTTTGCTACCTCCAAAATGATAAACGTGGTTGAGCAAGGCTAGGGATGGCAGAGAGTGTGGGAGGAGGGAACAGATTGAAGGACTATCTCAAAACTTCATCTAACTTCATTTATGTGTCTCCCTTACTCTCACTCTTGTCTCTCATTTTGGACTCTGTCCTCACTCTCTTGTTCCTTCAACCCCAGAACAACAGGAGAATTTTGTTCAAAGGAGAAGCCAACATAATCAGAATGAATGGAGAGTGTGGTAACCCCTTAATGTTCATCTCTCCTTTTCCCTCCATGTCAGTTTACCTCCTTCCATGGACTTCAGCAGAAATGAATGAGTCATTGAGTGGAATCAATACCATGATGTTGTCTAACAGCAGATGTACTTTCTTCCTCTTTTTAATTTGCTAAATTGTTGTCTTTATTTTTTTGATTTTCTTCTAATTCCATTTTCTTTTCTTTATCATTCTCGTCTCTTCTCACTGGACTATTTCTCCTCCACTCTTCATCTCATTAAGTTTTATTTATTCTTGCCTATTCTGTTCTGCTTTCTCAGAGGAGAAAGTATTTATCATATAATTCCATACACCTAAGATATTGAAAACTGAGACCACAAGGGGCAGTGTTTCTGGTGTACCCCACATCTTATTCCTGTAAACACACATGTTTATGGACTACAGAGATTAATTATGTTAGCATGGTGTTTAACATATTGCCTAATAAATAATGGGTTCTTATAATAGCCTAAAATAACTGTGTTAGAATTCTATGAAATCGGTATTCTAAAATAGAACAAGTGAATCATTCTCTTTTGGAAGGGGGAAAAATTATGAAGAGACATTTACCAAAAATTAAGGAAACAATGCATCAGTGATTTCAGTTACTCATAATAATATTTTATTTCAGATTCTACCATATATAGTAGATAGTTTATGAGAGCTTCATAGATTGTTTTTCTTTTATTTCGCACTGAACATTATGGATTTTATGAGAATGTGTGGAAACTAGTTTTGAAGTGATACATGTTGATATAAACTGTATTTTTATTTTGTACAGAGAAATCAATTTATTACTTTATCATCCAATATAATATTTCATATTTCTGTCATCAAACTAAAATTTATTATCTTAAGTCCTTATATAAAGGAGATAAATTGTATGATATCTCAATAATAGTTACTTCCTGTTAACCAATTTATTTTCTCTGCAGATCTGTGCATCCTGATTTGTTTCTTTCTTATTTGTGCAGTTCTTACTAGCTTTACCAGGAAGAGTAGTTGCTTTTTAAAAATGGTTACTGTTTCATTTTTATGATTAAACTTTATCTTTCAGTGTCAACATGTGGTTACTATGATCTAGTTATTTTACATGGAATTTTTAATTTCCTTATAACTTTATTTTATGTGTTTAAAATGTATCTATTGGCTAAAGTTCTCACCTACTCTGGCTTACTAACTTATTAAGTATATGGCTCATTTGCAAATCAGTATCATCCTCAGTCCCCCCAACCCACGCGTTTTTTTTTTTTTTTTGTAATCTCTCAGAAAAGCAAGAGTCTGCCAGTCACAATTGCCCAATCCACTTCCTTTTCATAATAGGAGTAGGCAATCAGTAGATAACATTTAACTGCCCGATAAAAAAATCATCACATGAAAGGGAAACACTGTAGAACCACCATATAATAGGAAATTCAATAGATAATGGCATTAATCTTAAGTTCTTTTTAGTTTATTTAGCCCTAGGACTCAAGGATAGGTTTCATCCACTAAATTAATATTCTGATTGGCATGGTAGCTCAAATTGTAGGTAATGTAGCCACTTTTACATTTCCTCTCGCACTGTCCCTTCTGCATCTTATTATCCTAATAGTGGACAATAAAGGATTTTTAAAAGTTGGAAAAATGATATTTGGAGTTCACTGTGGTCTCATTTGGAGCTGACATTGAGTTCCCTTTTTTTGTCTGAGTTGCTGGAATTTTGATAAAGTGATTTCTAAAGGTAACTTCCACAGTGAAAATATGGCCATTACAGAAGTTTTTTTTTTTTTTTACTAAGATTTCTATTAATAAAGATTTAGAATGATACTTTTAGCTACATATATATATGTACACATATATGTGCTTTAGTTTTGTGTTTTGATAAATATATACATATATTGCAGTATTTGCTAAATTTTCAAATAAGCATATTTTTGTTACATGTCTGCTAGTAAATGACATTTTTAAAATCATTTATAGCAAAGTTGTATATTTTTAAACATATTACTTTTTAAATACTAGGGTTTGAGTTGCTTTTTAATTTTGTCATTTAGGTTCCTGAATTAAATTTAAGCATGAATTTTTTATAAGTATAGATTTTCCCCAAAATTCTTATAAATGGGAGCTTTAACATTTTAGATAAGGATGCTTCATTTTACTCTTTGGCTTTGGTGACTGGGATTCTTTTCTTTTTATTTCAAAATACATATTTTTCCAGCATCTTTGTAAGAAGAACAGAAATGAAATATAGGAAGGAATGGCTGAAATTTAATAACTTAATAACCCATGCAAATATCTTCATTAAAAAATTAGTTAAAGGCCTGTATAGTGGCTGAGGGCTGTGGCTCATGCCTGTAATTCCAGCACTTTGGGAGGCCAGGGTGGAGGGGGATTGCTTGAGGCTAGAAGTTCAAGACCAGCCTGGGCAACATAGCGAGACCATGTCTCTACAGAAAAATTTTAAAAATTAGCCAGGTGTCACAGCATGTGTTTGTAGTTCAAACTACTCAGGAGGCTGAGGCAGGAAGATCACTTGAGCCCAGAAGTTCAAGGTTGCAGAGGGCTATGATGGTTCCACTGCACTCCAGCCTGGACAACAGAGTGAGACCCTGTCTCAAAAGGAGAAAAACCTGTATTATTATGGTTATTTTAAAATATGTTACTGCTCTTTCGGGGACTGAGGTTCTACAGTATGATCAGAGGTTTACATTACAACTTTACCTTTCACTACAATGTGATTGTCTTCCTCCTTTTCTCTCTTTAGCAAAAGCTTTCAGACCCATTCAGTTTTATGTTTTGATGAAGTAAAAGAACATTATGAATGATGCTGAAATAAAAGCAAAATTGGCTTTTAGTTTTCTGTAGTGTATATGAATGAAAACCATGAAGCCTCCAAAATAAACCTTTAACTTTGAAAGACCACAACATTACCAAATGCCATATTGGAAGGGGAGAAGGGAAAGTGAGCTGTGTGTTCAAAGTGCTGAACTATACCCACAGCTTTGGAATCAGCTTGTCACAAAAGTCAAGACACCAGCTGTACAAAGTCCGCAGTTAATATAAGTGATAGGTTACAGGAGATAGTGCAAGTAACAGGGTATGGAAAGTCACCACCTTTGGTAAAACTATGTAGGTGTTTCATAAAACTTACATGAAAAATTATTATCACTATTTTCTTTCTCCCATGAACTTAATTATGAGTCAATCAAGAAATTCTGATTTAGCTCTCAGAACTTCTTGAATGTGGGGGAAAAAGATTCCAGGGGAGAAAAAAGTGCTAGCTTCTTGTAGTGTTTGAGTTGGCTCTCTGTCTTGGACTCCCTGTCCATCTTTAGCTGTGAGAAATTATGTTCTCTGTTAGTGCTTTCTTTTTAAATACTATATAGTTATACACACACATTATATATGCACACATATTCATAACTGTGAAATTCACATGAAAATATTAAGTATTAAAAAGATATATGTAAATTCAGATTGTGAGCAGCTCAACATGGTCTAAGTTTTACGTTGAAATTAAGTCACGTTAAAAAACCAAATGCCTTGACATACTCTTATTTCACTGGATAAGTGCCATTTAAAGTTCAGGAGGATGTGAGATGAAGAATGGGTCAATGAATAAAGACATTAAATTGTGGGCGTTTTTTCTCTAATGAAAATAAAATCTTTCCCATATTTCTTCTTTTCAAATGTTTGTTCCTTTTATCTTCTCCCAAGACTGTCTTTGAATCATGTTTATAAAAATATCAACACTAAAGTTTTATTTAAAATAGGTAAACCTTGGGGCATTTCTGAATACTCTGAGTTACCTATTTAAGTTACTCTAAGCTAGGGTTAAAAATCACTTATTTGCATAGTTCCTTAACCACTGCATACACATCAGCTTATATTCCTTTGTACCTGAACCATGACTAATTCTTTATTTCTGTTCAGTGAATGAATGTGAAAGAACAAAATTAAGATATCTTCAAATGTAGTAGACTTTAATATTGTAAGACTTTTTTATTAATATTTTGTGGGAAAAAATTAGGTGAAGGTGGATTTTGTAGATTGGTACTCATTATTTAATAGTTTTAGGATCTTTGAAAGGCGTTGTATATCAAAATTCATTATTTCTGAAGTGTTTATAACAGTATGCTATTTCCTTCACATAGGTTGTTTTCCCAAAGAAAGAGGTAGTCATTGGTATAAAATGTTTAATTTATTAGATACTTCAGTATCTTTTTAGTAACACAAAGAAACAGAACATTATGATTAATATGTCAGCACCAAAAAAATAGGCAAAGACAGAGAGTGTCATTAGCGGCAGCATGATGGCTTGTGTATTGAATTAAGTCTCTTCAGTGCTCTTAAAAAGAGCAGGAGGATATTTGGGTGTAGCATGACTCATCAGACATTCATACAGGCATACTTCTAGTCTCTAAAATTTCATTTGGGAAAAGGTATCGTTTATACATTACAACCTGTGAGTAAGAGTGTGTGTAAACACAGGAGTGTGTGTAAATGTTGATAATGAATCTGTTTCTTTGTCTTGTGTAGGGTAATAACTTTGAAAATATTTTAAGAAATGTTCTATCTTCCTGCCTGTGGGTATAAAGATGCTCTCTTGCAGCTCCAAATATAGCCCTGAAAAAGGTAAAGAAGATCTGGGTTGATAGGCTTAAATTCTTACCTTTATGTTTATGTGTAACTGGCTACTTGGGACCATAGAGTAGAAATTATCTTTTCATATGTTAGTCAAATAATTCACCAGCTGTTATTTGGAAAGCAGACCAGGGCAAGTTCTAAAGGGGTCAGAGACAACTTCTTCCCTCTGTGTACCGAGGGAAAAAGAAGCCTATCATCTCTTCAGCACCAACCCCAAAGCCTCTTGTGCACCTAATCCAGGCAACCAATTTTCCAGGACCTGCCCACTTATGTTGTCCTTCACAAAGGAACACCTGCTGTCTGCTTCAGCCTGATCAAAACAATTACAAGCCCCATCCACAAGAAAGCAGAACCTCTGGCTTTTAGCACTTGGGATTCCTTAATGACCTTCTTGGGAAATTTTAATCCTGTTTGTGTTGTGTATAAAATACATTTTAATGTACATGTTGGGGATTATATATAAATTAGTAAGCTATATGACTTGCTGTTGCTTGTAGACACTGACTTCTGCTACCTTGGATAATGAGGAAGATAATAGTAGTTCAGTGTATGTGAAAAACATTATAGCTAATAATAAGACATTTTGTGTAAAAATGCATATGGTGGTTTTATAAAGATTCATTTTAGCCCATGAAATTAATGTGAATGAATTAATCTATTAAAATATTGAGAAAGCACTACAAAATATTTTTCTGAAAAAACACCTTCATAGCAGTGTTTATATGATGTGTATGATAAAGTAAACTTTTTCTAGGACAAATAGGATCTATACCCACTCTTCCTTTCCTTGTCTTAATCACATCGCTATGACTTTAGGTCTGGGGTATTCAAGATAGAAATATTTTTTCAAAGGTTCATTTATAAGGAGAAAGTTTATTTGAAAATTTGGGGTACAGAATGTCTGTTACAGCTTTAGTATCAAGTGTTTTACTTTTTTGGATGAGAGGTCGTTTAATCTTTTATGTGACAAATTTTAAGTATATTACATTTAAAGAATATTTTAATACTACATCTTGGTTTTATGTACAAAACTAAACCCTCCTTTCGAGTTTCAAAGCCCTTTATTGTCTCTGAAACATTTATATCATCGTGTCACCATATCAGCTCACTAGTCAAGTTATGCAGTATGCTGTGAGATTCACATGAGGAAAATATGATGTCACCTTTAAGAAGAGGCTTTATAATGGGTACTGCATGTAAGATGAATCTTTATGGATAGGTAAGATTTTATAAGTGAGAGAAAAATTACAAGCAGAGGGAAGAGTGCTTTTGCAAAGATACAGCAAAAGAGAAAAGCATAATGTTTGAAGGAAATGTATATTCATTACTCAACTAACTCATTTAATTATCAACTTTCTAAAAGCCTCTTATACTCATCTGAACTCTGTGTGTTTCTCCTGCCTCATTACTCCTTCCCTTGTTCTGTCATCTATGTGTACTGGACTACTGAAAGTTGCTCAAACCAGTGATACTTTGCCTCAGAGCCTTGTTTACCCCCTCAACCTCCACATCTTCTTCACCTGTCCAGCTCCCAAAGAATTTGGCTTAAACTCACTGGAAACCTTCATTAGACCCTCAAGGATGGGTTAGGCGCCCCTGTTGGGGGCTCCTATTGCACCCTGTATTCACCCTATTGAGGTACTTATCTTACTGCATTGTAACTGTTTATTGCTCCTTAACGAGGCACAGGCTGTGCTGCATTCACCATTGTATTCATACTATGTAGAAGACACACAATAAATACTTATGAGTTATATCTAGTCTCAAAAACATGTGAAACACCTAAACTGATCTAGACATGGGCAAGTCACTGCCTTCAAGGAGCTCATAATCTATTACAGAGGTTCTCAAATTGTGGTTCTTTAGGCCAGTAATATCAGCCTCACTTGGAAACTTGTATTAGGAAATAAAGGGTGGGGGGAGGAATTCTCAGGCCTAACTCCAGAACTACTGGATCAAAAACCCTGGGGGTTAAAACTCAGCATTCTTTTAACAAGGCTTCAAGGATTGTAACACATGCTAAAGTTTGAGAACCACATTGAAGAAAAGTAATCTGAAAAAGCTATAAATCAACCATACTGACAAAGGACCTGTTTGAGTATTGGTTATTTGTTCCTTAGTTGGGCCTTTGGAGAGCTATTAAAGGTTTTGAAGCAGAAAACTTTTACACTGTAGCAGTATTTTGGAGCTGCAAAAGACTGGAAGCAGAAAGACAGGTTAAGATTCTGGTTTAAGTCTAGCAGTAGGTATCCAAGCCAAAACTAAGGCAGTGAGAACAGGCATTAGTTGCTAGGATCTATTTGTTAGGACACAAAATAGATTTAAAAGAGGAGAGAAGTCACAGGTGACTCCAAACTCCCAACTTTAGAGTACGACAGGGAGTTTTTTGGTTTGTTTGGGTTTGTGTGTGTGTGTGTTTGTTTTTTCTGGTGAACGAAAGTTAAGAGATAATGAGTTTGATTTTTAAAGTCTTGTATTCATGTGAGCTACCAGTGGATATTCAAGGGAAAATACTGTGCTTTGGAATTGAAAAGACATTAATGTAAGTTCTGGCTTCACCGCTTACCATTTTCGTAATCTTGGCCGAGAAAACATTCTCTTCTTGCTTCAGTTTCTACACACGTAAAGTGGGTTTAATAGTTTACCTCATTAGGCTTTTGTAAGAATGAAAATATAAAGAAAAAGAATGTAACATAGATATGAAGAATCTGGCACAGTGAATTGTTGATGCTTGCGATTATTCAGTAGCTATTAACGTGGACAAGCTAAACAGTTAGAAATAAGACTAGAGTTATTGATAGGAAGCAGGAATGGTAGAAAGATTTGGGAATCATGCAGGAAGTTGTTGGTGAAAGCTCTTGAAAGAGATTATTGTAAGAAGACAGCATGAAGTATTAGAAAGGTGTGTAACACTTAGCCTAGAGGAAACAGGTACACTTATTGGTAGGGAAGAGGAAGAAAAGATGGAGGACAGGTAGGCAGAGATGTAACAGAACCATGTTATTTTACTCAAACTAATCTTTATCATCTATTTTCATGTTCCTACCCACTCTGTGTTTTAGAGTTGGAATGTATTGTGACTGAAAGTTACCTAATTATTTGACCTATGCAAGAATATTGAAACATCTCTTGATATTGATCTGTTTCACAAGTCAGCCAAATTCTTTTTTGGATATCTTTGACTATTAGAATATTTTTCATCTCTGGACATGGTGGTTCATGCCTATAATCCCAGCACTTTGGGAGGCCAAGATGGGGAAATTTCTTGAACCCAGGAGTTAGAGCCCAGCCCTGGCAACATAGTGAGACCCTCATCTCTACAAAAAAATAAAAATTAGCCAGTCGTGGTAGTGTGCACCTATAGTTCCAGCTACTCTGGAGGCTGAGGTGGGAAGATTGCTTGAGCCTTGGAGGTCAAGGCTGCAGTGAGCCATGGTGGTGCCACTGCACTCCAGCCTGGGCAACAGAGTAAAACCCTGTCTCAAAAAAAAAAAAAAATTCTTTAAATTTTGGACCTTATTTAATTCCTTCCAATATTAGCAGCTTACACTCTTATATTAGTTATTATTATATTAGTAACCACTAGGACCTCTTCTTCCTTCCTTCAAAACTCTCTCTACCTGCTAGTATATACTTTGATTGCAGCCAGTGGAAAGAGTACGTTACAGCCATTCTACATATTACTGTTAAATCTTTACATGGTTTCTAATTTAAGTTTCACACACTGAATATTTTTAAACCACAACCAGAAACTTAAATGAAAAAATGGAAAACTAACCTAGAAAAATGATTAACGGCCAAGCGCAGTGGCTCACGCCTATAATCCCAGCACTTTGGGAGGCCACGGTTGGCAGATCACCTGAGGTCGGGAGTTTGAGACCAGCCTGACCAACATGGAGAAAACCTGTCTCTACTAAAAATACAAAATTAGTCAGGTGTGGTGGTGCATGCCTGTAATCCCAGCTACTTGGGAGGCTGAGACAGGGGAATCACTTTGAACCCGGGAGGCAGAGGTTACAGTGAGCCAAGATCACACCATTGCACTCTAGCCCAGGCAACAAGAGTGAAACTCTGTCTCAAAAAAAAAAAAAAAAACCAGAAAGAAAAAAAGAAAAGAAAAATGATTAACACGTATTTATATATTTTATATGGCTAAAGATATGTTATAATATCCCAGAGACTGGAATTATTTGTACTGGAGCTCTAGCACCATGTCATATTTGACTTCTAGTAGAACATGACCAAAACCAATAAATGGGGGGAAAGTGTTAAGAATTATATTTGGTAAAGAAGATAGAAATGATTCAAATTTAAGGAGTTTGAGAGAGGACTAAGGAAAAAAAGGACTATTCAAATGAGAAAGGCACAGCTCTGGTTGCTGTTTATGTGTATACAAGTACTAGGATGGGACTGATACAGCTAAAACCTACATATGTTATTAAGAAAAATGTTACACATAGGCTGTAAATTACTCAGTAGGCTTCATTCCTATTTAATAATTTCTAAGTGAAACTGATTTAATGCTTAAGTGGAGTATCTACTGAGATCATTCACTGAATCAAAAATCAGTGGATAGTATAGTTCTTGACTTATTGAGTACACCTGAATAATAAATTTATATTCTCTCTTGTCAATCATCAAGGTATAATGCATACAGCAGATTTTACTTCTCCGTCACCACCTTTTAGTGTTTTAAATAGTAGTGTTGCCTTTCTGGTTCTGCAGTTTTGGTGGAAATTTTCCATCCATAACAAACAGTCCTGATTAGGTAATTCATAAAATTTATTATTTTCTAATTGGATTGTTGCTATTCATAGACTAGGTTCATGTATTTTGTTGGTTTTATTTGTTTGTTTAGAAGAGTAACTCACACTTATTGCCAAAAGTTTAGGAAATAAAAGTATAAAGAAGAAAGTATATATTGCAAGTCCTTACTCCCTTTAACCACCATTAGTGGTGTTTTCTATATTTATGTACATTCTTTAACGAAAGTGGAATTAAATTATGTTTCCTATTTTGGAACTTACTTTTTTTTTACACAATTTTTATATCCCTTACTAATGGATACATTTACATAATGTACAGTTTTTGGTTGATTTAAACAATACTGTGACACATATGTTGCACATTTATTTTTGTGCTTTTATCCAATCATTTCCTTAAGGTAGTGGAAGTAGAATTTGGGAGCCAAAGATATGTACTATACAGTCTTGATGTATATTTCTTTGCTTTTGTTTTAAACATTGTTAATGTCATGTAAATAATAAAAGGCTGATTTAAAAATAGTAAAATTAGATACCCAAATTTTCTGCCATTAAATAACATTCAGCTGTAAAATTAAAATCCACCCAAATGAATTTTCTTATCAGAAACCAATTCTACTTTCTGATAGAAAAGCAATTCTAAGCCGGGCACGGTGGCTTATGCCTGTAATCCCAGCACTTTGGGAGGCCACGGTGGGTGGATCACGAGGTCAGGAGATCGAGACCATCCTGGCTAACACGGTGAAATCCCGTCTCTACTAGAAATACTGAAAATACAAAAATACAAAAATTAGCCGGGTGTGATGGCAGGTGCCTGTAGTCCCAACTACTTGGGAGGCTGAGGCAGGAGAATGACATGAACCCGGGAGGCGGAGCTTGCAGTGAGCAGAGATCGTGCCACTGCACTCAAGCCTGGGCGAGACTCTGTCAAAAAAAAAGAAGCAATTCTATTTTTTGGAATTGTTTTCTTGAAAAGAGCACATAGAAAGTGTGAAAGAATAGGATGAATCAAATTGCACTAAAAATTTCACAGGAAAATACCATCTAGCCTTAAAAATCTTCCAATTTTGTAATAAGTAAAATGAAAAGAAATTGGTGAGTAGAAATCAATGTGTAAATCCTTGAGAATAGATGTGCTGGAAAAAAGATTATGGCCATCACATTGACCACTTTAGTATAGTTAGCAATTATTTGAGTGAATAATTAAATAATAAAATGTGGTTATCATTAATAAGTTGTTCCTAAACTCTTTGTATAAATAGTATGTTTTCTCCCCCCAAACTTGTAATTCAAAATGTGCATTCATATTTTTTTTGGCAAGCAAAATGAACCCTTGGATTTGAACTCCCTTTGCTTTAACTCTTGGCTGTACAGATACTACACAGCTATCAGAGGAATCAGAATCAATGTAATATACCTTTGGGCACATAATAGTCCCCACTTACATGTAAGGGGAGGCATTTGACCAGTTCCATTACTGTAGTTGATCCACATTAATGTGATTTAAAAAAAAAAATTGGCAGTCTCATTCAGGTTATCCAAATATAATGATCATTTTGATTCATATCTGAGACCCCCTGAGATTTTAAGCATTATAACATCTCACTTCTTGTTTGTTCTAACTTCACCAACACTTAATTCAGCTACAGTTGAGGTTGCAATTTAGGTGAATGCTTATTAAATATACAAAAGTCCCCATTCCATAATAGCCACACTCCAGATTACCTCTTCTTCATAGTCTGATCTTTGCTGCTTTTGGTGGAAGTGCTCATTCTCTCTGGCTTGACAAATATCTCCCAGTCAAAAACATGATTATTATTAGACAAAAGGCACCAATTATCTTTAACTTGGATGCCTAGGAAGAAACTGTATCACTGTTCAGACCATTTGCTAAATCCTACGTGCAATCCAGGATAAATTTTGACCTAGTGTGTTTATATAACACATCCTGGAAAAGTATAATCCATTAGGGTTTGGGATAAAAGGTTCTTCTCTCTTTTAAATGTGAAATGTTTTTTTTTTTTAAAAAAAAAAACTTGGAATAATAGACATTTTAATGTGTTTCTTTAAAGCATAGTTTCTAGGATTTCAGTTACCTGATACTGCATCACTAGTCCGTTTTGAAAGCAAAGTAACAAAAATTATTCTATGTTCAGAATTTTAAAAGGATGAAGAGTGAAGTAATTTTAACGGGATGCAGTTGAGCCCGATTTCAAGACATTTATCAAGTACTTTGATTTTAATTACACAATATGTTTTTAGGTGATACTCAAATAGGATGACTTCATTAAATTTAGCACATTATATTTTAAGTTGATAGGGTTGTTTGGAACACATTTCCAATAGCTGCTTCATTGGAGTAGTATTACCTTGTTATTTTTGTTCTGTCTTCATAGCATGGTAAAAGGTTTATTGTATTGCTGCTCTTGTCCATGCATAAGAATGTTGCCTTGGTATGTCAGTACCAGCTATTGGTAGTAAAATATCAGTCTAATTTAGAGACACTGGTACCACTTATCTCTAAAAGATGGTGATGAGTAAGCTTGTGGTGTAGTTTGTAAGCTGAGGACATTGCCAAATCCTTGTTTTCAGGCATATAGATTTTTTAACTATACTTGTGAACAGAGCTTGGATCTAGACCTAGCAGCTGAGCCACATTAATGGTGACATAATTTCATTACATTTTGAATTACTCCATTGGTAGGATACCATTTTAGTCTTTGCTTTGACATGGTAAATGTCCATTATGTTGTCTCATAATGATATGGACTAATGCAATAACATGGTTAATCAATTCAAAGATAAAATTTCTTGATTATGTATCTCCTGAAAATTGATAGGATGGTACACCAATTATGTGACTTTTTTTTTTTACTAATCTTATTAAAGGGGGAGAACATTAAATCTTTGAATACTGTACCTCAATTTTATTGTAATGATTTTGCTGGTTACCAGGTGGGGTGGCAGTTGAAAAATTTGGTGAATGCACTACGAGAGGACCCGAGTGGTGTTATCTTAACTTTGAAAAAGCGACCTCAGAGCATGCTTACCTCAGCACCAGCTTTACTGAAAAATATGAGATGGAAGCCCCTTGCTCTGCAGGTAATGAAGCTTAATCATAAGTCATACACCATCATTTTAGCCATAGATTATCTCAGTAATGCTTCTTTATTGTGCCTCATCTCAGCAGCATATGGATTAATCTTGTATGCTTTTGAAAAGTTGTTTGTGAAATGATCTCTTCACAGCTATTCTAATAGGCTTAATTGTGATGAAATCCGAGAGTATCTAAAACCCAAATGAAAAACAACTCTGCCTTAATTTGTAAACATTTAAAGCATAATTCCAAAAGGTCACAATTTATTTCATTCCAAAATATGAATAGAATGAAAATAAGATGGTTCATTTTTATGATATGATCTTCTATTTTTTGTTATACCCACATACTCTTTTAGAAACAGCTAAGTGATAGTTTATAGAATTCTTTTAAATCAGTTCATTAAATAGTAATAGTAATTTATAAACAGTAGGAAAATGAAATTTTATATTAGTAATTAAAATGCACCTAGTACACACTAGGTGCAGTGACTCACACCTGTAATTCCAGCACTTTAGGAGGCTGAGGCAGGTGGATCACATGAGGCCAGGAGTTCAAGACCAGCCTGGGCAACATAGCATAACCCCAACTACAAAACATTAAAAACTTAGCTGGGCATAGTGGTATGCGCCTGTAGTCCCAGCTACTTGGGAGGCTGAGGCAGGAGGATCATGTGAGCCCAGGAGTATGAGGTTGCAGTGAGCTATGATCATGCTACTGCACTCCAGCCTGGGCAACAGAGACTCCATCTCTTAAAAAGAAATATACCTTGTACATTCCTCCTGACTGATCATTTTTCTCTTTCCACCTTGTAAGGTGGCAAAAATAGGGAAATTGTTGCACTAGAATTTTTGCATTTTTCTTCAGCATGAAGCATCACTCTTCAGCATGAAATGTTACTCTTAATATTGATAACATATTTATTAAGCATTATCTTGAAAGTTATAAAAATATGATTCTGATTGATGAAAGGCAAGGATGTAATGAATTTTCTTCTACTTCAGTCAGGATATAATTTTTAAACTTAAGTAATTTTTGTCCTTCACAAAATGTGCATTTTTAAAATAAGAGACTATTACCTTTTTTAGAAGTTAATTTAAAAAAAATTAGATTGCCCATTGAACTGGAACATGGCCCATTATTCATATTAAAAAGGAAAGCAGTATATGAAATGCATTATTGTCACTGCTATGTAAATTGTTATTAAGCTCTATATTAGTACCTTTTATTATTCATAGATTTTTTTCCTAAGAATCAAAATTCTCCGTTATACATGAATGGCTTTATAGATTATAATGATTTCTCATTGTTTGAAACTTTACTACTTATTGGCCGTTGGCATTATACTTAAGTAATATAAAAACGCATATATGTGTCAACATTAAGGCCTTTAACATTTTAATGTGAATCTGTTTTTCAAGTTAATATGTGTAAAACTGAATTAATATGTCCAAATCCATTTGACTTGCATATATGTTTATTTTAAAAGATACTTGATGATCATTACAGTTCAGAGGTCGGTGTTTGCCTCATTATCGAAGTCATAGATGAGTAGATCAGACTTTCCCATTACATCATTTTTTTTCTCACTGCGTTGTAATTTGCTTTGTTCCCCCTGGAGTTTCCTATTGCCATGTCTTCCCCAAAGATCCTTCTTCAAAGTGTAAGGGTGTGGAAACCCTGAAAAAGAGGCCTGTATTTTCAGTCATTAGGTTATCTGAAATTTAATACCTCTTCTTTAGTCCCTCATATTTCACATTAAACACCAAAAATACCCTAGTTTCTTGTTGATCCATACACTCTGAGGGATTATCTCTAGCACATGCGTTTATAATCGATTCCCCTGTTATATTCTTTTCCATATGCACAAACTGAAGTGGAGAGTTAAGGTAATGGCAGTACCCAGTTAAGAATCGTTTTTATATAAAATGCTAAAATAACGGAAAGACCAACTTTTTTGTTACATATACATTTGGTATATGTATTCAAACCTAGAGAAAAAGGACTTTAATTTTAAAAATTACCTTCATATCATTCCTTACCCTGTAAGTGCCTTACTCGTAAGGCACTGTTTCTAGATCCATTCCAAATTCTGAGAAATATGCCTCATCAGATCACTAATTATTTTTATTCATCATTGGTTATTCAGCTATGCTGCATGTATTTGTAAATTTGTAAATTTACTTTTTCACAATGCTGAAATCTGAAAAGGAGGAAATCAGCATTATATAAGTGCTATATCTATTGACATTTTTGTAAATTTGTCATTTCAGCTGAATTTGGTTCACCTAAAATCTATTGGCCAAAGTCAACCACCAATAGATAAATAATACTATTGGTTGGGGGAGGGGAGACTGCTATCATTTTTGAAAATTACTTCAGTTGTTGCCTTTTTACAGAGCAGAGGAAAGAGTACTGGCATTAATTAAATATTTTCTAGTGGCTAAAACAAGGTCTTAGGAGTGAGGACAATGGATAAGTCCTCTAACACACCACACCACTACCGAATTTCCCTGAAGAAGACCTGAAATTGAACCATTACAGAATTCTTCATTGATCTTAAAGTTCTGGCTTATGCTAAAATGCAAAGACACCTGAAAACATAATGAAAACTATCTAGTCAAAATTTTTATAGATCAGAGATTTTGATACAAAAGATAGACAAAATCTCAAGGTACCAGGATCTGGAGGGTGAAGGTACACTGCCTCCAGAGGGGGAAAAGTTAAAGAAATACTAAGATGAGAAGATCTTGAAGGCAGTTTTGCATAATATCATTACTTTATCTCAGGTCACCTTTTCTTCCTAGTACCTAAGGAACTACCTCAGATGTGAAACGTAACTGTTAAACGTAGTAACAATCCTCTGCATAGACAAGAGTGCCATTTTTATTGTATTCTTCCTTGTGGTAGGTGCAGAAATACACTGGAGCCAAAATGCCCATCAACTCATTCAAACATAAATCTTCAGCATTCAAACTTGAAAAAATGGAAATGAGGTTATTTCTTTTTTCACAGGGTGTGCCAGTAGTCTACCAAGAATTATTTAAAATAGAGGATACAAAAGGAAAGAATCTGTGGCATTTATTTAACTTAATATGTCTATTTAATCTTTTTGAAAATACTATCCCAGGCTTAATTTACCTGATAGCATTTATAGATAAAATATAGGAAAGTTTGTAGTAGTATGAAGGTAGGCACTAATACATGTATCTTTTTAATAAACAAGTTTATCCTAACATAAGGAATAATGATTTTTAAACTTATAAGGAATTATTTTTAGCTATACAAATAAAACAACCTTATCTATTCTGAGGTAGAAGATTGTCAAAGAATATCACGTTTTAATTAAAGTAGTAGTTTCATTTCTAAAAATACTAAAAGCATAGTGACTTCCAATATTGATTATCTACAATGATGAATTTTGATTTGGATTTTCTTTTGAAATTCGTTGATGAAATTATAGCCAAATAAACAAAAGCATACAATTCAACTTCATACTCACAGAGCAATTTCATTAGTACATTTCATTAAATTGGCAACTGTTTTGATGAATTCCTGATTTCTCAAATATTTTGTGATAGAACGGAAGGACTTAAACATCCCTTAGTCAAATACTACAAGCAAATTTAATAATATCTGGAATCTTTAATTCTGTTGTCATTTTCACCCATTTGTAAAAAGCAGAGATGTCTCATCTGAGATAGAATCTCTTATTCTAAGAAAACAAACCAGGGATTCCTTGCTTTCTGGGAGCTGCTTTTCAAAACATCTTTTTAGTGGCACTCTACTAATTTTCTGCATTTTGGTAAGCATGATGATTGCTTATCATCAATTTCTTCTAATTCAAAGAAAAAAAAACCTCAGAGAACTGTGGATAAACCTCAAGGTATATTTTTAGATGTTTGTGGTTTTAAATTAATATGTGTAGGCCACTAGCATAGATGGGTGGTGTCCCTTTCTTCTTATGAGAGATGTGTGGAAGAATTATCTAGACACTGCCAAGAATGTTCCTTGGAATCATCACTGGAAATCAATGATTTTTAAAACATTTAAAAACCCAGCCTTTTTTTTTTTTTTTTTGTGAGAATGCATCTCAGAAATGATCACTAAAATCGGTGCTGAAATTCTCAACATAATGACATATATTGTTCAAGACATTTTTATATAAAATAACATCAAGCTGTAACACTATAATTATGTTCGTAAAGTGTATTCTCATTTATAAATCTCTCAATTGATGCCATAGTTACTTGTATGATTTTGTGTTTTTCCATTTAAATTTTGTTGTTTAGCATTACCTTGATGCCATTTTTACAGCATATTTAAATAACTTTGAGCAGAAAATAAATAGAAAAGAGTCATAACAGTCGATTTTGTCTATCAGCTGGTGTAACAACTGGAGAATGTTGATTGCATTCAATTTCAAATACATACAGATATGAATGATTAAAGTCATTCTGGAAAAATCAAAATACATAAGTAACAATAAAATTTAATATTCAAGTTGCAGGTCGATGTGATTGAAAAAAAATTAGTGACAAAAAAAAGTATATGTTTCTGAGAGTTTTGTTTTAAAGAGAGCAAGAACTAGTATTAGGCATGGCCCTACAGAAGAAAATAAATTTTTAACTACAAATGTAATTGTGCTGACTGGGAGCCAGAAACAACTGTATGTTTTACATACTCAAATGAGTAAATAGCTGTAAGTAATTGTCAAATTTTAGCTCACCCGTGTTTAAGCAAATCAGTCAAAGGATCTAAGTCACATTTGTATTTTTGAGCCACATGCTTTCAAGATTTTAATAGTGACTACAGATAATCACCTATAATGTAAAAATTGTCCATTCTTTCTTTAGTTAACATCCCAAAAATGATGTTTACTGTAATTTGAAAAAATGGAAGTCCAGTTTTAATGTTGTGGTTTAACTATGCCCATAAGACTGGACAATGCAGGATTAAAGACACTAGTGTTAGCCTCAATACAATGTTCAATATTTCATGATTTGATGGAAAAAGCCATTTTATAATGTGACTCTTTAAGTCTTTATTAATTATATGCTGTATAAGTAATACATATTTTAGGCATATATATCTGTATTTTTAAACCTAGGTAGATATGGTTTTCTGATCAAATCTGTGGTCGGAAAAAACACTTGTTTTCTCTGTATTCTAACAGGAAAGGAAAAATTATATGCTTATAAAAGGAGACTCAAACCTTTTGTATTTATAAATTTGCATTCTAGAAAAAGCTGTGAAAGAACTGAGAGTGGGAGAATTTTGAATATATGTATTTCCCTTGCTTCAGTTCTTTTCAAATAATTGACTACTTATGAAAAGTTTGGCCAGAAAAAAGTATTCTCAATAATTTTCCAAATTAGATTTAACCTTCTTTACATGGTCAAGAAACTACAAAATTATATATGAATTCTTGCCGCTTAAAATTCAGGATACATTTTCTCTGAAGCATTTGCTTAGATTATTAGAGAGAGTCAATATAAAATAATGTTCTTGTACTAGTGTTGGGAATTAAAAATGTGTTTGAACTGAGTAAGGACTTATGTGAATGTTCTGTGCTAGAATGATGGGGTATTGTGATCCATTTGAGTCTGTGTTTATTCCCAAGAGCGAATAAAATAAATGGCCAGGTTTTATACTTGATGTAATTATTTGTATTTCAGTGGGTATTTCCCCACTGGAAGGCAAAGCAAGTTCTGTGTGATCTTGGCATTAGTGAATTTTAGAGCTAACTACATAAATGTGTAATGCACTGTTTTAATCTTTAACGTTGGAGTTGTTTTTATGCCATTGGTTTCATTCAAGCTCTATCAAAGCTAGGTCACTTGATAGAAAGAGGGACAACTAAATTAAGATATGCTTGCCCAGAGATATTAAAATGTAAAATGTTTTGAGGAAAACCTCAACGTCAAATGTAGTTTCTTAAGTATAGAAGTTCTTTTCTCATGGTCTTTAAGACTATAGAGATTTCACAGGTACACGAATACCTTCCATATGTGCTCAGTTACCTTAGAGATGTTAAAATTGGGACACACAAAGAAAAGACCTCAGCAATCAGAGGCTTTAAAGTGAGACCTGAACCATCAGAGGATTTAAAGCTTTAGCTTACAAAATTTTATTTTACAGCAATCACAATCTTCCAATGATGTTTAAGCTGGATGAGTAGGATATTATTGCTGAAGTTATCACTAATTATTCAGAGGAAAGTTTGTGTCATACGCTATTTTAGGACACAGTTTTGAAGTATTTATACATTCAAACTGACAGTATGAAAAATATGTTTTACCTAGAAGATTTCTAACAGTAGCAAATTGACAGTAGTATGTTATCCTCAATTGACCTAAGGTTATAAATGTATGTTTGAAGAGGTACATATGATCATTTTATTTAGAATTTGGACATTTTAAGAGATGCATGCCAGTGCCCCCCAGAAATCTATCATAGACTTGTTTTACAAGAGTCACAACATACATGCAAATGTGTCTTCCCTGTTGGAGTCTCATTGAATATGTGGAAGGAGAGCTTCATCTCAAAAGGACCATTGAAATGAAAACTAAATGGTATGACAAAGTCCTTCCAGAAAATAAACCCCTTTGGATGGAATCAAAAATGGATCTGTGTCATACTTGATTACATACCACAGAAGATCAAGTTATGCTGAAGCTTCATGTTTACTTTAAATAACAAGATGTAATCCTAAAACAATCCCCTTGTATTGTATCCATTTTATCCATAGTGTTGATAGTTCTAATTTTCTTCCCATTTAAATTTTGTCAATACAGAAGGTCAAAATGATAAAAAAAAGTTACCTTTTAATTCTACCTTTTTTCTTAAATTGAAATTTATTTGTAGTGCAATGGTAACTGCTTTTCTTATACTGTATTCTAAACAAATGATTATAAGTAAATGTTGCCAGGATAGGAGAAGCTATCTTTTTGTATTATATCCTCCTCATTAGATTTTTTTTTCAATCTAAGGAATATGCCTGTGCTGAAAGAATTCTGTGTTTTGAGTTGAGGGAAGCTAAATTTGTTACTTTCTGTGCATTTTCACAAACTTAAATGGCTATTGGTGGTAGGTGTATTTTTAATGCCACTTGTTACAACTAGGAATTTCTCACTGATAATTTTAGCTAATTACATCATTTATTCTGTACTTGATTTAGTCAAATTTTACTTGTCTTTCTAATGTTCTTTAATGCCTTTTTCATTCATTTAGTCATTTGAGTTTTTGCTCTTTCAATTTTTGTCCAAAGTTAGAAAATTTTTAAAGAGATTATAGTTTTAAATTATCACAAAGACCCTTTTGGGTTAAGTAGTTATTTTTATTTTCCCATGAAGGTTGTACTTTACTAAACTTTATTTTTCCATTGCTTAATGTCTAATTTTTTAAATATGAATCTCAAAAAGAATGTTTGTTATTTAGCTTAGATTAGCTTGTTAAAAAGAGCACAATTAGTAGAGAGAAATATACTGAATATATTGAATATTTACAATGAGCTTTACTTGGCACAAGGCATACTGATGAGCCAGATGGTATTTCCATAATAAACCAGTTGAAATATTTTCTGTGACTTACCAGTCAATAAAATAACAAGCCAGATGAGTTAAGCAACAGGATTGACTAATTTCTTTTTTCTCTGAAGTAATATTTTTTTCCAACCAGTTCAATGAATTGAACTAGCATGGCATAATCAACCCTGTTATGTATTTAAGCATATTTAAGAATCTTTTCCCTCTATGTATGTGCTAATTTGGCTAATAACATTAACTGATGACATTGATAGGGACTGTTTGCTAAAAATAGAAACCTAGAGAAATAGCAGTTTGAAGGAAATTGAGGGCTAATAATTACATTTCTTGGAAGGGAAAAGACACAGGTACCCTAGGTAGACAATTCTGGTAATAGTTCAGGCAGAATAAAATATTCCCCTGGTCATTACCTCACACTTCAGGTGTGTCTATTTTAAAATGTGCTTATAACCATTAACTGCTACTATTTCCTTCCTTCCTTTTTGTTTGGGGAGAAGAAGGGTAGGTACTAACCAGGAAAAATTATCTTTAGTTCTGTAGATGGTAAAAGTAAAGAAGAGAAGTCCTCAAAATAGAAATAGTGACTCCACGAGAGAGGAAAGACAATAAAAATTTAAGTTTGATTATGTTTAAATGCTTTTGTTTTTAGAACTTGATTTTAAGTTCATTTACAGTGTTAGGATATTTTAAAGTAAGAAAGCTATTAGAGCATTTAAAAAGCATACTGAATGTTAGTTTTTCTCTCACGGTGTATCTGTTTAAAAGAATTGGAAAATAATATTCTGTTAAATGAATGTTTGCTACATTTCTAATATGGTGAAATTTTGGTCAGATTTATTGTTTAGCATCATCTATATTTAAAACCAAGATGTCCTGACAGAGAGGAAAACAGTTATAAACAGAGGCACATCACAGTGATTGTATGTGTGTATTGTTGAATCTGCCATTCAAGGATTTGTTGTAGAGGCATGAAATGCATCCTTAGAAATAAAATAATTATTTATTTCCTTGGGATTTATGGTATTCATCAGTACAGGTGACTCCTATGATTACCTATATAATCTCAGGATTTTCCATTGCCTCAAGTTTTGTTTCTAAAAGACAGGAATAGTTTAACTGGACCCTATGCCAAAATTAGCGTAGTAAAACATAATCTTTACTGTGTAATTTTATAATATCTTACAATTCTTCAATTAACATGTAAAACTTCTGACCTTTTTTAAAATATCATATAAGGTGGAATATTGTAAACTCCCAAATTACATTATCATTCCTTTTCCCTTTCTCTCTCTCTCTTTAATTTCTACTTCACTACATTAAAATTTAACTGTCATTTTGGTAGGGTGTGTGATTTCAAGCTATTAAGGTGAGCTGTGTAACAGGGAAGGTCAAAACCATGAACTGAGTCCTAAATTATGTAGCCTACCCCAGTGACTTACATTGTACTTTCCATTGTATTTATGCTTGGCTTTTTAAACAAATTTTGTTTATCTGTACAAAAGTATTGTCACAATATAAAATAGTTGTAATATGCCACTTTTTGAGTGTCTAGCAATGCATATTAAAACAATAGAACTGTGAGTCTATATAAATATGCTAAGAGAGTTTTCATACTGGCTAAAATGGCAACATCTTGTCATGTGAAGATACAGTTCATTTGTGATCATTATTTTTGTGTTTGTGATTACATTAAAATTTTATTTTTAATATGTTATTGTATACATAGCTAATCATTAAGATCTGTAAGATAAACATAAAACTTGTGAATTTTAGTTTCACTTCAGGATAATTTCACAAACCACTAGATTATTTTCAAATGCTGTGAAGCTTGGAATTGGGAGTGCTCTTAAGTTAATGCATCCTCATGTACTGCTTAATTCCGTATGTATATTATCTTAACTTCTTAACTTTAAGAAAATAACCTCCAATTTAATACTTAAATACAGGCCTGAAAATGAGATCTATATATGCAACTAAAGATTATTTTAAATGATAGATAAATGTGTGTGCCTATGAATGGTGAAATGATTATGTTACATAATTACCATACTTTTGATGATATACCATAAACTGGCTTTGAGAAGACAGCTATGCTTATTTTGACAGAAAAAAAGTACATTTTTCTAGCAAATACTCTGGTATTGGCCTTTCATACTTCCACTTTTGTAACCTTTTCTGAGCATCTGTAACATTTTACTAACCTAGAAATATGGTTTATCTTTTTGGGGAGAAGATCTGAAATAGCTTTCTCATACATCAGTCAGGATGTGAGTGAGCTAATTCTTTTCAGTTACTCATCATTATTGTTCTTTTAAAGGTGGAATTCTGACAAAGTTAATTTAATTTAAATAAGTTTCTAACTGTGAGATAAGTCTTCCCATTTTGAAACACTGCATGGTATTTTTGCTTTATAAATAGTATTTCAGTGGTTATACCATAGATTAAGGTGAGTTGGGAGTGAAGTGGAAACTTTTACCATACTAGTTGGTTTTGGAGATTGAAAGGAATATCCATGTACTAAATAACATGTACTAAATAACATGTTTCTTGATTTCAGCCAAGTTCAAAAACTTTGCAGAAATAGATAATTTTAAAATGATAACTATGTGTCATTGTTGTTGTTGTTGTTTTGTGTGTTGTTTGTGTGCGTATGTATTTTCTTTTTCATTTTAACTAGCCTCTTATACCTAGAAGTCCCACAAGCAGCGTTGCCACGCCTTCCAGCACCATCAGTACACCCACCAAAAGAGACAGTTCTGCCCTCCAGGATCTCTACATTCCCCCTCCTCCTGCAGAACCATATATTCCCAGGTATAAAACTATCACGTTGTCCTAGGCAGCTTCTAGCTAAAGGTAAACTTAACAGCATATAAACTGCAAAGTCAATTCTCAAGGAACACCTTGAATATTTTCTCACAGTTAGGAATTCTGAACACATTCTGCAAAATCATGCCCATTATAGAGAATGCACGTTGGTTAATAGTAATAATGACTAATTTGTATATAAATACTTGGTGTGCATTAAGTATTTTATACTATCTCATAATAGGAAAGAAGAAAAAAGTAATATTAAATAACAATTAGGATTTTTTTAATAAGTAAAGAATAAGTGAGGTTCTTTGGCTAAAAAGCCCCAGAAATTTTCAGGTTACTTTGAAGCATTTCATACATTTAAAAAAAAACTCTATAGATGACTTTTATGCTTTCTTAAATGTAAGTAATGAGGAAGATATTATTTGATAATGATTATGAGGGATATTGTCTTTTTTCCTCTACTAATCCTGTATCTGAAATTTTTATTTCATTAATTCATTAATGTTTCTTTCAGGAAGTAGAGTTTACAAGGGAATGAATTACCCTTAAAGTCTATTTTCTAGATTTCTTGAGGCTGTATCTCTATTTCATTTATTGATTCTTATCTGAAATTCCTTGCAGATGTAGAAGAATACAGCTTTATGTCATAATGCATTCTTCCTAAAAGCATTCTAATATCCAGGCTTGTGATATACAAAAATTATGGAAAAGGACTAGCACTAAATGGGGATCATTAATACCAATCACAAAAAACTTGATTCAATTTTTAAATTAGTTCTGCATTCAAAAACAATAATTTAAGGTCTCTTGTTTTCAAGCCATAATTAGTATTAAATTTCTTTCATATATAAAAGAACTGAATTCTCTGTGTTTAATTTCCATTATTCTTTAGTACACTTAGTGTTTCAGAAATCTATATTCTATTAGACATGATGATTTACTGACATTATATGACCTAAATGCTGCATGGCAGTATGGTTTATCTGCAAATACCATGTTGTCATCTAGTAATATAACTATAGTCAGTTTTATATATATTTTAGTTCTTTGAGAATTAAATATAGCCATTGGAACATGACTTATAAGATATAGTTTACTAAGCTGACATTTCATAAATCTAAAATATAATTTACAGTCTTTTGTTCAATTTACGAGCAAATATACAAATCCATCCAGTATCCTAGTAAAATGCAAGTTGCATTTTAATTCTATGAAGACAGTGTCAGATTTTCCACATACTCTTGCATGAGGAGCAGTGAAAGTATGTGTGTTCCAAACAGGAAGTGACTTTTTATGATTTGTTTACATTTTAATTGGAAAGATTTTTATTTCAGTGCAAATAATTATTTAAAAGGCCTTATTCTTCAGAGGTCTACATATACAGATAAACATCAAAAGATTATTTTTATCAAATCTCTGTAGTTTTAAAATGTTCTTTCCTCTTCGGTGGTGAGGAGCTTGTTACAAAGAAAGTGTCTCCTCTACAGAAAATATTTAAAATACACTTAAGAGGACAAAAGAGTAAAATGATCCAGTTCTGTCTTCTGAGTGTGGTGGACATATTATAAAGGCTCTATATTGAAGCCAGTAAAAAGCTTGAAGATGCTCTTTTAAAATATTAGAGAATGTGAAATTGAAATATCAACATAGTGACCCTTGTTTTGTCAGTATTGCTTGAAAGCTCCATACTTTTCTGTAAAATTCATAGTGTTTACTGTATCGCCATAACTGATTCTTAGTTGGTCAGTGTATAATTTAACAGAATATTCTAAATACATTTTGAGTCAAATTGTTACTTAACCAGTCATAAAATCTTTCAATATAGGAGTCAGAACAATCCATGCATCAAAGCCCCTTTGAACCACAGCCTTATATAAGTGTCGGCATTTTCTGGCTCGATGTTAAGTTGACAGTCAAAACTTTTTGCATTTGTGATTATTTTTATAGATACAGCCTTGGCAATTTTTTCCCCATTTTCTCATTTTGAAGATGAATGTTACGAACCTAGTTTAATTCTTCTGAACATTTTTCCCCATATTAAAAAACTTTGTTTATAAAGGATAGGCATTTTGGTAGTATGTGAACATATATGTTTGATTTGGATTGCAAATAATAAAACCTCTCTCATCTCAAAAAGAAAACAGACTTGAAAAATGATGGGACTAGTTTTCAAGTTAGACAGAATATTTTTCATGTGGTTACGATTTTTTGAACACATTTATTCCAGAAAAAAAGTTATTGCAAAAGTGCCTTTCTCTCTAAAAGATAAAACACTCGTATGTGAAGTGAGTGAAATTTGGCTGGCATTTTATTACATGTCTTATGACTATACACAGTTTCATTATCATTATATATAGTACATTTCTATACTTAACCAAATTTCTTTTTCTATGATGAAAATGAAGAATTTGTAGGTCTTTGAGCAACTGTGACATTTAAGCACTAATTTCTCTTATTAACTCTACTGTGTGCCATTAAATATAAAGTTAGTTCAGCAAAGCAATGCTCTTTTAATGCTTCCTTAAATCCTTTCTAGAGCAAAGGCACAGATTTATTACTTATGTGCATAAACGTACAACATTAAGAAAGGTGTAAAAACTCTTTACATCAGAATGAATTAACACATTGAGTTCTCCAGGGACTCATGACATGAATATGTACATTAACAGACACACACACATACACATACACACATTTGCATACACAATACATGTATCTATTCATTCTACTGAAAAGTTTGGTTTTGCTTGGTACTTTTCTCAATTCAACAGTATTTTACTGCATTCTATATAGATTTGTTTTAAAAATCTATCTTGTTGATACAAGGTCCCTCCCTCATGTTATTATACAGTAGAAAATACCATCCCTTTCAATTTCCTGCCACAAGATGTTTCCATGTAAATATAGCATGGTGTATTAATAGGGCTGAATCACCCTCTGATTTCAGCTGCATTAACGTTCATGTCACAATCCTCATAGCACGAGGTCTGTTCATTTACAGATAGGCATAACCTTACTCCAGTGCCACGAATTCGTTAGGGCTGCTTCCAAGCTAGTTGCAGCATCAATTTCTTTTTGATAGTGGACTAACCAGGCAATTTGTTCAGGAAAAGTTTTCAGCAAGCTGAAATAAAATTCTACCTGGATATTTCCTTCATGTTGCCTAAGAACTATTTATATAGTTCTATTTTGGTAATAAGCAATACTTTTATTTTAGAAAATAAAAGAGTAAATGGTAATGTAAATGGCAACAGCACCTTGCGATGGGTTAGACAGATAAGAAAACTCACTGATTGTCAGTCTGGTGAATGTTGTTTACTACTTGCTACATATTTCAAATACTGGGAATATAGTTTTCTACATTTGGACAAACCTAATCTAAACATTTACACACAGAAGCAGAAATACAGGCTTTTGCCAGACTGGGGCTCATATTTTAGAATTCACATTACTTTTATAAGCTCATCACCCTTTTAAAAAGGTATAATAGAAATTAATTCAAAAATTGTTTTTTTTAGCTGTCTTGTTATAATTTAGTTTATTCTATGAATTTAAGATTTTAGTCTTATCACTTAACATAAAATTAAATTATTTTTCTTGTTTGACAGCATTTATTCATGGCACTGTTTAGGGTAACCAGAAACAATTAAGAAAAGGGAAGAAATTTAACTAATGGTCCACAAGTGGGGAAACATTGCATTTACATTCATAGTCATGTTCTAGAAGACAAGCTTTTCTGACAAAAAGTTCATAGGTAATCAGTGAAACATTTCATAAAATAAACAAGATTCAATTTAACAAATAGCAAATGAACTATTTCTATCAAAATAGTTTTGGGGCTTAATTTACCTATTACACAGTGTGTGAGTAATAGGTTTTAGAGAGCTCATAAATTATTAGAGGTGTTTTTCTCTAGAATCCTATAGAAGAAAAAAATCAACTTGCCATCACCCTAAATTCCATTCTTAAACTCCGTATTTTATCAAATTATTTTACCTTCTCTCCTCAAGAAACATTGATGTATAATGAAATTTTGATATATTCATTTAGAATGAGTTCTGGGAATATGTCTTTTTACTCTTAAATGAGATCCGTAGAGTTTGAATACTGAGAATAATTCTTTTTATTAAGGTTTATTTAAAATTAATTACATGTTGTGTGAATTTCTTATAATACAAGTTTATATCATGCTAATTTGGTTCCTAAGGCTACAGTGCTCCTTATGGTAGTTCTTAAACACATCTTTATTTTTAAGCAGTGCAAATTTTTACCAAGAATCAATTAGGTAAACTGGCAGAAGAAAGCATTATACTTTAGTTAACATTACTACCATTCATTATACCTACTGTCTTGAACACTAAAAACAATTTATGTGCTAAGGTAAACTGGCAGAAGAAAGCATTATACTTAAGTTAACATCATTACCATTATACCTACTGTCTTAAACGCTAAAAGCAATTTATATGCAAAGGTAAACTGGCAGAAGAAAGCTATATACTTAAGTTAACTTTACTAGCATTATACCTACTGTCTTGAACACTAAAAGCAATTTATGTATGACATGGTACAGTGAAAAATGGACTTGGGCAACAGTAAAATGTTTCATGGCCTATTTCAAATTCTGTCAGTTATTAGCTATGTAACATTGAGGCAAGTTATTTAGCCTTTCTGAGACTCACCATTTTGTTTTCAGCAAAATAAGAATAATTACAAATTGCCCTATAAATCTCAAAGAAAGTTTGGAAAGGTCAGGAGATATATTGTGTGGGAATAAATTATTAGTATTTTAGACCCTCGGCCATTTACTACCCTAACATGTTTCTACATCCTTCTCCTTGACTCTAACCTTTCTTTAGGGATGAAAAAGGAAACCTTCCTTGTGAAGACCTCAGAGGACATATGGTGGGCAAGCCAGTGCATAAGGGATCTGAATCACCAAATTCATTTCTGGATCAGGAATATCGAAAGAGATTTAATATTGTCGAAGAAGATACTGTCTTATATTGCTATGAATATGAAAAAGGAAGATCAAGTAGTCAAGGAAGACGAGAAAGCACCCCAACTTATGGTAAGAGTTCTTCTCTTATGTTTATGTAAGAATATATTTCTGGCATGGGAATCTCAATTTCCTTTAATAAGTTTTCGGGTTGTGAGAGTTACTTAGGAGCTTTTGAATCTTTATAATTGATCTGTCTCTCTCATGTGCTTCCAAGTGGAATTTCTACATGATATGAGATATGATATTAAAAATTATTCTAGATTTTCAAAAGATAAGAAAGAACAGTAGGTAACATTTTAGTTCATAATGATTTATAAAAATCTTTTTAGCATCACATGCACTTCTTGTGTGTTAGATGTTGCCAGTTTGGAAAAATTCAAGTGTTGTTTTTTTTTTTTTCTTTTCTGTTTTTTAAATGAATACTTACTGTTAACATGACTTATTTAAAATAAAATTATCTCCATATTCCTCAGGGATTTTAAGAAATATAATTTTCTGGGGAAATTCTCACCTCAGTTTTTATATTTTTTAAAGAAGCTGTAAAATTTATTTGACATTAGAGTGGAAGTGGATTTTAAATAGAATGGATTGAACTTACTGTATTTAAGGCAAAAATGGACCTAGAGTTATGATGGGCACAGGATTGTTTTAATCTTTGATTCTTGACCAAAA
This sequence comes from Colobus angolensis palliatus, assembly GCF_000951035.1. NCBI lineage: Eukaryota > Metazoa > Chordata > Mammalia > Primates > Cercopithecidae > Colobus > Colobus angolensis. The sequence continues at coordinate 573,170 of NW_012119844.1, read as the reverse complement.
AAGTAACCCAGTCACAAATACTTAAAATTGTTATAGTATATCTGAAAGATTTGCAGATACAGTTGCTTAAAGTAGTAAAGCTTGTGGTTCTTTTGCAAGAATGAATGGATTTAGTTGAAAGTCTCTGCTCCTCCCTTTCCACTTTTCAAATTAATCATTTTTAGTGAGGAGCTTATACTTTGAGGAAGGACAGCATCCCTGCTAATTAGTTCAAACTTGATCAGTGGGAGCTGAGCAGAAGCAAAGTTGTTTTTAGCTCTTCCTTTCTATTCATACCCCTCACTTGTCTGTCATGGCCATATACCTCCCTCCTTTGGTCTCAAAAGAGCAGTCATCACATATCTTCATATGTCTTATTTCCTTTCAGCTCTTTGGTAATAAGTATGAAAGAAAAATTTTCCCCAAAATGATCCTAAATAGTAGAAGCCATACTTATCTTACTTTGTGTTATTCTCTGTACATATGCTTTTTAATCATAGGAATAAATAATATATTTTAACATAAACTCCTCAACTATACTACTCTAGTGGCAATTAAACTGCTAAGTATTGAAGATATTTGAACCTTTACTTTTCTCCTCTACTATATTGTAAACCTATAATATAGAGTATAGAGGCCTGTAATCTTTGCTATCCCTACCTTTGCCCCATGAAATAATATGAAATTTTTATTCTTATTCAATCATTCCACACATACTAATTGACTGCCTATTACTGGATAGGAAGTAATGTATATCAACTCTTCTTTGTTTGTGTCCCAGTATTATCTGGCTATTTTCTACTTATGTTGAAGTAGGTAATTAGTGTTTAATTTAAGAGAAATTACAGTCACCAAATGAAAGTGATTGATTACTGATGACTTTATTTTAAAAAATGTTTACTAAGTTCTTACTTGAATGGCTATAAATTGGTTGTCCCTTAGGACTACAGTTTAAAGCACCTAATGCCATCATGTGCCACAAATCTCCCCTGACTAAAATAGAATACTTTTTAAATATTAGAAAATTTAGATAGCCTATAAATACTTGATACCTTTTTGTAAACAACTTAGGAGAAAAGAAATATATACATACTTAAAAGAGAGAAGTAAGCAGAGTTATTTGTGTCATTCAGTATTGCTTTCAACTTTTTAAAATTGACACATAATAATTGTACATATTTATGGGATACAGAGTGATATTTTGATACATGTATACAGTGGGTAATGATCTAATCAGGGTAATTAGCATATTATTCACTTTAAACATTTATCACTTCTTTGTTCTGGGAACATTCGAAATCTTCTAGCTATTAGAAATTATATAATAAATTATTGTTAACTATAGCCATCCTATAGCACAATAGAATACCAGAACTTACTTCTCTCATGTAGCTATAATTTTATATCCATTAACCAGTCTCTTCAAAATCTCTCTCCCACTCACCCCTCCCCTTCTCAGCCTCCAGTAACCACAGTGCTACTCTCTATGAGCTCAAAGTTTTTAGTTCCCACTTGTGAATGCAAACATGCAGTATTTATCTTTCTGGGCCTGACGTATTTAACATAATGTCTTCCAGGTTCATTCATGTTGCAGCAAATGACCAGATTTCATTCTTTTTTAGAGCTGAATAATATTCACATATATATATATATATCACATTTTCTTTATCCATTAATCTGTTGATAGACATATAGGTTAATTTTCGTATCTTAGCTACTGTGAATAATGCTGCAGTAAACATGGGAATACAGATATCTCTTTGACATACTGATTTCCTTTCCTTTGGACATATACCCAGTAATGTGAATGCTGAATCATATGGTAGTCCTGTTTTTAGTTTTTTAAAGACTCTCCATACTAATTACTATAATGATGGTACCAATTTACATTCTCATCAATATTGTATAAGAGCTCCTTTTTCTCCGAATCATTGCCAGCATTTCTTATTTTTTGTCTTTTCGATAATAACCATTCTAACTGGGGTGCGATGATATCTCTTTGTAGCTTTAGTTTGCATTTCCCTAATGATAAATGACATTAAGCATTTTTATATACCATTGGTCATTTGTGTGTCTGCTTTCATGAAATGTCTATTCAGATCATTTGCCCATTTTTAAATAAAAATATTTCTTTTATTGCTGTTGAGTAGTTTGAGTTCCTTGCATATTCTGGATATCAGTTCCCTGTCAGATGAATTGTTTCCTTTGCTCTACATAAGATTTTTAGTTTGATATCATCCCGTCTGCCTGTTTTTTTTCTTTTGTTGCTTGTAAGCCTTAGCCATAAAAATATTTGCCTAGACCAATGTCCTGAAGTATTTCCCCTGTGTTTTCTTCTAGTAGTTTTATGGTTTGGGGTCTTATATTTAAGCGTTTAATCCATTTGGAGTTGATTTTGTACATGGTGAGAGATAGGGTTCTAGTTTCATTTTTCTGAATATGGATATCCAGTTTTCCCAGCCCTATTTATTGAAGAGGCTATCCTTTCCCCAGTGTGTGTTCTTGTTGCCTTTGTCAAAAATCACCTGACTTATTTCTGAATTCTCCATTCAAATAATTATTCAATCAAATAATTGGGCTATGTGTCTGTTTTTATACCAGTACAATGCTGATTTGGTTATTACAGCTTTGTAGTATAATTTGAAGTCAGTCAGTGTGATGCCTTCAGCTTTGTTCTTTTTGTTCACAAATGCTTTGGCTATTTGGGGTATTTTATGGTTCCATACAAATTTTGGATTTTTTTTTCTATTTTTGTGAAGCATGTCGTGGGTATTTTGACAGGGATTCCACTGAATCTGTAGATTGCTTTGGGTAGTATAGTCATTTTGACAATACTAATTTTTCTAATCCATGAAAATGTGATGTCTTTCCATTTTTTGTGTTCTCTTCAGTTTCTTTCATCAGTGTTTTGTAGTTTTCATTGTAGAGATCTTTCACTTCCTTGATTAACTGTATTTCTTAGTATTTTTGTAGCTATTATAAAGGGGATTGCATCCTTGATTGTTTTTCAGATAGTTTGTTATTGGCATGTAGAAACACTACTGATTTTTGTATGTTGATTTTGTATACCGCATCTTTACTGAAGTTGTTAATCAGTTCTAAGAGTTTTGTTGTGGAGTCTTTAGGTTTTTCTATATATAAGAACATGTTGTCTGCAAAGAACAATCTTTCTCGTTTTCAATTTGAATGCCCTTTATTTCTTTATCTTATCTAATTTCTCTGGTTAGCACTTCTAGTATGTTAAATAGGAGTTGTGAAAATGCTCATCCTTGTCTTGTTCCAGTTTTTCGAGAAAAAGCTTTCCACTTTTCTCCATTCAATATAACGTTAGCTATGGGTTTGTCATATCTGGCCTCTATTGTGTTGAGGTGTATTGCTTTCTATACCTACTTTGTTGAGAGTTTTTATCATGAAGGGATGTTGAATTTTATTAAGTGGCTTTTTTTGTGTATCTATTGAGATGTTTATATGGTTTTTGTCTGCATTCTGTTGATGTATCACATTTATTGATTTGCAAATGTTGAACCATCCTTGCATCTCTGGGATAAATCTCATTTGATAATGGCATACAATGTTTTTCATGTATTGTTAGATTTCATTTTCTGAGAAGTTTTGCATCCATGTTCATGAGGGATATTGGTCTGTAGTTTCTTCTTTAGTTTTGTTCTTGTTGGATTTTAGTAGTACCGTACTGCTGGCCTCATAGAATGAGTTTGGAAGAATTTCCTCCTGTACTATTTTTTCAGATAGTTTGAGAATAATTGGTATAAGTTATTCTTTAAAAGTTTGGTAGAATTCAGCAATGAAGCCAACAATGAAGTCATCTGGTCCCGGACTTTTCTGTGCTGGGATCATTTTTATTACTGATTCAATCTCATTACTAGATAGTGATCTGTTCAGTTTTTTATTTCTCCTTGAGTCAATCTTGATACATTATATGAGTCCAGGAATTTATCCATTTTTTCTAGGTTTTCTAATTTGTTGGCTTATAGTTGTTCAGAATAGTCTCTTATATTCCTTTCTATTATTGTGGTATCAGCTGCGAAGTTTCCTTTTTATGTCTGACTTTATTTGGGTAATCTCTGTTCTTGGTCTAGCCAATAGTTTGTTTACCCTTCAGAAAACCAACTTTTCATTTTGTTTGTCTTCTGTAGGTTTTTTTTTTTCTTTCTTTGTCTCTTTCATTTAGTTCTTCTCTGATCTTTATTATTTCTTTTCTTTCACTAATTTTGAGTTTATTTTTGCTTTTCCAATTTCTTTTTTTCCTAATTTTTTGAAGTGCAATGTTAGATTGTTTATTTGAATTCTTTCTGCTTTTTTGATGTAGGTATTTCTTGCTATAAACTTCTTTCTTAGTATTGCTTTTGCTGTATCCCATATGTTTTTGTATATTGTATTTCTGTTTTAATTTGCTTAAATAAATTTTTAAATTTTCTTTTTAATTTTTTCATTGACCCATTGGTTGTTCAGAAGCATATTGTTTAACTTCCATATAATTGTGCAGTTTTTAAAGTTTGTCTTACGGTTAATTTCTAGTTTTATTTCATTATGATCTGAAAAGATACTTGATAGAATTTCAGTTTTTGAAATTTGTTGAAACTTGTGGCCTAACATATGGTCTATCCTGGAGAATGTTATTTGTGCTGATGAGAAGAATGTATATTCTGCAGCTGTTGAATGAAATGTTCTGTAAATGTTTGTTAGGTCCATTTAGTCTATAGTGCAGTTTAAGTCTGACATTTCTGTTTTGATTATCTCTCTAGATGACCTATCTAATGCTGAGAGTTGGGTGTTAAATCCATAGCTATTATTATATAGGGGTCTATCTCTCCCTTTAGCTCTAGTAAGGTTTGCTTTATATTTCTGGGTGCTCCTGTGTTGGGTACATATATATTTACATCTATTATATTCACTTGCTGAATTGATTCCTTTGTCATTATATAATGACCTTCTTTGTCTCTTTTTACATTTTTTGACTTAAAGTTTATTTTGTCTAAGTATACCTACTGATGCTTGGTTTGGTTTTTGTTTGCATGAAGTATCTTTTTCTATCCTTTTACTATCAGTTGGTGTGTGTCTACAGGTGAAGTCAGCTTCTTGTATGCAGTATAGAGATGGGTCTTGTTTTTGTTTTTGTTTTTCTTTAATCCACTCAGCCAGTCTATATCTTTTTATTGGGGAATTTAAACCGTTTACATTCAGGGTTGTTACTGATAGGGGAGGAATTACTCCATCGTTTAGGCAATTGTTTTGCTTATTCTTTGTTGCTTTCTTCCTCTCTTTTTGTTTTATCTTTGCAGTTTGGTGGTTTTCTGTAGTGATAAGGTTTGATTCCTTTATCTTTCTCATTTGTGTTTCTACTCTACCAGTGACTTTATTATTTTGTGTGTTTCCATGATAGAAATTATTGTCTTTTTGCTTATAGATGTAGGATTCCCTTAAGCATTTCTTTTAGGCCTGGTCTAGTGGTAATGAATTCCCTCAGTCTTTGCTTGTCTGGGAAAGACTTTATTTCTCCTTCATTGCTGAATCATGGCTTTGCTGGATGTAGTAGTATTAGCCAACAATTTTTATCTTTCAGCACTTTGAGTATATCATCCCATTCTCTCTTAGTCTGTAAGGTTTCTGCTGAGAAATCCACTGTTATTCTGATGGAGGTTCTTTTAATGTGATCTGACACTTTTTTCTTATTGTTTTTAGAATTTTTTCTGTGTCTTTGACTTTTGACAGTTTGAATATAATATGATTTGGAGAAGACTTTTTTGGGGTACTTTGAGCTTCCTGTATGTTTGTATGACTATATTGCTTGCAAAACTTGGGAATTTTTTAACTCTTGTTTTGTTAAATAGTGTATTAGGGTTCTCCAGAGGGACAGAACTAATAGGATATATGTATATATGAAAGAGAGTTTGTAAAGCAGAATTGATTCACACAATCACAAGGTGAACTCCCACAATAGGCTGTCTGCAAGCTGAGGAGTAAGGAAAACAGTAGTGGCTCAGTCCAGGTCCCAAAGCCTCAAAAGTGGAGAAGTCAACAGTGCCGCCTTCAGTCTGTGTCCAAAGGCCTAAGAGCCTCTGGCAAACCACTGATAAAAGTCCAAGAATCCAAAGGCTGAAGAACCTGGAGTCTGATTCAAGGGCAGGAAGCATCTAGCATGGGAGAAAGATGAAAGCCGAAAGACTCAGCAAGCCAGCTTATTCCACCTCCTTCTGCCTGGTTTTTCTAGCCACGCTGACAGCCAGTTGGATGGTGCCACCCACATTGAGGGTGGGTCTTCTTCTCCCAGTTCACTGACTCAAATATTAATCTCCTTTGGCAACACCCTAACAGACATACCTGGAAACAGCACTTTGAATCCTTCAATCCAATCAAATTGACACTTAATATTAACTGTTATAAATAGGTTTTTTATGCTTTTGCCCATTTAATTTGCTTCTGGAACACTTAAATTCAAATGTTTGGTCACTTTATGGTGTCCCATTTGTCATGTAGGGTTTCTTTATTCTTTTTTATTCTTTTTTCTTTCTTTTTTTTTCCTGAGTGGATTATTTCAAAAGACCTGTCTTTATATTCAGAAATTCCTCCTTTAGCTTGATCTAGTCTATTGTTGAAGTTCTCAGTTGTATGTTTTTATTTCATTCATTGAATTCTTCAGTTTTAAGATTTTTGTTTGGTTCTTTTGTATGATATCTATTTTTTGTTGAATTTCTCATTCAGATCATGAATTGCTTTCCTTATTTTGTTGAATTGTCTGTATTCTCTTCTATCTGAGTTTCCTTTCTTAAGGATCATTATTTTGAATTGCTTTTCAGGCATTTCATACAGTTTTTTTTTTTTCCTTTGGGGTGTATTGCTAGAGTTGTGTTCCTTTGGAAGTGTCATATTTCCTTGCTTTTTCATGTTTCTTATGACCTCACATTGATATCTGTGCATCTGGTGAAGCAGTCACTTCTTCTAATTTTATGGGTTTGCTTTCATAGGGAAAGACATTTTTCTGCATTTGCATTCTATAGTGTCGATTGGGTAGGGTGCTTTGTTTTGGTTGTGTGTGTGCACAGTAGTGTAGTCTTCATATGATTTATTTGACTATAGTCACTCTTGTATTCTCCAAAGTTGTTTTTTTTTTTTACCTTTTGAACCTGAAACAAATATAACCTTAATGTAGATACTTGTAGATACTTTACTGGAGATTCCTCAGTACAACCTGAAGATTGTTTCAAGTAAATAACAGTTTAATGTATTTACCTTTTTAAAATTAAATGTTAAATAATAAAACCTATATGTCAGGCACAGGACTGTGGGGCCATAATTTTCCCAACAATTTATTTGTTAAGTCATTCAACTAATACTTGTATACATAAAGTCAGCCAGCCACTGGTACACAAAAATGAATAAAACCATAAATCCTAATTACCCAAAGGGAAGAAACAAGTAAATAGATGCATCACAGTCACTTCAGGTAAGTTGGAAGGTGTGCACCAAGTGCTATAGTAGCCTAGGAAATAAAGCCTCATAGTTTGCCTTGGAAATCAAATAAGTACACATTACATTTATGCTGGGTTTTAATAGCCATTTCATCCAGGGTTTTTAAATGCTAGTCATCCCACCAAATACCTGGTACCTTCTCAAGCCTGTGTCTGAGATCTAAAGATTTGTCTAAATATCTCAGCCCAGACCCTAACGACCCCAACAGAAATAACTTCAAACCTTCATAAGCAATAATCAATGACAACTTACTTATTTAACCTACAAAATAGTCCCATTACCTGGACTCCCAAGTACAACAATATTATCTTGTATTTGAAAATAATGATAACGAAAGTATGTAATCCTGCTGAAATATATTGTTTTAAAAAATCCTAAAGTACAAAAAACTATGTACTTGACATTTTCTGGAAATAATGGTAATTTAACCTCTTAGCACTTGTGTGATACCTTAAAATGCACTGTGTAAGTCTTTTATCCTTAGAGTGTTCAATTTCTGTTCTTGGTCACAAAAACCCTTACCTCGAAGTATGTGAATTTAGCCACCATTTCTCTCCTATTAACTTCCCAGATCATCTGTTTACTCAAAGAGAGTTTAGAGTTAAGATTATAAGAATATGGGTAGGATTTTGAGAAGCAAAAGAGATATGACACAGTTCTTCATGTGTGCTTTCAGTTGAATGTATATGTAGTTGCTGTATTTTCCTTCTACATTCATATTCTAAATTTAGATATATAATAGAAAAATAGGGACATTCTGTTATTAAACACAGTGACAAAGAAACAGATGTAAAGAAAAATATTTGAAAATATCTTTTTTTTTCTTTTTCCTTTTTTTTTTTTTTTTTTTTTTTGAGATGGAGTCTCGTTCTGTCACCAGGCTGGAGTGCAGTGGCGCGATCTCGGCTCACTGCAACCTCCACCTCCTGGGTTCAAGTGATTCTCCTGCCTCAGCCTCCCGAGTAGGTGAGACTACAGGCACACGCCACCACGCCTAGCTAATTTTTGTATTTTTAGTAGAGACGCGGTTTCACCGTGTTGGCCAGGATGGTCTCTATCTCTTGACCTCATGATCTGCCCGCCTCAGCCTCTCAGGGTGCTGGGATTACAAGCGTGAGCCACCACACCCGGCCTGAATATATCTTAATAGTGGCTTTTAAAGTATGTTGTTTAACCAAGGTTCTTATGTTATACCATGGACCCTCTAGTTGTTAAGAATGAGTTAAAAGAAGTACAGGTATTTACCCTAAACAATTAAACAAATACGATGTAGATTGACAGTAGATGGCCTTTCTAGAAAATAAGTAAATACAATAAGCCCTCATTTAACATCATCTACAGGTTCTTGGAAACTGGGACTTTAAGCAAAATGATGCACAGCTGATCCCAATGCCATTTCCTTCAATGTCATTTTCTTATAACAATGAGGAAGAAGATGGTTTTGTAATCTGTGGTTTCACTTTAAGTCCCAGTTTCCAAGAACCTAGAGACAACATTAAGTGAGGACTTACTGTAATACCTGTTGAGTGTTCAGGTATGCCAAACACAGTTCTAAGCATTTAAAAGGCATTAATCCATTTAATCCTCACAACAACCCTATGAGGTATGTACTAATAAAATATTTGTTTTACAGATGAGAAATCTAAAAAACTTAAAGGTTAAATAACTTACCCAACTAGTAAGTGATAGAGCTAGGATTAAGTACTCATGAATATTTTTTTGACCTTTGCCAGAGGTAATGCTAGCTAAATGTGATGAAAATACTTTTGTAATTGTAGGTAAATAATTTCCAAAAATTACATCCCTCATTCTAAATTCAAGAATTTGATTCCAGCAAGCAGAACTAAGTCTGATTTTATATGTTCTTGTGTATGTTGTTTTGGATTTACTAACACTGTAATGAGCATGTATTTACATAGATCATAGATATGAACCTGACAGGCCTTAGGAAAAGACTGCTAAACTGAGATGTAAAATGAACAACAATGTGTTATGTCCTTTTTACATCAGAGAGCATAAAATAGGTTTACTTTCCTAAAAAGATAGACAAGAATAATTTCTGTAAATATGGATACCAGTAGCAGAAGCAATCTAGATTAGTGGTTACTAGCATTGGCTATAGCATCAGCCATACTTGGTAATTTTGTCTGCCATCTAATTATTCCAGTGTGACCTTGGGGATGTTACTCTGGGCCTCAGTTTTCTTATTAAATGAATATGATAATATCTGCCTTGTAGAGTTTTGTGAGAATTTGGTGATAAGACATTGTAAATTGCTTCAGTGCCCAGTATGTTGGGTGTTTGTTTTCGTTATTGTCATTATTACATAGAAGCTTTAACATGAAAATAGAAACAGGGAAAAGTTGGCATTAAATCATTTTAACTATATAGGGTCTCATTGCTCAGGCTTCAAAGGCAAAGGCTCAAATTTGATGAGATCAGTTGCTTGGCAACTTTTCAAAATGGTAATATTTCCCATCAGCTTTTCCATCTTGCTGTACATGGACTCCTTGCCCTTGCTATTTCATCATAACACGTTTCTATGCATAGAAACATGCTAAAAGGTAGACACAGTTGGCTGAGTCCATTTGTGGCCATGAATGGTCATATTTTATAAGAATAGGAGGAAAGCATATCTTTTAACAATAATATCACCAAATAGTGTTGGTTTGAAGGTAGGAATCCAGACCTTTTCTGATTTATTGAAAATCCAGGACCTCACAAAAAGCACAGGAATGAATGTCCAGTAGGTATTTTAGAAATTATCCTCATAAATGTTATTTGCACACATGGTGCATTGAGGAAAATTAATTTCTGTAACATTATACCTGAACATTTTCTACCTGAGTAGTTGGGACAAGAGAAAATCAAATGCCATGTCCTTTTTATCCACATAAATAGCAAATGGCTTCAGTGACTTAAAGCAGTATGATGAAGGGCCTATGGGCAATGACATCATAAACTGAGTTTTATCAATGTGAAGTTAGGATAGTGTCTGTAGGTCCCAGGGTCTCTCTGTCCTATGATTTTAAAATGTAAATAATCTTCCTTATCAGGTAAAAGTTAGCTGTCATTAATCAGCTATTCTGGAGACAAAAGAAAATAGGATTCTACCCATGGGAAATTTTTGTGTTCAAGTAAAATGTATGATTTCCAAAGAAGAACTAACCATAGAAATAGAAATTAGTGATTCAAAAATGAAGAAATATGGGATGTGCACTATATTCATGGCAATTCTTATTCCTTTAGACTTATTTAATAAATTTCATAAAGACTACATGTTGGTTAGCCTCACAAAATAATTTTGAGCATCAAGCTGATGGTGGTAAGGAACCATGTAATTGATGAAAAAGCAGTTCAACAATATTTTGACATAGAATTAGAAAGTAGTATGTTTCTAATGTAAAACTTGGAGAAATCATCTAAGGAAGGCATTCTTCCTTAATTTGTACAATTTTACTGATGGATATAGAAGAGCATGAATTATGAGGTCAAATAGACTTGAATTTGCTGTCACAGCTTGGTTTTTAATAGCAAATTGACCTTGAGCTTGAGATTTAACCTCCCTGTATTTTTGTTTCCTTATCTGTAAAATGGAATAGTAATACTACTCATGGTGTTTTTTTTATGAGGATTACATTAGACAACATATGTCAAGTACTTAGTAGAGTTCTTTTTTTTCTTTCTTTTTTTTTTTTTTTTTTTTTTTCTTATTTGGTTTTATCTTCATTTATTTAATCAGACACCTATTGATGGTTACTTAGATATTCCTCAGACACATGATGTGGAGAAAGGTCCCTTGTGGCCAATTGCATAGTTAGGAATTAATTTTTTTTTTTTTTGAGACCGAGTCTCACCCTGTTGCCCAGGCTGGAGTGCAATGGCACGATCTCAGCTCACTGCAACCTCTGCCTCTTGGATACAAACAGTTCTCTGCCTCAGCCTCCCGAGTAGCTGAGATTACAGGCATGTGCCACCATGCCTGGCTAATTAGCAGAGTTCTTGCCTCATAGAAAGAACTCAAGAAATGATGCCTTAGATGGTACAATAAATGCTTGCTGCTCATAAATAAAAATGTCCCAAAGATTTTTCAAGTCTTCTGTGGAAGGACTTACATAGTAAAGGACAAAGTTAGTAAAGGACAAAGTGACTAGAAGTCTTTCCACATGTTTTGTCCCTCTACCAAGCCAATAACTGGCCATTTAAATTATAGCAGTTAAATGAAATATAAGTAGAGCTTTTTGGTTTATTTTGGTTTGATTTTGCAAACCAAAACAGAAGGAAGATCTTTCAAATAGTTAATAACATTGCAAATTGCCCTTATCCAAATCCTCTTAAGCTCCAGTATAAAAATCATCAGCTTATATGCTGGATTAGAAGGGCCCAGTTATAACCTCTCAGCATCAGGAATCTGAAAACGGTTCAGCCCCCACATTGTTTTAAAGTTTTTGATTAGTTGCTTAAAAAATGGAAGAATAATATAATATATAAAATAAATAAAATGAAGAGCCTTAAAGAAATTGAACCTAGGAAGAAAAGATCATTCTTAAAGAATTCAGGGTACTAGGTAATGGATAAAACAGTAAGATTAAGAAAAAGAACTTTTGGTGGCTGGCAAGATGGCCAAATAGGAACAGCTCCAGTCTGCAGCTCCCAGTGAAATCAACACAGAAGGTGGGTAATTTCAGCATTTCCAACTGAGGTACCTGGCTCATCTCATTGGGACTGGTTAGACAGTGGGTACAGCCCATGGAGGGTGAGCAGAAGCAGGGTGGGGCATCGCCTCACCCTAGAAGTGCAAGGGGTCAGGGAACTCCCTCCCCTAGCCAAGGGAAGCCATGAGGGACTATGCCATGAGGAACAGTGCATTCCAGCCCAGATACTATGCTTTTCTCGCAGTCTTTGCAACCCACAGACCAGGAGATTCCCTCAAGTGCCTACACCACCAGGGCCCTGAGTTTCAAGCACAAAACTGGGTGGCTATTTGAGCAGACACCAAGCTAGCTGCAGGAGTTTTTTCATACCCCGTTGACACCTGGAATGCCAGCGAGACAGAACTGTTCACTCCCCCGGAAAGGCGGCTGAAGCCAGGGAGCCAAGTAGTCTTGCTCAGCGGATCCCACCCCCATGGAGCCCAGCAAGCTAAGATCTACTGGCTTGAAATTCTCACTGCCAGCACGGCAGTCTGAAGTGGACCTGGGATGCTCAACCATGGTGGGGGGAGGGGCATCCACCATTACTGAGGCTTTAGTAGGCAGTTTTCCCCTCACAGTGTGAACAAAGCCTCTGGGAAGTTTGAACTGGGTGGAGCCCATCACACCTCAGCAAAGCCATGGTAGCCAAACTGTCTAGATTCTTCTCTAGATTCTTCTAGATTCTTCCTTTCTGGGCAGGGCATCTCTGAAAGAAAGGCAGCAGCCCCAGTCAGGGGCTCATAGACAGAACTCCCATCTCCCTGGGACAGAGCACCCGGGGAAAGGGGCGGTTGTGGGTGCAGCTTCAACAGACTTAAACATTCCTGCCTGCCAGCTCTAAAGAGAGCAGCAGATCTCCGAGCACAACACTCAAGCTCAGCTAAGGGACAGATTGTCTCCTTAAGTGGGTCCCTGAACCCGCGTGCCTCCTGACTGGGAGACACCTCCCAGCAGGGGTCGACAGACACCTCATACAGGAGAGCTCTGGCTGGCATCTGGCGGGTGCCCCTCTGGGATGAAGCTTCCAGAGGAAGGAACAGGCAGCAATCTTTGCTGTTCTGCAGCCTCTGCTGGTGATACCCAGGCAAACAGGGTCTGGAGTGGACCTCCAGCAAACTCCAGCAGACCTGCACCAGAGGAGCTTAACTGTTAGAAGGAAAACTAACAAACAGAAAGGAACAGCATCACCATCAACAAAAAGGACATCCACACAAAAACCCCATCCAAAGGTCACCAACATCAAAGATCAAAGTAGATAAATCCATGAAGATGAGGAAAAACCAGCACAAAAAGGCCAAAATTCCAAAAACCAGAATGCCTGTTTTTGTCCAAAGGATCACAGCTCCTTGCCAGAAAGGGAACAAAACTGGATGGAGAATGAGTTTGACAAACTGACAGAAGTAAGCTTCAGAAGATGGGTAATAACAAACTCCTGAGCTAAAGAAGCATGTTCTTACCCAATGCAAGGAAGCTAAGAACCTTGAAAACAGGTTAGAGGAATTGCTAACTAGAATAACCAATTTAGAGAATAACATAAATGACCTGATGGAGCTGAAAAACACAGCATGAGAACTTCGGGAAGCATACACAAGTGTCAATAGCCGAATCGATCAAGCAGAAGAAAGGATATCAGAGATTGAAGATCGACTTAATGAAATAAAGCATGAAGACAAGATTAGAGACAAAAGAACGAAAAAGAATGAACAAAGCCTCCAAGAAATATGAGACTATGTGAAAAAACCAAACCTACATTGGGTCTTTTTTGGTGTACCTGAAAGTAACTGGGAGAATGGAACCAAGTTGGAAAACACTCTGCAGGATATTATCCAGGAGAACTTCCCCAACCTAGCAAGACAGGCCAACATTCAAATTCAGGAAATACAGAGAAAACCACAAAGATACTCCTCAAGAAGAGCAACCCCAGGACACATAATCATCAGATTTACCAAGTTTGAAATGAAGGAAAAAAAGGTTTGGGGCAGCCAGAGAGAAAGGTCAGGTTACCAACAAAGGGAAGTCAATCAGACTAACAGCAGATCTCTCGGCAGAAACCCTACAAGCCAGAAGAGAGTGGGGGCCAACATTCAACATTCTAAAAGAAAAGAATTTTCAACCCAGAATTTCATATCCAGCCAAACTAAGATTCATAAACTAAGGAGAAATAAAATCCTTTACAGACAAGCAAATGCTGAGAGATTTTGTCACCACCAGTCCTGCCTTACAAGAACTGAAGGAAACACTAAGTACGGAAAGGAAAAACTGGCAGCAGCCAGTGCAATAACATACCAAATTGTAAAGACCATCAACACTATGAAGAAACTGCATCAACTAATGGGCAAAATAACCAGCTAGCATCATAATGACAGGATCAAATTCTCACATAACAATATTAACTTTAAATATAAACAGACTAAATGCCCCAATTAAAAGACACAGACTGGCAAATTGGATAAAGAGTCAAGATCCGTCGGTGTACCGTATTCAGGAGACCCATCTCACGTGCAAAGACACACATGGGCTCAAAATAAAGGGATGGAGGAATATTTACCAAGCAAATGGAAAGCAAAACAAAACAAAACAAAACAAAAAATAAAAAAAAACAGGGGTTGCAATCCTAGTCTCTGATAAAACAACCTTTAAACCAACAATGATCAAAAATACAAATGCATTGCACAATGGTAAAGGGATCAGTGCAACAAGAAGAGCTAACTATCCTAAATATATATGCACCCAATACAGGAGCACCCAGATTCATAAAGCAAATTCTTAGAGATCTACAAAGAGACTTACTCTCCCCTCCCACACAATAATAGTGGGAGCCTTTAACACCCCATTGTCAGTATTATTCAGATCAATGAGACAGAAAATTAACAAGGATATTCAGGACTTTAACTCGGGTCTGGATCAAGCAGACCTTATAGACATCTACAGAACTCTCCACCCCAAATCAACAGAATATACATTCTTCTCAGCACCACATTGCACTTATTCTAAAATTGACCACAGAATTGGAAGTAAAACACTCCTCAGCAAATGCAAGAGAACAGAAATTATAACAAACAGTCTCTCAGACCACAGTGCAATCACATTAGAACTCAGGATTAAGACAGTCATTCAAACCTGCACAACGTGGAAACTGAACACCCTGCTCCTGAATGACTACTGGGTAAATAATGAAATTGTCACAAATAAATAAGTTATTTGAAACCAATGAAAACAAACACACAATGTACCAGAATCTCTGGGACGCATTTAAAGCAGTGTGTAGAGGGAAATTTATAGCATTAAATGCCCACAGGAGAAAGTGGGAAAGATCTAAAATCGACACCCTAACATAACAATTAAAAGAACTAGTGAAGCAAGAGCAAACAAATTCAAAAGCTAGCATAAGACAAGAAATAACTAAGATTAGAGCAGAACTGAAGGAGACAGAGACACGAAAAACCCTTCAAAGAATCAATGAATCCAAGAGGTGGTTTTTTTGAAAAGATTAACAAAATAAACCACTAGCCCGAATAATAAGGGAAAAAAATAGAGAAGAATCAAATAGACACAATAAATAATGATAAAAGAGAGATCACCACTGATCCCACAGAAATACAAACTACCATCAGAGAATACTATAAACACGTCTACACAATTAAACTAGAAAATCTAGAAGAAATGGATAAATTCCTGGAGACATACACCCTCCCAAGACTAAATCAGGAAGAAGTTGACTCCCTAAATAGACCAATAACAAGTTCTGAAATTGAGGCAGTAATTAATAGCCTACCAACCAAAAAAAGCCCAGGACCAGACATATTCACAGCCGAATTCTACCTGAGGTACAAGGAGGAGCTGGTACCATTCCTTCTGAAACTATTCTGTACAGTAGAAAAAGAGGGACTCCTCCCTAGCTTGTTTCATGAGGCCAGCATCATCCTGATACCAAAACCTGGCAGAGACACAACAAAAAAAGAAAATTTCAGGCCAGTATCCCTGCTGAACATTGATGCAAAAATCCTCGATAAAATACTGGCAAACCAAATCCAGCAGCACATCTCAAAGCTTATCCTCCACGATCAAGTCAGCTTCATCCCTGGGATGCAAGACTGGTTCAACATACACAAATTAATAAACATAATCCATCACAGAAACAGAACCAATGACAAAAACCACATGATTTTTTCAATAGATGCAGAAAAGGCCTTTGATAAAATTCAGCATGCTGAATTTTGTGCTAAAAACTCTCAATAAAATAGGTAATGATGGAACGTATCTCAAAATAATAAGAGCTATTTATGACAAACCCATAGCCAATATCATACTAAATGGGCAAAAGCTGGAAGCATTCCCTTTGAAAACCAGCATAAGACAAGGATGCCCTCTCTTACTACTCCTATTCGGCATAGTATTGGAAGCTTTGGCCAGGGCCATCAGGCAAGAGAAAGAAATAATGGGTATTCAAATAGGAAGAGAGGAAGTCAATTTGTTCCTGTTTGCAGATGACATGATTGTATATTTAGAAAACCCCATCATCTCAGTCCAAAATCCCCTTAAGCTGATAAGCAAAGCCTCAGGATACAAAATTAATGTGCAAAAATCGCAGACATTCCTATATACCAATAATAGACAGCCAAATCATGAGTGAGCTCCCATTCACAATTGCTACAAAGAGAATAAAATACGTAGGAATTCAATTTACAAGGGATGTGAAAGACCTCTTCAAGGAGAACTACAAACCACTGCTCAAGGAAATCAAAAAGGACACAAATGGAAAAACATTCCATGCTCGTGGATAGGAAGAATCAATATCATGAAAATGGCCATACTGCCCAAAGTAATTTATAGATTCAACGCTGTCCCCATCAAGCTACCATTGGCTTTCTTCACAGACTTAGAAAAAAACTACTTTAGATTTCATATGGAACCAAAAAAGAGCCCATATACCCAGGACAATCCTAAGCAAAAAGAACAAAGCTGGAGGCATCATACTACCTGACTTCAAACTATACTACAAGTTTACAGTAACCAAAACAGCATGTACTGGTATCAAAAGAGATATATAGACCAATGGAACAGAATAGAGGCCTCAGAAATAATGCCACACATCTACAACCACGTGATGTTTGACAAGCCTGACAAAAACAAGCACTGGGGAAAGCATTTCCTATTTAATAAATGGTGCTGGGAAAACTGGCTAGCCATATGCAGAAAACTGAAACTGGACCCTTTCCTTATACCTTATAGAAAAATTAACTCAAGATGGATTAAACACTTAAATGTAAGACCTAAAACCATGAAAACTCTAGAAGAAAACCTAGGCAATACCATTCAGGGCATAGGCATGGTCAAAGACTTCATGACTAAAACACCAAAAGCAATGGCAACAAAAGCCAAAATAGACAAATGGGATCTAATTAAACTACAGAGCTTCTGCACAGCAAAAGAAACTACCATCAGAGTGAACAGGCAACCTACAGAATGGGAGAAAATTTTTGCAATCTACTTATCTGACAAAGGGCTAATATCCAGAATCCACAAGGAGCTTAAACAAATGTACAGGAAAACAAACAACCCCATCAAAAAGTGGGCAAAGGATGTGAACAGACACTTCTCTAAAGAAGACATTTGTGCAGTGGACAAACATATGAAAAAAAAGCTTGTCATCACTGGTCATTAGAGAAATGCAAATCAAAACCACAGTGAGATACCATCTCAGGCCAGTTAGAATGGTGATCATTAAAAAGTCAGGAAACAACAGATGCTGGAGAGGATGTGGAGAAATAGGAACACTTTTACACTGTTGGTAGACATGTAAATTAGTTCAACCATTGTGGAAGACAGTGTAGCAATTCCTCAAGTATCTAGAACCAGAAATACCATTTGACCCAGCAATCCCATTACTGGGTATATACCCAAAGGATAATAAATCATTCCATTATAAAGACACATGCACACCTATGTTTATTGCAACACTATGCCCAATAGCAAAGACTTGGAACCAACCCAGGTGCCCATCAATGATAAACTGGATAAAGAAAATGTGACACATACACACCATGGAATACTATGCAACCATAAAAAAGGATCAGTTTGCAGGGTGCAGTAGCTCACGCCTGTAATCACAGCACTTTGGGAGAGAGAGGTTGGTTGATTGCCTGAGCTCAGGAGTTCGAGACCAGCCTGGGCAGCATGGTGAAACCCTGTCTCTACTAAAAATACAAAAAATTAGCCAAGTGTGGCAGCATGTGCCTGTAATCCCAGCTATTTGAGAGGCTGAGACTGGAGAATCGCTTCAACCCGGGAAGCAGAGATTACAGTGAGCCAAGATCGTGCAACTGCACTCCAGCCTGGGCAAGAGAGCGAGACTCCGTCTCAAAAAAAAAAAAAAAAAAGGATGAGTTTATGTCCTTTGCAGGGACATGGATGAAGCTGGAAACCATCATTCTCAGCAAACTAACACAGGAAAAGAAAACCAGACACCACAGGTTCTCACTCATAAGTGGGAGTTGAACAATGAAAACACACGGACACACAGAGGGGAACATCACACACCAGGTCCTTTTGGGGGGTAGGGGACCAGGGGAAGGATAGCATTATGTAGATGACGGGTTGATGGGTGCAGCAAACCACCATGACACGTGTATACCTATTTAACAAACCTGCACATTCTGCACATGTATCCCAAAACTTAAAGTATAATTTTAAAAAAAGAAAAATAACTCTTAATAAAGTTTGAGGGTATTAATATGTAGATAAAATAGAAGGATTAGCAAACCAAATAAACATAGCTGATGCAACTATAAGTTGGGGGGGGGAACCTCTTCAGATGAATTAATCAAAAAGATATCAACTAGATGAAATAGTGTTCCCTTATAAACAGAATGGGAAAGCCAAGAAGAGAAACAGTCTCACTCAGTGATTCTCTTGGTTCAGTATTGTCCCCTAGGGGACATTCGGTAATTTCCAGGGACAATTTTGTTGTCAAATTTGTGGTGGGAAGTTGCTACTGGCATCTAATGGATAGAGACCAAGGATACTACTAAACATCCTGCAGTGCTCAGGACAGCACCCAACAAGAATGATCTGGCCTGAAATGTCTGAGAAACCCTGGCTAACTTAAGAATCAGTTTACAAATAAATTGAATACAGAAGCAGATACTAGAAAATCAAAGTCAGAGACCTTGTATGGCACAGAGCTGATTGCCTTATAATTTTTTAATTGAAAGAACCTGGGAAGTTACTGCCCTGGAAAGATACACCAACATTTATTCACAGCATATTCTCTGGACAGAAGTATTCGTTTAAGGTTGTGAGCGTCTGGGATTACCTAACCTGTTCTACAATAGAAAATCTAATCATGACATACCCTGGAGCAGGAGACAATACGTTTATCCCTAGTCAAAATCAGAATACATTTTCCCCCATGAGAAAAAAAAAAAAAAACTATAATAAATGCTAGCTAGGTAAAATTTAAATAGGGCTATTCATGTTAGCTTTCAGATCACGATATGACTTAAGTAATCCGGCAATTTCCTAAGGATGTTCTTCAGATCACCAGTTCTGAAAGATAGCCTATAGAAGAAAGAGGTTATATCGTTAAATAAGATTGGGAAGTTTTACATATTTTAGGCCCCTCTTGGAGATTAATAAATTCACATTCACATACTACATCTTTGAAAGTGTTGTTGAATTTGGGTTAATTTACTGTTTCCCAAATGTGTTTGTATATTAAATCCCTTTTTTGGTCACATAATACTTAACCTGCTTCCCAATGGAAATAATGTTTTATGGAATGTATTTTGGAAAATATTGTAAAAGACTTTTGCAGCTCTTCTGAAAGACCCAACTACCAATGATACGATTTCTTTGTGTCTTAGGTTCCAAACAGCTGACTTTCAGATAAGCATATAGAACAACCTCTGTTCTCGATATTTAAGCCTGCCCAGCAGTTGGATTATTGAATGTCATCTTCATTCTTCATTCTTATCTTGTAGAAAAGCCATATGTAAACTACTTTCTAGAGTAAATCTTCTTTATGATGAAAGTTCAAACGAAAGTAAGAAAAACTGTCTAGAAAGATCATTACATGGTGTTCTATACTTCAAGCCACTTGTGGAATTACTGCTATCACTGCAAAATAATTTGCCAGAAATCATGGAAGAAGTAGACCCTTGGAGATAGAAAATGTCAGGTGTAATATTCAGTGTTCAAAAAGAGATAAGTAAAAATTAAACACTGAATAATCACTGGAGACATTAGAGCAAATAATTAAAACAGTGTACAACCATTTTAAAATGTACATATGACAACTTAGCATTGTTTTATAAGCAACACATCATGTCATACCAATTTATTTGCCATCATTGTTAAGGTATTGTACCACAAACAAAAAGTTGCATCCACAGTTTATGCTCTAATCCTCCATTAGTTGTTCACATAGCCTTAGTATTTTGCAAGAGTTGCAAACTGGCTGTGAGGACACTTAAACAGACAAACAAAAAACAGTAATCATACATGCCATTAAATTTTTGAAGAAAAATTAATTGGATTTTTGTCTAATGATCTTGAATGATACATCACTGAGGCAATTTGATGTAGTAAAAAGAGGTCTGGGATAGGAACTTGAAAGTCTGTATTCATGGACTAACTCCAACTGTTTATTACCCTGAAACTTCTTTACAGTTTTTTTTTCACTATCTGTGAAATCAGGGAGAGGATGAGGGTGAAGAGTATTAACCTGTGTACTGTACGTTTACACTCCATTGTTTTCGAATTGTCTTATTTTTGTTCTGTGAACGTGTCCATTATGGCCCTAAATTATCAATAAAAGTGATGCTTCCATTACCAAAAAAAAAAAAAAAAAAAAACAACTTTGGTCTTTTTTTTTTTTTTTTTTGAGACGGAGTCTCGCTCTGTCGCCCAGGCTGGAGTGCGGTGGCCAGATCTCAGCTCACTGCAAGCTCCGCCTCCCGGGTTTACACCATTCTCCTGCCTCAGCCTCCGGAGTAGCTGGGACTACAGGCGCCCGCCACTACGCCCGGCTAGTTTTTTGTATTTTTTTAGTAGAGACGGGGTTTCACTTCACTGTGTTAGCCAGGATGGTCTCGATCTCCTGACCTCGTGATCCGCCCGTCTCGGCCTCCCACAGTGCTGGGATTACAGGCTTGAGCCACCGCGCCCGGCATTTGGTCTGTCTTAAGTTTTTCATCTCTACCTTTCTTGCTGGCTTCACTAACAAGTTATGGTCTCAGGAAAATAGGTGAAAGGAATTGTAAAGTTTACAAGATGTCATTTATTTTCAAATAATATTCAACTAGTTACCTTATTATCTTTTTTTACTTTTCATAGAGTAACTGTCTTCCATATGCTCACAGGATTTGCAAGATACACTACTTTACTAAAATTTTTTAAAACTAGACTGCTTTAATTTGCAGTTCTTTAACTTGAGAACTGCATGCTTTTAACCAGTAATATTTACATGCCTCTGTCATCTTTGTTGTTCACATTTATATCAATGCTGAGCACAGCAAAGAGACAAGTATTTTAGCCTAGCTCATTTTATACCAGCCAGAGCCTTCAGAGGACCCAGAACTCTTTTGCCACTTAAACAGTATTTAAATCATCTAAATCCTTTCTCATTCCTCCCACAACCCTCTAATGTAAAGAAATTGTCTCTATGCACGGAGACAACATTTCAACTATTTCAACTGTTTCAACACATTTCCAAACTCCAACGTGTATGTATAGCTTGTTCCCTCTTCTGGTGGAATACTTACAAAAGGTAATTTGGTTCAAAATATAATTAGCCTTGGAATTAAGTGTTAAAAGTGCCACATAATTTTTGACACAGTTCAGTATGTTCTCCTTTAGTAATTCTTTCATGTTATTCCCCGTTTAAGGTATATATCACTTTTAGAAAGCAGTAGGAAAATACACAACCACAATGGAGCTTATTCTTGGAAGTGATTTTTTTTAACTTTTATTTTAAGTTTAGAGGTACAAGCGTGGGATTGTTACATGGGTAAACCTGTGTCATGGGGTTAGTCGTACAGATTATTTTATTACTCAGGTGTTTAGACTAGTACCCGTTAGTTGTTTTTCTTGATCCTCTCCCTCTTCCCACCTTCCACCCTCCAAAAGGCCCCAATGCATGTGGTTTCCCTCTGTGTATTCATGTGTTCTCATCATTTAGCTCCTACTTGTAAGTGAGAACAGGCAGCATTTAGTTTTCTGTTCCTGTGTTAGTTTGCTAAGGATAATGGCCTCCAGCTCCATCCATGTCCCTGCAAAGAACATAATCTTGTTCTTTTTTATGACTACATAGTATTCCATGGTTTGTATGTGCCACATTTTCTTTAGTCTATCATTGATGAGCATTTATGTTGATTCCATGTCTTTGTTATTGTGAATAGTGCTGCAATGAACATACACATACATATGTCTTTATAATAGAGTGACTTCTATTCCTGTCGGTATATACCCAGTAATAGGATTGCTGGGTCTAATAGTATTTTTGTCTTTAGGTCTTTGAGGAATTACCACACTGTCTTCCACAATGGCTAAACCAATTTATACTCCACCAACAGTGTATAAGAGTTCCTTTTATTCCACAACCTCACCAACATCTGTTTTTCTTTTTTTTTTTTCCTTTTTAGTAATAGCCATTCTGACAGGTGTGAGATGATGCCTCACTGTGGTTTTGATTTGCATTTCCCTAATGATTAGCGATGTTGAGCTTTTTTCCATATGATTGTTGGTAGCATGTATGTCTTCTTTTGAAAAGTGTCTGTTCATGTCCTTTGCCCACTTTTTTTATGGGGTTATTTTGGAAATGAGATTTTAACTGGTTTTGTTCTGCATCAGTGAAACTGAAAAGATTTTAAGTTAATCAGTACAGGGTTTATATTTGATTTGTATTATTTATAAGTCATTAAAGGTAATCCTTAAATAATCCTCACATTGAAATGTTTACAAACCAATTTCTTCAACCTCTTTTATCCAGAAATGAAATTTTTAAAACATGGCTATAAAGATCAGATTGTGGCCGGGCGCAGTGGCTCACGCCTGTAATCCCAGCACTTTGGGAGGCCAAGGCGGGTGGATCACAAGGTCAGGAGATCGAGACCACGGTGAAACCCCGTCTCTACTAAAAATACAAAAAATTAGCCGGGCGCAGTGGCGGGCGCCTGTAGTCCCAGCTACCTGGGAGGCTGAGGCAGGAGAATGGCGGGAACCCGGGAGGCGGAGCTTGCAGTGAGCCGAGATCGCGCCACTGCACTCCAGCCTGGGCAACAGAGCGAGACTCTGTCTAAAAAAAAAAAAAAAAAAGATCAGATTGTTCATTCTTACTTATTTTACTGGATCCAGATGTTACCATTATCCTTTAAAAATTACTGACTTTCCATTTAATTCCGTTTTACTGCCTCTTTAAATATGTGATTCTCTACCTTAAATAACCCCAGGATGTTTTCCTAGAAATTCAGTCAGCCATCTGAAAGTAATTTTTCTGTCTGGTATGTGGGGTTTTTGATGGATATATGTGACAAGCATATAGCTTAACTTTACTTACTATACTCATTTTCATCAAAATATTGGCTAAAATATTCAGAACAGATATGTATATGCATATACTTTTTCTGAGACTCTAGAGAAAGTTTTGTTGTGAGCCTTAAAGGGCACGTCAGACTTATGGAGAAATTTCTTTGAAATTTTTTTTAAGCCTTTGACAACTGTAAGAGAAGATTGCTTCTCAGGTGCTGTTTATTACTCGGAAACATAATGACTTTAGCATGTTTTTAGAGAGTTTTTAAAA
Source organism: Colobus angolensis palliatus (assembly GCF_000951035.1). Lineage (NCBI taxonomy): Eukaryota > Metazoa > Chordata > Mammalia > Primates > Cercopithecidae > Colobus > Colobus angolensis. The sequence goes on along the minus strand of NW_012119844.1, from coordinate 549,209 downwards.
GCGATACAAATGAAAAAGACAGCAATTCAGTGGTGTTTCAACAGACAACTTAACATGGGAATGTTTGTAGATAAGAAATCAAGAGACAGAACTAGTTCTGACTTGATTGCCAAACAGTTCTGTAAAGCTCAATTTGTCAGAAAAATGAAGAGAATTGGTGAGGGTAACATACTTGCCTTAGAAGGAAGGAAGAGGGAGGAAAATAAGGAAATGGAAAATTAGAAGGAAGGAAAGGGAAAGAAACTATGAAAATAGAAACTAATGATATAGCTTGGATCCTTTTTGGTCTAGTGTCTGAGGAAAGTCCCCTATTTACTTTCTTAACATGCAATCAGTTAAATATTGAGTAGTTACTGTGTTTAAGGTACTGTGCTAAGTGTGGGAGATACCACAGTAGACGGTAGAAAAGTCTGTCTTCCCCCATGAAATTTACAGTCTAGAAGGATGACAGAATTCAAGTAACTAAATTAAGAAATACTTATGTGACTGTAATTGTCATGCTACAGAGAAGAACTTTGAGAGGAAATGAGACAAACACAGAGAATCCTGACCTAGAATGAGAGGCCAAGGATTGTATCCCTAAGGAAATGACGTTTTTGCTTAGCTCTGAAGGATGCATGTGAATTTATGATAAGAAGAGAGGAAAACCAGAAGACAGAGTCCTAGGGTGCCGGGTAAGGAAAGTGTTTCAAGGAAGGAGTAATAATCGGTGCTAATGCTACAGATACATCAGAAAAGTCAAGGACTCTGAGAATTGTCTATTGGATTTAGCAATATGGAGGCCCTAAAAACCTTGACAATAGCAGTTTTGATGGAATAGTGGGGGCAAGAGCTTAATCGGAGAAGATTCAAGAGAGAAGAGGAGGAGAAGAATTGGGGGCTACAAATACAAAGAAGCTTTCTACAAGGTTTTCTGTAAAGGGGAACAAAAAATAAGGTGGTAGCTGGGTAGAGGTTTGTGGGGTGAGGAGAGTTACTTTTTAAAAAACGATTGGAGAAATTACAGCATGTTTATATGCTAATAGGAATGACTGAGTAGAAAGAGAAAAGTTGATGATGCAGGAGGAAGAAGGGAGGATTGCTCAAGGCATGCCCTTGAGTAGGTCAGAGGGAATAGGATCCAATGAGCAACCCAGTAATTTGAGATCTCCCTAATGTCACAATACAGCATAATAAGTATTGTATATATGCTAAAGGCACCAGGAAAAAGCTTAGGGAGCCCAATAGAGTGAGCAGTTAACTCTGCCAAAGGGGATTGTAGCATTTGTGATATCACCTAAAATCCTTTGTTATCTGAGGTAAAAATTAGTTTATTTTCAAGCAATGTTGTACACTAACATTCAAGCATAGCAATTTTGTATTAAAATACAGTAATTAGGATATATCATTATATAGCACTTCATCATTGTCTATATTCTTAAAATTGTGTTTTGTGTTCCATTTGCTTACTTGCAGCTGAATATAGCCCATAATTCTTAAAAAGCTGCTTGCTATTAATATAATAAAATTCAGACAAAATCCAAAAAATATTTATCTTTTTTTCTGTGTGCCTCTATAAAAATATTTATCTTTTACCTTTACCACATTTATTAGAATACAGTAAGAAATACAGCACAAAATTCCTGCCTCTATGGAGGTACCAATTAAAAAACTCTAGATGTGTAACAGATATTAAAAACCAAATAAAATAATGGTTATATTATGAGGCACTAGCACAGTGGTATCACAAGGCTTATGAGAGGGTGCCAAATGAACTCTGCAATTAATACATGCTTTATACTTAAAGGAATAAAACATTAAGAAGTGGTCAGCAAAAATTGTTAAATGGGCTCTAATCCTCATTTTCTTGATTATATTCCTTGCTGTTATTATTCTTATCATGAATTAGTCATCTTAACTTTACAACTTCAAAAACCAATATAAGTATTACTATGTAAAGACATGTCTTAAACTTTTCCAGATTGCTTTTCAGAGATTTATGTTTTATTTATGTACATTTACACAGGAATGGGTCAGATGTATTTAATTTTATTAAACCAATCCATTTGCATTAAAGCCTTAAAAAGTCATATGAGTATAAAAATATTTTGCATGTATTAATAATAGTGTATATTTGATTTAAGTCTATAATACTTATACTACTCTTACCTTTGGTGTTTTGTTTCACTTGTTTTTTATCAACAGCACTAAAACATTGAATCATAAAGTTATCTTTCCATTTGAACTTTGCTGTCCTGTGAAATTAAAATGCTGCTGTATATACATGCAGCAGCAAACATATTTTCTTTTTTTTTTTTTTTTTTTTTGAGACGGAGTCTGGCTCTGACTCCCAGGCTGGAGTGCAGTAGCTGGATCTCAACTCACTGCAAGCTCCGCCTCCCGGGTTTACACCATTCTCCTGCCTCAGCCTCCGGAGTAGCTGGGACTACAGGCGCCCGCCACCTCACCCGGCTAGTTTTTTGTATTTTTAGTAGAGACGGGGTTTCACCATGTTAGCCAGGATGGTCTCGATCTCCTGACCTCGTGATCCACCCATCTCGGCCTCCCAAAGTGCTGGGATTACAGGCTTGAGCCACCGCGCCCGGCCGCAAACATATTTTCAAGCTGTAATCAATGATCTGTATATTTGGAATTAGAAATAATTTAAGCCATGGTCTATTTTTCAATCTGCCATGGACTGCTATTTATACAAGAATGTTACCTTATGTTACTGGTTTAACTGCTTTATTAAGTCTACTTCAATATTTTAGGACAATTAAAAATCAGTACTTATAAGCAACATTATTTGTTCTACCTAAATCAATAATATACTTTATTTTTAAAAATACTTATTTTTATTTGCATTGCTGAATCTATAGTTTTATAACTAATAAAAGCAAAACCTTGATGTTCTCCAAAAGTAAATGTCAGTAAAGCTTTTTCTATTTTTTTCTAATTTAGTATGTTTTCCTTCGATTGTGCATTAATAATATACAGTATAATTCTGTTAAAAAAAAAAGTCATCCCCGGAAAAGTCAGTGTTAAAAATCTTCTGCATAATTGTTTCTATGGCTAATTATATAACCAGACATATCAAGGGCTTAATTACATGCTTCAATGACTTAGCTCCATTAGAATTTCAGAGATGACACAAAATACAATGAATACGATTATGTATTTCATATTCTGTGTGTGAAGTATGTTTCTTTTTGTTGTTTTTGTGTATATATGTTTGATTCCAAACAACCAATTTTCAAAAAATATCTAACTAGCTTTTTAATATATATAACATATAGAGCAAGTAAAACAATTAACTGCTTATTTATTGGATTTTCACTTTTCAAAAGATTTTTTGGTGACATGTAAAAACAGTGCTAGAGCTGTTAATTGCTTCAGTTTCAGTGCCTATGCTGAAGTGGAGTTTGTTTTTAAAACCAGATCCTAAAGAAATAAATTGTAGATATTTTGAAAATACAGCCTTCATAACATTGAAAATCTGGCGGACTGGTCATGCAAAGTGGTGGGAATAGACATGACAAAAGGAGACCTTCCCTCAAACCCTTACCCTACTTTCGATGGACAGAATATTGACCTGGATCTGTAGATGGCTGTTGTGAGACCTCGGTTCTTCTTAGCTTAAAAGAATTTAAATGAGAGACCCACAGCAAAGGAGATGTAGTATAGAGCAATTTATTGCAAAGGACAAAGAATGTTATGAAAGTTAGGTGTAGAATAGACAGTACACCCTGAGAGAGGATTCAGGGCAGGCTGCTCCTAAGGATGAGACCACCAATACTGGCACTAGGGAGACTCCCTTTATGAGAGTCTTACATAATTATTCATAAAGGAATGGGAAGAAGTGTTGCTAGTAAGCATATTCTTGGTGGTCCTCTGGGTGCACATGCACAGTAGCTGTACATGCTTGTTCATACATTGCATGTCTCATTAGCATCTTAACTCTCTGTCCAGGGGTGTGTTGTTTACTATTATAATGAGCAAAGGGTCAGTCTGAGGACAGGTGTAATCAAAATGCATGTGCTCCCTGCAGGGGAAATGCCCTACTGTAGATAGCTGTGTTTGAATGAGCTGGACTACAGTGTGAATGCTGGGGCTTATTGTGTTAACTGTATGGTCATCGTGTGAGGACATGTTTACTTCCTTGACTACCTATCCTGCCTCAGATCATCTCACTCAAATTCCCTCTGTGTAAAAGAGCAGAGATATACTGATGGAGAATTTGGAATATTAGGTGATCATTTACAAAGTTGTTTGCATACCTTAAAAGGAAACCATTAAATAAATACTACATTTTTGGCTCATTAATAATTTTATCATGTCTCGTTAATCTTTTAAAAGAGCTTAGCAAAACAGACTAAACTGTATCAGTGTTAACAATAAGAAGCCATAAGATTGATACATTTTCCTTAAGAACAGAATTAGAATTCTCCTAACAGAATTTTTTAAAACATACTGAATGATTATAATAATCATAAAATTTAGTTGGACAAGGAGGGAAGTTTCAGGGACAGAAGGCAACTGATAGATACTGAAAAGTGGTATGATAGGTATTAATACATTAAAGGAGGAAGAATTGTTGGACTTGGAGTACTGTAGGTAGTGTGCCAGAAATACAAAAGGTGGTAGTTGGTAAGTTGGATATTTAAAGGGATTGCAGCCTTTGCTGATGAGACTAAGCATATGACCATAGGAATGAGTGTGAGAGAGAACCTCAAGAAACTGAAAGACCAGACTCTCAGAGGGTGGATATTGAAGTCACCAAAAATTATGACAGAAGTAAGTGTGAGTGCCTGGGTTTGAATCCTGATACTATGTACTTAACAGGTATATGTCCTTGGGAAAGTTATATAAACTTAGTTTCCTCATCAGTTAAAATGAGGATAATGATAGTATATTTCTCTGAATTATCAAGGGTAAACAATTTAATCCTTATAAAACTGTTACTATGTGGTATATGGCAAATGACATATAAATGTTTGTACTATTATCATAATCATAATAACCATTATTATTTGTACGATCCAGTCCTGTGTGAGTCTCTGCTTTTCATTCACTAGAAATTCAGTAAGCAACTATTTCATGCCAGGCATTGTGCTAGGTATCCTGTTAAAACTTTTGAATTATTTTCTTTGGCCGTTTTAGGCTTCAGGAATTTCAAGTGGAACAGAAGTAATATACTGCAGCCTCACCAAAATAAAAGTTATTATTGAAGTCTTTGCCATGAGTTATCCTTGCTGAAGTGAAATGCTGTTTAGTAAGGATACAGACCCAGGGGGAAATGGGACACATCAAAGCTGTGATTACTTTGATCTATATACTGGACAGGCTTACTGTAGCAAAAGAGATGCTTAGCAGCAGACTCAGCTATAGGACATGAAAGAGAATCTAATCATATTTTTGAGACATGGTGGTGTCCAAAATGTATGGTGATAGGAGATAGGAAGCAGCAAAGATAAAAAGTTATTCTTGTGGTGTTCCAACATGAAACAGTGGGTTAATGACTGGTAGTCAGGTTAAACACAGAAAGCTACCATCTTGGAGGTTGGCTATCAAGATATAGACACTTGGGCACTAGGAAGTAAGATAGAGATCCAGGTACTGAGTAAAATCACTTATATGATTATCTTCTTTGTAAAAAAAAAAAAAACTATACCCTTAAAGTCTGGGGTTCCTAAGAGAGCTAACCTAGGCTATTAATTATTGTTTATAAAAAGTACCTTAAGTTTGCTTAATCACCTGGCCAATAGGCAGTTTCACCTTCTGGCTCAAAACACATTTTCTCCATCTACACAAATGCCAGCCATAATGTTGCATAAGAGTGAGTGTGTTTGGTAGACCTTAGCTAAAAATCAGTGTAAGTTTGAGCAGACATGGGGAAGAAAAACAATGTGATGTGAACTTTGTTCTCTGTGTTTAGGGAAGCTACGACCTATATCTATGCCAGTGGAATATAATTGGGTGGGGGACTATGAAGATCCAAATAAGATGAAGAGAGATAGTAGAAGAGGTAAGTGTTCTAGAATTTCAGTGTAGGCTGGGTTGTTTGAACAATAAGCAAATTTAAATATTCTATAAATAGATTGTTATGGCTTCTGTGGAAAACTTATTCTATCATTGACTTTATTATGCAACAAAACCAAGTAAGACCAACATTTGACTATCTTGACCCATTATTAAACAGATATTGTCTCTGAATGCCTTCTAAGGGATTCCAGGTACATAAGTACGGTGTTAAAAGTAAATATCTGATTGTTACTTGAAAGTTAATATTTGAAACACAAGGTCGGAAGTGTGAAACTGCATAAAATAAGTTCAGTGAATAGGAAGAGTTTATCATCAGTCCTCATTGGTCTGCAATGCAACCTCACCAATTTTGTATGGAATCAACCTAAAAATGAGCATTGAAGCACATGGGTTAAACGCGAATGGAAACTGGGCCAGTGACTTCTAACAAAAACCATGTAGAAATAGGAAAAAAAAAAAAAAAAAACTTTGCTTTTTTTTTCCTGTTCTGTTTGCTGTTCAGAGTTATCTTCTTACGTGGGGGTGGGCTACTCTTGAAGGATCTACCAAAAGTAAGTTTTTATGTTCACTTATCCTGCTATAGAGATAAGCAATAGAAAGCAACTGAAAGTTTCCCTACTAAATAGGATTTGATCAAGTGTGGGTGTGGTGAGCCCAGTGGGTCATGCTGCTACTTCCACTTTCTGAAGTACAGAGCCGTAAGGTCACAGGTGGAAAATAAAACAAATCAAAACAAAAAACTATTCATAGAATGTAAGTTCACTAAGCTTCCTTCATGATATGTTTGACCCATTTTCTTGTTACTTCTAGCCAGTTTACAGAATTTATTTTATTACTGCACAGATCCGCAGACCATATGGAAAAGCAAGCATGAATATCTGGTTCATTAGTCTTCTTAATACTTGTTTTATGGAGTGAGCATTTCTGAAAATGTTGATAAATACAGAAACATTGACAGATTCCTTTATATCTGTGTATTCACTCCATTTTCCAATCTTCAATTTCTAATCTAATTTGTTCTATAGAATAAATCAAGAAAAATACAAAAGAGAAATGCTTATCACATGCTATCTCAGAGTCACTGTTTTGGGACTTCTTATTTCAGTGACTTTTGTTGGTGGGGAGGGGGACCATGTGAAGTACTAAGTGCTGACTACCAATTTAAGCATAGAATTCCTGAATGAAATTTCCTGACTGTTGGTTCTTAATGTGGGCCCTCAACTTCTCCAAGCATGCTACCTTGCATACCACAGGCCGGTGTTTGTTATCAGGCTTTGGCAAAATCCCCGTGAGGAAGCTTGTTACAAATTTTATAAGCCACACACCTAGAACTTCTGATTCAAGTTCCAGAGATGATTCTAATGTAGTTGGTCCAAAGCTAAAACTTGGAGAAATAATCTATCGACTGCCTACTTTTAATTGTCTTATCATACCAAATAATTAAGATATACCATATTTCACTACATATTTTATAAATTAAATAAGGTTAAAGTTCTGAAATGAAATATATTAGGTTGGGGCAAAAGTAATTGCGGTTCTTGCAATTAAAAGGAATGGGAAAACCACAGTTATTTTTGCGCCAACCTAATAATAGCACAATTGAGAAAGAATAGTAAATTTGGTGTATTTGTGTATTTACATTGGTGTATTTATCTCTTTTTATGTAGAAAACTCTCTACTTCGGTATATGAGCAATGAAAAGATTGCTCAAGAAGAATACATGTTTCAGAGAAACAGCAAAAAGGACACAGGGAAGAAGTCAAAAAAGAAGGGTGATAAGAGTAATAGCCCAACTCACTATTCATTGCTACCTGGTTTACAAATGGATGCACTGAGACAAGACATCATGGGCACTCCTGTGCCAGAGACCACACTATACCATGTAAGTAAAATTTCAAAGACTCTTTGATACAGTTTTTGTTGAGAGACTGGCAAGTGACTCCTTTGGGTAAAGTCTAGGTTATTTTTATCCTTTTATTAGATTTTCACAAAAGAGCCTAACTTTAAAGTTTATACCCTTAAAAAATGATGGGTAATTGATTATTTTCCTAAGTTTATGTGTTCAATGAGTCCATAGTTATAGCAAGTTGGATTTTTAATGGGATAACTTAATATGCACAAAATTGATGGAGAACAATAATAAATAGCTGATTAATCATCAGTGTGATACTATGCAATGCACAGATAGCTGCAAAATTCAACATTAAAGATACAATTTTAATATAGTCATGATTCCATTTGAAAAATGAGCATCTATTATTTGCTAGACATGGAGAGGAGGGCTAGAGGTAAAATGGAAAGACATGACACACCATTATATGGGGAGAAAGACATGCTGAGAGTCCCAGTATAACTTAACTGTTGTAATGGGTGGGTGCAGAAAGTAGAAGAGGAACATAGGAGAAATAGAGCCTTAGTCTTTAGGGGAAGTGAGAAAAGGCTTCAGAGTGGGGAGCATTTGAATGAAGAATAAAATATGAGTAGCAGTATTTTAGTGTGAAGGCATATGCAGGTGCACTACAAATGTATGAGAATGTGGCATGTTCCAAGGATTTCGTGTGGCTTTTAATTGCTGGTTTATTACCAATTGGAGGAAATGGCATGAGGAAGGGGTAGTAGATGGGCCTGGAGACATAGGTAAAGGTTAGATCAGGAATTGTATGATAAAGTGCTTAGGTTCTTTCCTGCAGTAATAAAGAGCTATTGAATAATTTTGAACTGGGAACTTGCATGATCAAATCGGCCTGTTGGATCTCTCTAGTGCAGAGCATCATTTGAGAGATCAAAAGCAGGGCCATTAAGTCCAGGCCATATGGATGATGAGAAACTAGGATAATGGCCATATGGAAGCTGAGAATCATGTCAGCAGAACATTCATTCCACAAAATTATACATTTTAAACCATTTTGGTTAAAAGGAGTTTGTTGTGTCACTGGAACTATAGCTTCTTACTTGGAGCCCTTGAAAAACATGGACTGCAAGTTTTTAAGTAATTAGAATTACTGTGCTTAATGCTTAAAATATCAAAAAACATTTAATCTGCTCCTGCTGTAGAAGGTATACCATCTAGGCATTCAAAATGTGAAAGATTTAATAACTTACAATTAAGTTGTTTCTCTGAGCAAATCTCTTAAATCATCTACTTATTCTATAGCTCTTTCATAAAACTAGAGTGTAGAAAAATGTTTTTATTTGGACTGTAGTGTCATTAGCACTCCTAGGTGCCTCATTCTTTATCCTCCCTTCTCCCCAGTTACATACTCTCAAGTCTCTTTCTAAGACACTAGTGCCTGTGTCAGAATCTGCTCCATTGAATGACTATCTATTGAATTATTATTTTTTTCCCTAGACATTCAGAGTCAGCCTGAAATCAGCACTCTTAGTTGTTTGAAAGGGGACCACTTTTGTTATTACCACTATTCAGAAGAGCTGTATGAGCACTGAGCTTCTTCTAGAATCTGGTGTTCCAGTCATAAGTAATACCCTGAACAAAAGTTTGAAGATGAGGGACAAATGGCCTATTCGAGAGGGTAGTTGGTAGTGAGATGAACCTAGAGAAGGAAGAAGAGATCATCACTTTGACTCAGAGTATACAAATTATTAAAAGTTTGGATTTATCCTGAGAGTAGTGAGCCATTGAAGGCACATTTAAATACTCAGCCTGTTCCATTCTGTAATGCATATCCTGACAGATGTTACACTGTGTGGGGAAGGAAAGTAGTTAAGTCTTGTGAATTATGAGGTATTAAATTAGGAAAGACAGTAAAAGGTGAGCCAAACTGGTAGGAATATTGCGAATATTTTTGAGGAGTATAAATTGTTACCACCTCTCTGAAGGACATTATTTAGTTATGTATATCAAGAATCTGGTCTACTAACTTCACCTCTAGAAATTTGTTCTAAGAGAGAAATCAGAGTCCACTTTTGCCTCCTGTTTTTATTGTATGTCTTGAATCTGTAACATGGTATTTCCCAGATAGATGATATCTATCTCAACTAATTTTTGACAGAGGACCAGGATAGAGTAAGGAATATTGTTAACTTTGGGGGAGATCTTCCCCTGTAATGCTGATACACCAATTCCAGAGTAGAAGGCTGGGTGCTTCCTAACTCATTTATCAGGTTTAGAAGAAGAAAATATCGCTAACCCCCAAGTGCATGTTGGATATCTATAACCAATGTTCTAAAAAAGAGAACTCTAATCGGTGGGGTTTTTAGTAGGCTCTTGAGTTTCCTTGAGGATCTCACCTTGCACTTACTTAGTGCTTTCACAGTTAGCAAGGGAGTTTCCACATTTAATATGTCTTTTGAACTTCACAACAACCCTATGTGCAAATAACAAAACCCAGACTCAGAAATGATTTACAAAAGCTGTGTTGCAAAAAAAATGTAAGTACTATAGTCAGGACTAGAACCCAAATCACCTACTCCAGGGGTCTTTCCACACTCTATCCTATTGCTTCGTGCATGGTACACATTCCGTATACAGAGGAATTTGTGCTTTAATGAATAAATGAGTGCATTTTGAAAAGCTTGACTTGAAAAGACATGTGTCCTCATATGTTGATGTTAATAATGTTTTCAGTACCTGGATTGATTGTATTTTGCTTTATATTACTATTTATTAAGTTAGGGGAAACATACTGAGCTGCCACTGTTATAAAACACAAATAGTTATTTAGCTTGATCTATTGCTGGGGCAACAGAATATTATAGTTAACAATGCTTGGACCTTGGAGACAAAACAACATATGCTTAAATAATAACTTTTTATATTTCACAGGAATTTCTGTTTTATTTTTACCTGTTTATACACGTTTATTTAAAAATGAAAGGCTTTTTTCTTATGGTAAATTTTCCTGAAAACACAATGTCAGTATCAATCTGTAATCTAATCGCTTTCATGATGAAGCACTAATCTTCATTTTTGCCAGTTGCTCTTTTGGATAACATGGCCATGTTTAACGGAATAGGACTTAAGTGGAAGAGGACTATGAAGATTGAGACTGCATTTCATAGGCTTCTATCTCTGCTGTAATACTAGCTCTATGTAATCTAAAGATTTTGAGTTAAAAGTTAGAGAAAATTTAGTATAAATTTAATAGCAAGATAATATCATCATCAAATCCCCTTAAACAGCAAAGTAAAGGGGTGTGTGCATGCATGCATATAGTATGCCTTATAAGCACACCTAGAGTATAATCTTCACTGTTCTGTTGTGGAAAACAGCCCAGTGAAAATACACAAAGCAAGACAAATATTGTTTGGCTTCAGGGTTCAACTCATTATCTTATCATGAAGATTTAGAAGTGTATGGGATTATAAAATATGTGTTTTATTAATTCCACATATCTGATATTCTAGTGTATATATATTTTTCTTAAACTTATTTAAAAGGAAAGTATTCACAGTGCTGTAGCTACCCTAGTCATTGACCATCTCTTTGCCACCACTTTCCTTTTCAACATGCTATTCCTGCTACAGAGAATGTTTTTATCTCTTTTTTCTCCCAAGAATTCCTGCCTATCTAAACCTGAAATCACAAGGAGATCTTCCCTGACCACTACCATCTGAAATAAATCAGTTCTCCTATTTTCTCTTATCATCCAGTAGTTTTTCTTCAAACCTTTGTTGAGATTTTAAATGATATATTTATGTGAACATCTGCTTAGTGTCTTTCTCTCCTGTACATGGTAGGACAGGTATGCCCATGTTCATGATGATAAGCAGGAACAATTTCTCCATTTTGTTCAGTACTATATTTCAGCACCTAGTACAAATGTAGTACCTTATAAGCTCTCAATAAAAATGTTATGAGTAAGTGAATTAATGAGTGAGTGAGTAAATTTGACAAGAACTTCAGTGACTTTCTCAGTGTCTTCAACCTGCAAAAAAAGCCCCCTCTATCTCCCAAGCCAACCCCACAGGGGCCAACAGTGCAACAGGGTTAGCTGCCTCACATTCCCTACCCTACCTCATTCACTCCAGCTGAAAACTTCAGTTCCAGCTAATTCTTGCTTGCTTCCTTTCCCTGCCATCTCATTACAAAGGTCCCAATATGCCCATCAGCCAAGCATGTTATGACATTTTTCAAAAGAGCATAACTTTATTTTACCTACTTACTGATTCTGTCTGAAAATGTGGAAGCTGTTAGCTGCCAAAACCCTCATCTAACCTGAGAGTACATGAAGAAAAGGCAGACAGAAGTTTGTGTGTGGTGTGTGTGTGTGTGTGTGTGTGTGTGTGTGTGTGTGTGTGTGTGTATGTGTGTGTGTGAAATTCAGATTTGGTAAGAAAAGTCTTTAAAGAATAGCTGAATTATTCTGAATCTCATCTTTAAATCTTGTGTGACTTATTTTTCCCCAATATGATGTGCATATGACAACTTGCTCTCACGTTAAAGCTGCTAAACTAAATTCATATACAAAATAATTACTTAGGCCGAGCATGGTGGCTCATGCCTGTAATCCCAGCACTTTGGGAGGCCAAGGCGGGTGGATTGCCTGAACTCAGGAGTTTGAGACCAACCTGGACAACATGGCAAAACCCCATCTCTACAAAATATACAAAAATTAGCTGGATGTGGTAGCATGCACCTATAGTCCCAGCGACTTGGGGGACTAAGGCAAGAGAATCACTGGAGCCTGGAAGGTCTAGGCTACAGTGAGCCATGTTTGCACCACTGTACTCCAGCCTGGATTACAGAGTGAGACACTGTCTCTAAAAATAGTAGTGATAATAATAATAGTCATTTATTTTAAGTCTACATGCCTGAGATGCCAGAACAAGTAAAATTGGATTATAGATTCAAGCAGTATGTAGGTATACTTTCATAAACTGAAGACTGATGTAATTTTGGATGATTAAAAACAGACTTTTAGTATGTGTTCAAAAATCTGGATAATTCCTTTCATGACATTCAAACATTTGGGTGGCCTGTCTTTGTTTTTTTAGGATATAACTGCAAACATTCAATTGTTTTATGTCTGATAAGTACTTTCAGCCACTCTGGCCAATGTGTGAGGTTTTGTGGCTCTTTTTGATGGAGGGAAGAGGGGGTTAAAAAACATTATTATTTTTTAAAATTTAGCAAGTAAATATTATGAAAATACTATTCTGATTACAAATACTATCTTATTTAAATCTCATAATGCTGTGAGGAAGCTCAGTTGCTGGTGTTATCCTCATTTTACAGACTAGAAAGCTGAGGCACATGGATTAATTAGGTAGTTATGTGGTAGAGCTAGGATTTGAACATTTGCAGTCTGGCTCTTAGCATACTATATTGCCCCTCAAAAAATAGGATAATTTAACAGAAACATAACAATAGTTGTAGTAGTGGCAGCCATGTGTAAATCCCAGTCTAAGTGCAGTGGTATATCTCCAGTCTGGGCGACAGAGCAAGACTCTGTCTCAAAAAAAGAAAAAAAAAAAAAAAAAGAAAATATTGCTAAAATATGCTAATGATTATGTGAGCCTTCGGCAAGTTATTATTGTGCGTGTTTTTTTTTTGTTTTTTTTTTTGCTGGTGGAGGGTTTTGCCTCAATATTGATGTCTGCTGACTAATCAGGGTGGTGGTAGCTGAAAGTTGGGGTGGTTATGACAATTTCTTAAAACAAAATGACAAAGTTTGCTCTATCAATTTACGCTTCCTTTCACAAAAGATTTATTAGCAGCATGAGATGCTATTTAACAGCATTATACCCACAGTAGAACTTCATTCAAAATTGGGGTCAGGCTGTACTTCCAATTCTAGTTCTCTTGTTATTTCCACAAGATCTGCAGTGACTTCCTCCACTAAAGTTTTGAACCCCTCAAAGTCATCCAGGAGGGTTGGATCCAATTTCTTCTAAATTCTTGTTAATCTTGATAGTTTGACCTCGTCCCGTGAATCACAAATGTTCTTAATGGAATCTAGAATAGTGAATTCTTTTGACAAGGTTTTCACTTGCCCAGATCCATCAGAGGAATCACGATCTATGGCAGCGATAGCCTCACAAAATGTATTTCTTAAATAATAAGACTTGAAATTTGAAATTACTCCATGATCCATGGGCAGCTGAATGGCTGGTATATTAGCAAACATGAAAACAACATTAACCTTGTACATCTCCAACAGAGCTCTTGGTTGACCGGGTACATTGTCAATGAGCAGTAATATTTTGAAAGGAATCTTTTTTTCTGAGCAGTAGGTTCCAATTATAGGCTTAAAATATTCAGAAAACCATGCTATAAATAGATGTGCTGTTTTCCAGGCTTTATTTATGAAGTACAGGCAGAGTTAATTTAGCATCATTCTCAAGGGCCCTAGGATTTTCAGAATGGTAAATGAGCATTGGCTTCAAGTTAAAGTCATCAGCTCTGTTAGCCCCTAACAAGAGAGTCAGCCTGTTTTATGGTTTGAATCTAAGCATTGACTTCTCTCAAGCTATGAAAGTCCTAGATGGCATCTTCTTCCACTGTAAGGCATTTCTTCTGTATTGAAAATTCTGTTGTTTAGTGTAGCCATCTTCATCAATGATCTTAGCTAGATCTTCTGGATAACTTGCTGCAGCCTCTCCATCACCACTTTTTACTTCACCTTGCACTTTTTTGTTATGGAGATGGCTTCTTTTCTTAAACCTCATAAACCAGCCTCTGCTAGCTTCCAACTTTTCTTCTGTAGCTTCCTTACCTCTCTGATCCTTCATAGAATTGAAGAGAGTTAGGGCCTTGCTCTGGATTAGGCTTTGGTTTAAGGGAATGTTATGGCTGGTTTGATCTTCTATCCAGACCACTCAAACTTTCTCCCTATCAGCAATAAGGCTGTTTCATTTTCCTATCATTTTTGTATTAGAGGCCTTGCTTTCGGTGTATCTTGGCTTTTGACATGCCTTCCTCACTAAGCTTAATCATGTCTAGCTTTGATTTAAAGTGAGAGATATGTGACTCTTCCTTTCACTTGAACACTTAGAGGCCATTGTAAGGTTAATTAATTGGCCTAATTTTAATGCTGTTGTTTCTCAGGGAATAGAGAAGCCTGAGGAGAGGAAAAGGGATGGGAGAACAGCCCATTAGTAGAACAGTAAAAACAGACACAACATTTTTTAAGTCTATTGTCTTACATGGCTTCTTTCTTTAATCCTCAAGAACCAACCTCTGCTAGCTTCCAACTTTGCTTCTGCAGCTTCCTTACCTCTCTCAGCCTTCATAGAATTGAAGAGAGTTAGGGCCTTGCCCTGGATTAGGCTGTGGTATAAGGGAATGTTGTGGCTGGTTTTGATCTTCTATCCAGACCACTTAAACTTTCTTCTGTTTTCTTCTGTGTCAGCCTGTCTTTTGAAGCTTTGAAGCAAGGCATTGACTTCTCCTCTCTAGCTGTGAAAGTCCTAGATAGCATCATCTTCCACTATAAGGCTGTTTCATCTATACTGAAAATGTGTTATTTAGTGTACTGTTTTTCATGGCACCCCAAAATAATTACAGTAGTAACATCAATGATCACTGATCACAGATCACCATAACAGATATGATAATAATGAAAAAGTTTTAAATATTGTGAGAATTACCAAAATATGATACAGAGACATGAAATGAGCACAGGCTATTGGAAAAATTGTACCAATAGACTCATTCAGCACAAGATTGCCAGAACCTTCCATTTGTAACAATTGCAATCTTCAAAGAATAAATTGAAGCACAGTAAAAGGAGGTATCCCTATAATATTTCCACTGCTAATATTACTAATAGCTAACATTTACTGATTACTTACTAAGCTCCTATGCTAAGAACTTAAATACAGTATCTCTTGGAATCTTCAAAATGATCCTATGAGGTTGATATCATTATTTCTATTCTGCAGAACTGAAAGGAACTGGAACACAGAGCTTACCTTAAAGAGCTAGAAAATAGCAGAGTTTAGAAATGAGTCCAAGCAGCCTGACTCCAAAATTCACAGCTTTCTGTGACTAAAGCCATTTCTGCTCATAAGAATTTTATCATCTATTAGGGAAGACAGAGCTATTATTATCACAATAATGGAAAATCTGTGATATTATTAACATATAAACATTCATAATTAAATTTACCTGAAGTTATAAAGGTTGGTTTGTCTAATGGCTGCCTGACTTAGCTGCATTATTTCAGGATAAAAGTAATTTAAAGAAGAGATCAGTTATTTTAGTGGCAAAGAAGCCACCTCTAAGCCAACACTTGTTTATAACAACCAATTCTCTCCGTTTTGACTTTATTCACCCAGAAGACAGCTGTAGTACAGAATGACATGATGTTTCTTCCAATCAAGGTACATTTAGACATGGTGGAGTATAACAGTACACTAAATATTATCATATTCATTTGTATATTCTCTGATTCCTATGGATGACTTTATTATTTCTAAAATGTTTCATAATAGCATTTGCAAAGCCCTACATGGGAACAGTCTGCACTATGAAAAGTGTTTCCCAGTGGTCTGCTTCCCTACAGCAGTGATTCCCAAAATACAGGCCATCCTTGGCAAAGGGCTCTGATGACTGAGGTCTGACCCAGAGGTGACAGTCCTTTCTTTGATTCTTATGGGCAAATAACACATCACATACTTCCATTTTCACTTGTGACTAGATATTGCTTACTAGTAACCTACTAAATGAGTTTAAAAGGTTACAAATGGAATAATCATAAAATAATACATTCATAGAATTTATTGAATCTTCTAATTTAGTATTTTTTCAGTATGCCTGTGTTTTAATTCATTCTTACACTGCTATGAGGACATACCCAAGACTGGGTAATTTATAAAGGAAAGAGGTTTAATTGACTCACAGTTCCACAGGGCTGGCGAGGCCTCAGGAAACTTACAATCATGGCAGAAGAGGAAGCAAACACATCCTTCTTCACATGGTGACAGCAAGGAAAAGTGCAGAGCAAAGTGGGAGAGGGGAAGCCCCTTATAAAGCCATCAGCTCTCGTGATAAATCACTATCATGAGAACAGCATGGAGGTAACCACTCCCATGATTCAATTACCTCCTACTGGAACCCTCCCATAATACATGGGGATTGTGGGAACTATAATTCAAGATGAGATTTGGGTGGGAACACAGCCAAACCATATCATTACGCCCTCAGCCCCTCCCAAATTTCATGTCCTCACATTTCAAAACAGAATAACTTCCCAGCAGTCCCCCAAAGTCTTAACTCATTCCAGCATTAACTCAAAAGTCCAAGTCCAAAGTCTGATCTGAGACAAGGCAAGTCCCTTCTGCCTAGGACCCTGTAGAATCAAAAGCAAGTTAGTTATTGCCCAGATAAAATGGGGGCAAAGGCATTAGGTAAGTACACCCATTCCAAATGGGAGAAATTGGCCAGAACGAAGGGGCTACAGGCCACATGCAAGTCTGAAATCCAGCAGGGCAGTCAAATCTTAAAGCTCCAAAATGATCTCCTTTGACTCCATGTCTCACATCCAGGTCACACTGATGCAAGAGGTGGGGTCCCACAGCATTGGGCAACTCTGCCCCTGTGGCTTTGCAGGGTACAGCCCCCCTCCTGACTGCTTTCATGGACTGGCATTGAGTGCTTGCAGCTTTTCCAGGAGCATAGTGCAAGCTGTTGGTAGATCTGCCATTCTGGGTTCTGGAGAATGGTGGCCCTCTTCTCATAGCTCTACTAGGCAGTGCCCCAGTGTAGACTGTGTGGGGGCTCTGAACCCACATTTCCCTTCTGCACTGTCCTAGCAGAGGTTCTCAGTGAGGGCTCCACCCCTGCAGCAAACTTCTGCCTAGACACCCAGGCATTTCCATACATCCTCTGAAATACAGGCAGAGGTTCTCAGACCTCAATTCTTGACTTCTGTGCACATGCAGGCTCAACACCACATGGAAGCTACCAAGGCTTGAGGCTTGCACCCTCTGAAGCCACAGCCCAAGCTATACCTTGGCCCCTTTTAGCCATGGCTAGAGTGGCTGAGATGCAGGGCACCAAGTCCCTAGGCTGCACACAGCAGAGGGATCCTGAACCTGGCCCACAAAACCATTTTTTCCTCCTAAGCCTCCCAGCCTGTGACATGAGGGGCTGCCACTGAAGGTCTCTGACATCGCCTGGAGACATTTTCCCCATTGTTTTGGTGATTAACATTCAGCTCCTTGTGACTCATGCAAATTTCTGCAGCAGGCTTGAATTTCTCCCCAGAAAATGGGTTTTTCTTTTCTACTGCACTGTCAGGCTGTAACTTTTCCAAACTTTTATCGTCTGCTTCCTCTTGAACACCTTGCTCTTAGAAATTTTTTCCACCAGATACCCTAAATCATCTCTCTCAAGTTCAAAGCTCCACAGATCTCTAGGGCAGGGGAAAAATGCCACCAGTCTCTTTGCTAAAGCACAGCAAGAGTCACCTTTGCTCCAGTTCCCCACAAGTTTCTCATCTTCATCTGAGACCACCTCAGCCTGGACTTCATTGTACATATCACTATCAGCATTTTGGTCAAAGCCATTCAACAAGTGTCTAGGAAGTTCCAAACTTTCCCATGTTTTCTTGTCTTCTTCCGAGTCTTCTAAACTGTTCCAACCTCTGCCTGTTACCCAGTTCCAAAGTCACTTCCACATTTTTGGGTATCCTTATATCAGCACCCCACTCTACTGGCACCAATTTACTGTATTAGTTCATTCTCACACTGCTAATAAAGACATACCCAAGACTTGGTAATTATAAAGGAAAGAGATTTAATTGACTCACAGTTCCACAGGCCTGGGGAGGCCCCAGGAAACTTACAATCATGGCAGAAGGAGAAGCAAATATGTCTTTCTTCACATGGTGACAGCCAAGAGTGAAGGGGAGGGGAAAGCCCCTTATAAAACCATCAAATCTCATGAGAACTCACTATCATGAGAACATCATGGAGATAACTGCCTCCATGCTTCAATTACTTCCAACTGGGTCCCTCGCATCACATGTGGGGTACAATTCAAGATGAGATTTGGGTGGGGACACAGCCAAACCATATCAGCCTGGTTCCCAGGTAGCCCTGACAATGCAGTCATATTCATATTGCACAAGCACAAGTATAGATGATCCAGTTTTCTATGGTTTTCGGGAGGAATGCTGTATTGATACATCGTTGAGATTTTTTTAAAAGTAACCTATAGTTGTTAGCTGCTGTTTATTTTCATTATAAGTTATCATTAGACTTCATCACTATCAATTTTAGTTTGTTTTAGGTTGCTTGCTTTACCCTCTACTATGTAGTGATTCATATTTACCTCTAATTTTTCAAGAATGATACTGTGAATCATGCATATCCAACAGTACTTATAGAGTAATAGTCTATTGGTATACCTAGTTATTTTTTCCATTGAAAAGTAGAGATAAAGACATAGACCCAAGGGATCTGTTGGCCTGTCTCAGGGAACCACAGTCAAAAAATGTGGAAACCCACTGCCTAGATACAGATACATAGTTAAAAGAAGAAGAAGAAAAATATTGGCTTTACTTGGTTATAAATATGAAACAGTTTTGGTGAAAGCTAGTCCACAAAAAAATTAGTTCACTTGTACTTCTGACTTATTTATATAATTGGTTCTTTTTGCTTTCATATTTAGGAAGGTTTATTTGTTTTTTTTTTAAATCAACTATCAGTACTCCTCCCATACCCCCATATTCTCATTCACCACAAACTGGTATACTTATAACAGAACTGGCCAGACTAGAGGATTTAATAGTAGAATTACTCTTTGAAGGTTTAAAGATTCACGAATACAAACTTTCAGTCCCAGATAAGATGGAGTACACACATTTTATTTTATTTTTCCTGCTACTCACAACCAAAAATTACCTGGAGAAAATACATTAACTCATCTACCAGAAGACTCTGAAAGGTGCAAAAAAAAGGAAGGCAGACAGGCTAGGGACCTCTAGACCCAAGGAAGTGCTGTGAATTCCCAGGCTTTTTTACTTGCCTCCTGTATACCTGGCCTGGGTGCTATAAAAGCCTGCAACCCGAAAACATCAGTAGGCACAGACAAAATACAGCCCCTCAAAAAGCCTTCTCTCTTTAGCCAATGGACTCTCTTTAGCCCAACATGACAGAAATATTTTAACAATACCTGCCTCTTCTCAAGGCAGAAACCATGAAAAAAGTCATGCTTCTCTTCCTCCACCACAACAGGCATAAAGAGGTTCAATTCACTAAAAAGACATGACAATCTTAAACATAGATGCACCATATAACAGAGATTCAAACAGTAGAAGCAAAATCTCCCAGAACTGAAAGGACAGATTGAAAGATTTACAATTAAGGTTGGGGTCTTCAACATCCATCTCTCAGTAATTCATAGAGCCACTAAACAAAACACCAGCAAGGGTACAGAAGTACTGAATGACTATCCACCAGCAGTTTCTGACACCCAACAACAGCGGAATACACATTATTTTCAGACGTTCATGAGATACTCATCAGAATAGAAAAGATCTTGAGTCATAAAACAAACCTTAACTTTAAAAGAACTTGAAATAATACCAAATATGTTCTCTGATTATAATGAAATCAAACTAGACATCAATAACAAAAAGATAATTTCCAGCTACTTGGAAATTAAAGAACATACTTCTAAATAATCCATAGATTAAAAGGAAGTATAAAGGAAAATGAAACTGAGTGAAAATAAAAAGCATATGCTTAGAGGAAATTTATAGCACTAAATGCTTATATGAGAAAAGAAGAAAGATGTCAATAATCTCAGCCCCTACCTCAAGAAATTAGAAGAAGAACAAAAAAGAAGTAGAAGGAAGATATAATAAAGATAATGGAATTCAATGAAGTTGAAAACAGAGAAACAATAGGTAAAATCAAACCAAAAGCTATGGAGTTTTTTAATTTAAAAAATTGATGAACATCTAGCAAGACTGATAAAGAGAAAAAGGAGAGAAGACTCAAATGACCAATATCAAGAATAAAAGAGGCAATATCACTACAACCCTCATAGACATTAAAAGAATCCTAAAGAAATACAACTCTGTGCGTGTAAGTTTGTCAGTTCAGATGAAATGGACCAATTCCTCAAAACATACAAACTGCCAAAACTCGCCCAAAATGAAATATATCTGAATAGTTACATAACTATTAAAGAAATTTAATTAACTATTAAAATTTCCAAAGTATCAGTACAGAAGTACTTTAAAACAAAAGAAGCAAAACCACAGTGCTAATATTTTTGTATTGATTGAGTGTGGGAATAACCAATTTTGCTTTCATTGTTATGTTCTGTGCTGCTTTTAAAGTGTTGGAAGCCTATAAGAGATTTGATGTACAAGACTTGTAACTTAATGGAATTCCTAAGATGCTGATTGAATTAATCAATTTTATTAATTTTGAAAATATTGTTTAAATGTTTAGAAATTTTTATTTCCTCAATTTTTAAGTTGTAAAATTTGAACATTAAACAAACAAAAGATTCACAAATATGCCCTCACTCTTGAGAAAGATTTTTGCTCCCTGTATAAAACAGATTACTGATAAACTGAAGCCAGCCCTTTCAGCTTCACATTTGAACAAATGTGGGTCTCAGTCTGCTAGTTCCTGGATAGAAAATGACTGCCAGGAAGCAAAACACTAAATTTGGCTTAATTAATGAGGCACCATGTAAAACATGATGCAGAAGAATTGAATTATAAATTTATTAAATTTAAGTCTTATTTTTAATTCCTTTTTTGCCTTTAGGGAAAAGATACATAAATTCCAATAACAGACTCTTGGCTTGGTTGGTAAGTTCAGTAATTAAAAACTATTTGGGGACATACCTGCCTTTAGTTGCTTTGATCAGAGAGCATAAAGAAGCCCCATTCCCTTTTATGTTGTAGATGTTTGTCTCCTAGCTTTATAGCCTCAGAAAACGTCCTCCAATTTTGTAGGCAGTTGGCTTTTTTTTGCTCCCATAATCACCCTACTCATATTACCTTGCCACCATAACTCATTTAATCAAACATCTCAAATTTAATAAAACTACAGGTAGAATTATCTTACCCCTACAATTCTTGAAAGCCTATTCTGATTGAAGGTCGTAACCTGTACCAAATTATCTTCTTCACTTAACTCCCACAACATATTAATATTAACCCCTTGATGGTTTCAGCACTCTCAGCTTCCACAAAACTATGGATATAATGATTTTCTATATATACTAAAATTATCCAGTTTCCTCTTAATAAATGACATTAAGGTACAATAATTTGTTACTGTTAGATTCTAGTTTTTTAAAGATAAATTTTCTAAGAACTGTGTTAAATTGTTTGCAGCCATTATGGATTTTTCACTGGTTTTGACTCTGACAGCATTTGGCAATGGGCCAAAGTGCATAAGCTCAACCTAGAGTCTCAGTTCTAAATGATATTGCTAAATCTGTCTCTTAATATCTCTACAAATATCAGGGTAATTTAGGAACAGGATCCTAATAGACTTCAATCCAGAACAACCTGAAATGCTGAGAAATACATCAGTGTTTCAAACCCATGTTCTTTATATGTGACTGATTTTAGGTAAATTAGTGTAAACTTTCCTGCCATAGTAAACAGGAGAATAAGACGTCTTCCCATGGTTTCTTTTATTTTCATAAATCTGGAGTGGTCCTAAGACGTAATGGTTCTTGTGTCTGATAGTCTCCAGATAACAGTTCAGCATTAAGAAGCGAATTGCCTTTTTTAAAATTCAGATGCCCAAGGATATTATTGTAGTTATAAAACGTGAGCTGTATATTTAAGTCAGCTATTTATTTAAATCAGCTATAAGAACCTAGGCACATTTCTGAACCTCAGTTTCTCATAGGCAAAAAGGGAATAAGACTACAAGGGAATAAGACTACTTACCTGTTTTTGTTTTTTTTTCAGAATTAAATCATACATTGTATATAAAATTCTTTCCACTGTGCTGAGCACATAGTTAACTATTCTTAACTTCATATAGAAAGAAAATTGGTTAATCTGCATGTAAGGGAATTTATCTCCTGATGAGCAAATCAGGAAGCCTTCTAGGACTAAAATAGAATGCATTTCTTTTGGGCATTAATGAGTATATCCGTTGAAGTTCAGTCAGGGAACTAGAATCTCTAAGTGGCATGGAATAAAGGACTAGATCTTATTCAGTTAAGGAGCTGGCAAAGATGCCTCAGCAGAGCCAGTGGTTGGGAAGAAAATCTAGACATGAAGTGAGGAAGAAGAAGACAAACGAGAACCCATGAGCACAAACCAGAGCATTTCCTCCAACTTCAACAAGAAGCTGGTACCCTTCTCTATGGAGATTCACGGGTTCATGGTCCAATACTCAGGTGCTTAAGGAGGAGATCCGATTGGAGCTGAAGGAATTGTAGACCTGGCTATTGACTCACACCAGTAAGGCAAGCCAACAGAAAAGTAAAACAATGTGTATCAGCTGCAGCAGTGACTGACACCTTGCCCTGACCTTCAGAGCATAAGGGCTGCTGCTTTACTTGTATTCTCCAAAACTGACACAAATTTATGTAGTGGCCAGCCCTAAACTAGAACCATATAGACAAAAGAATTCTAAAACACATAGTTCCTTCCAGCTTAGCTAAATTGATGCAATAGGAAACTACCAAACTGAGGTTTCCTTCTCTGTGGCCATTATCAGTGTTTACTGTGTAAAACCTGCTTTGAAAATTTCTCTACTGATTGTATGTATGAGGTTCAGTGGTAAAATTAAAATCATAAATTATCACAAATCTAGAGTGGATTCAAGAGTGCAGCCTACCTCTATGAGAGTATCATCTCCACAGCCTACTTGTTTAATTTACCAAAGCATATATTGAGAAATACATCTTAGCCAAATATTGAATCTTCTTCACTTAGTCGCATTTTAAAATAATGTCCTCAATTTTTATCGTATGGTTATTACAAGAAACAGCCATATGAAATACACTTCTTCATTTGCTATAGAATGTTTTTTGATATTCTATTTTCTATTTCTTTGTACCTTCCATCATATATATTTTTATAATTGGGTAAAAGCTTTGGCTCTGTGTGGTGACAGTATATGTAAAGATCTGATTCAGTGTCTGGCACTATGATAGTGCACAAATAGTATACCTTTCCTCCAACAACAGTACTACCAAAATGCCCTCACCAGTGGGCTGAGAACAAGCAAAATGTAATCTAGGTGCATTTGAGGTAACCAGTTCTGAGGAAGTGGCAGCAAACATCAAGCCCTCCAGAAATTTATTTTTTTTATATCTGAGATTGCATAAGTTACTTTCTTTCTCCTACTCGGTTTTCTCATTTATAAGACAAGTGTAGCACTGCAGAGAGGACTATGAAAAATGCCATCTAAATTGACAGCATAATGATGATTTGATTCCTGCTGCAAGCACAGAAGTTAAAATATCTCCCCATCAAGTTCTTTTTCCCTTTCTGTTAGATAAAACCAATTTTCCTTTTTTTAGTCTTAAAATCATGTTTTACTATATAGTTCAGTATTAAAAGGAACAGTCTGAATTATATATCTCAATTATTTTATTATAAAATAAATTGCATATAGTGACTTTTGAAAACTTTTTAAACTTCTATTTTTATACAGTACTCTTTGAAAAATATTTGTTATGAAAAAAGTCTCTAAATCAAGAAAACTATTAAAACTACGAGATGTGGAAACATTTGAAGTAGTTGTGTTGGAGAGCTTGTCTAGTATATAAGCACAAAAATCTCAGAATAAGACTTTGAGTGAACAGGCAACCTACAGAATGGGAGAAAATTTTTGCAATCTACTCATCTGACAAAGGGCTAATATCCAGAATCTACAAAGAACTCAAACAAATATACAAGAAAAAAACAAACAACCCCATCAAAAAGTGGGCAAAGGATATGAACAGACATTTCTCAAAAGAAGACATTCATACAGCCAACAGACACATGAAAAAATGCTCATCATCACTGGCCATCAGAGAAATGCAAATCAAAACCACAATGAGATACCATCTCACACCAATTAGAATGGCAATCATTAAAAAATCAGGAAACAACAGGTGTTGGAGAGGATGTGGAGAGATAGGAACACTTTTACACTGTTGGTGGGATTGTAAACTAGTTCAACCATTATGGAAAACAGTATGGCAATTCCTCAAGGATCTAGAACTAGATGTACCATATGACCCAGCCATCCCACTACTGGGTATATACCCAAAGGATTATAAATTATTCTACTACAAAGACACATGCACACGTATGTTTATTGCGGCACTATTCACAATAGCAAAGACTTGGAATCAACCCAAATGTCCATCAGTGACAGACTGGATTAAGAAAATGTGGCACATATACACCATGGAATACTATGCAGCCATAAAAAAGGATGAGTTTGCGTCCTTTGTAGGGACATGGATGCAGCTGGAAACCATCATTCTTAGCAAACTATCACAAGAAGAGAAAACCAAACACCGCATGTTCTCACTCATAGGTGGGAACTGAACAATGAGTTCACTTGGACTCGGGAAGGGGAACATCACACACTGGGGCCTATCATGGGGAGCAGGGAGAGGGGAGGGATTGCACTGGGGAGTTATACCTGATATAAATGATGAATTGATGGGTGCTGACGAGTTGATGGGTGCAGCACACCAACATGGCACAAATATACATATGTAACAAACCTGCACGTTATGCACATGTACCCTAGAACTTAAAGTATAATAAAAAAAATAAAATTTAAAAAAAGACTTTGACAAATGTAGTATTAATATGATAAAGATATTTAGATAAAAGCTAGCATTCTTGGAATAAATTATACTGACACAGACTTTCATAATGAGAAAATATGTATGTTGTATCAGAGAAATCAACCTAAAAATAAAGTTAAAGTAATCAGAAAAAACTGTTTTTCAGATTCTTTTACAAACAAAACCATTAAGTCCACAACCAGAAAAGTTTTTCAGTAAATATGATTCAGTCACATCATTGCTGACAGAATCATCAATCATACCGTAATTGTGACTTCATTTGAGATTCTTGGGTTTCATGCATCTCTATTAGAGGTGATTCTTTCTATATTATTTATTTGTCTATTTATTTTACATATAGTTTATTTCCTTGTCATTCATTAGCCTGCAGGTAGCAAGTCTGGTCCTCTCCATTTTTTCTGGTTATAAACATTTCTTTGTCACAAAAGACAGGCAAGCCTACTCTTATTTCTCTGACACCTAGATTTCAACAGTTTCTGTCAAACAGAAGTGTCAGCAGTAGGAGCTGCCCTAGTTCTGCTTTTCACCTGTTAGAAGTTTCTGCCTCTGTCTCAAGTGCAAATCTATGTTAATTGTACACATCAATCAGGCACCCCAAAATAGCTGTATCTAATATGGCTGGTGATAAGTTATTTCCATACATGGTGGAATTCAAACATAAACTAAGTGATTTTCAATGAATAATCTAGCATTCAGTGTTAAGACTGACACTGATTACAGGTATACATATAATATTTCCTAAAACATCAATAATTAGGTCTCCATTGGTGATCATTAACTGGTTTTCCATTCATTTTTAAATTATGATCATGGAAAGTTATTGTTCTATGAGGCATACTAACAACATGTGGTCCAAATCCCTGATTTTGCAGTTGAGGAAATAGAGGTCAAGAGTAGTTCAGTAGCTTGATCAAAGTCATAGAGCTGGAATATAGACTGAAATATGAACTAGAAGTCAGGTCTCCTGATTCCTACCACGATGTTGCTGCATTGGTAATGTGTGTTCCTTTCTTGCTGTAAAATAAGCATTCTAAGTGTATCACTCCAACTGATTTATTGAAAATAGACTGAAGGGGTCAAGGGTAAGTGTGAAAGCAGGGAGACAAGATAGGATCTGATCAATTCAAGTGAGAGATGAGAGTGACTTAACCCTGGGTGTTGAAGTGGAAGTGGTGAAAAGGGGTTGGACTCTGGATATGTTTTGAAGGTAACTGGACAGGATGTGCTGACAGGTTGCATGTGAGAAGCCATGACTCATAGCCCATACCTCAGTGTCCCACACATAAGTGGTGAGTAACTATTCAATTCATGCCTTCAACAGATAATTGTATGTCACATCCTGTGCTAGGAGCTGAGTATAGAGTGGTGACCTAAACAAATGGTTTTTGCCTTCATAGAACTAATGTAGTAGGTAAAAACCATTCCTTCAGAAAGTGAGCCAAGTAATTTCAAAGCCTTGCGTAGTATTGAGGAGTGTATTGGGTGGAAAATGGCATAACACAATGAATCAGCTCAAGAGAGTAAAGAATTAGTCAAAAGGCAGGCTGGATCCATGATTTTCTCATCAGTATTGGCACAGGGTTTTCTAATTGAACTGAGTTCTGTTAATAGGCTTGTATTGAAATGTGATTGCAGTCCCATCTCTGTCTACTTAGGCTGGGCCTTATAATATTATTGTACCTTAATTTCTGTCTCACTTGCAAAATTAAGATGTTAACATGAGCCTTCCTTTCATGCAGATATTATTGTAAGTTGTTGCCGAGAAACTTGTGTACCCACAGAGCAATATAACTTGCTAATTAAAATAAAATTGACAAAGCATGAAAATTAGAGATTGATGAGATGTTATTGGTTTGAATTATCTCCGTTGATATAAAAGTGTTTTTCTCACTGGTATCTTTCTGTTTTGGAGAATCCTTTCTTTTCACATAGCAATGTACTTGCATCACCTGTCATGAGAGGTTTTCATAAATGGATGTCTTAGTGCCAGAAGCACTTTTTCTCTCTAATTGTTACTATGACTACATAATACTTACTTGGGAGGCAGTAATGCATGTAGTAGGAGTATAGGTTTTGGGGTTGACAGACCTGGCTTTTAATTTTGACTCTACCCCTACCTGTGTGATCCTGAGCAACTTATTTATGCATTCTGGGTCTCAGTTTCCTCTCCTTAAAATGGGGTTAATGATAACCACTTTACAGATGTATTATAAGGATTTAAATGGATCAATTATATCACTTATAAACACTTATAAATGCTTAATATTGTGCCTGACACATAATAAGCCCTCAGTAAATGATGAATATTTTGAGCTAAGGATGGCAGTTCTTATTTCCCAAGGGTGTTGATTCGTGTTAGCCTTCCTGAATATTTTCCAAGTAATCACTTCCATTCTTCCTACCTTACCACTGTATAGGAACAGGAAGACTCACCTTATGGGATCCTGCATAAGAGTCAATCACATCTTTCCTTTAGAATCTGATACATATGACATTCTTTTTGATGGAACATTGACTCTGCCCAACCTAAGTAGTTTGATTGACCTTCTCTAGATTCTTCCCAATTACTGTTTTTTTGTTCTTATTTGACTGCTAATTTACTGGTTTATATTTATAAAGCATGCTTATTTTCGAGTAAGTGTGGAGCCATTTTCAGTTATACATGTACCCCAATCCTAAAATAAAAGTTAAAAAAAAATCAGGTCGACCTGACTGACAGAATCCAGAGCTACCTCATCCCACTCTAATGAAAGACCTACGGTGTGCGCAGTGCCACATCCTTCACCCTGATTGACTCCAAGTTTTTCTTTCATGCACCAGAATGAGGAAGGCCGCCAACAACAGCAGACTTAAGTTCTATGCTGTTATTTCTTATAAGTGGAAATTTTTTGACTTAATATTTAGTTCTACTGTCATCTTACCCCACTTCCATATATTTACTTTTTTCTTCCTACATACAATAATTAGAAAGTTAAGAGAAAACATTTTTTGTAAAATATTTAAAATATCGAAGAGTTTTACTTGTTTATTAAAAAAAATATGTGGAAGCAGCTATCATCTATCCCAAGTGTTTCAAATTGTTAAGCACCTTCTTTTCTTATGTAGAAGAAAGAAGCTATTGGTTTGACTAGTCACTGAAGAAATCTTGGAACTTTGCAGAAAATTACAGTAAGAGGAAATTGCTATTATTGCAACAAGAGAATACTTTGATTGCAAATTTTTCCATAAGTGTGTCAATTTGCAACTTGAGAAGAATTTAATAGTAGCTGAGCTTTCAAAATGTAACACAGAAACTGATGTTTTTCACAATTAAAATAAGTCCTTCTGATAATTTGAGAATAAGAATGACCCAAATTACCCTCCCCTAACACTTCTCCATCCAAAAGAGTGGGGAATGAAGTTCGAACAGAACATCTGTGGACAGAATGAAAGACAAATGGTCTTTTCAGGCAAATGTCTGAAAAAGGGATCTTTCATAGCCAAACAGAATACTGTTGCGTGCATCGCCATGGTTAAGAAGATCAAAAATACTTTCATAATGGCCTTTTATTTTAGCACATTCTATTTTTATGGAAAGAATTATGATTTCAACACATTCATTCATAATTCATATAATTATTAGCATAAATATCTTTTGACACCGATTTAATGTACTTTTGCCAGGCATATTGTGAATTTAAATTTAAACTGTTAAGTGCACTAAGACAATCTCAGTGCAAGTAGTACGAAACGAGATTGGATAAAAGGAAATTTTTCTTATCTACCAAAAGGAATGGCCTATTAAAGAACAGAATTTTCAATAATGTATTATACATGGATTCATAGACTTCTTCAAGTTACAACAATCAGCTAATTAAGATTACAACCTGTATTCTTTGCTGATGGTTTGTTCAACATCCATTCACATAACCAGTATTTATTGAATGCCTACTGTACTAAGTCTTATTCTAGGCAGAGGACAAAGCAATACATAAAACGGGCAGAATTGCCCTTTTTTAATGGAGTTTATATTTGGAGGATGTCCAGGTGTTAAACAAGAAGTGTAAGTATTTAAGATAATGCTACATGCTCAGAGGGGAAACAAAGTTGGGAAAAAGAACAGAAAGTATTGAGGGCAACTGGGATAACAGTTTTGGATAGGGAAGCTTGGGAAGAATTTACTAGAAAGAAAGCCTTTGTGTAATGACCTGAAGGAGTTAAGGGAGTGAGCCACGACAATATCTGGGCAAAAAACATTTCAGACAGAAGAAACTACAAGGGTGAAAGTCTTTAGATGGGACTATACTTGGCATAATCTAGGAACAGCAAAGGTAGCTGGAACAAAATTAGCAAGGGGAGAGAAGTAGGCAAAGATAACAGGGAACCAGATCATGTAGGGCCTTCAAATCATTGAAAGGATATAGGGATTTATTCAGAGTGACATGAGAAACCATTGAAGAGTTTTTCATATAGGAATGGCATGATTTAAATCATATTTTAACCAGATCACTCTGGCTCTTGTGCTAAAAATTAGAGGCGGCCGGGCTCAGTGGCTCACACCTGTAATCCCAGCACTATGGGAGGCTGAGGCAAGCAGATTACTTGAGCCCAGGAGTTTGAGACCAGCCTGGGCAACATGGCGAAACCCCATCTCTACTAAAAATACAAAAATTAGCTGGGCATGGTGGTGTGCACCTATAGTCCCAGCTACTCAGAAGGCCAAGGTGGGAGGATCACTTGAGCCTGGGAGGCAGAGGTTGCAGTGAGCCAAGATCACGCCGCTGCACTCCAGCCTAGGTGACACAAGACCTTGTCTCAAGACAAATATATATATATATTTATTATAATATATATTATATATGTATATATAATATACATATATATGTAATATATAAATACATATAATATATATACACATATATATGTGTGTGTGTATATATATATTAGAGGGGGTAAGAACAGAAGCAGGGAGAACTGTGTGGGGGGTATTTCAGTTATCCAGGTGAGAGATTGTGGTGGCTAAGACCAGGGTGGTAATAATAGAGCTAGTGAGAAAAAGTCATATTATAAATACATTCATTGTGAAAACAAAGCTGGTAAAACTTGCTGATGGATTGGCTGTGGGGTATAAGAGAAGGAAAAGAGTTAAACTTGACTCCAAGGTTTTGTACCTGAGCCACTAGGGAGGAAAAAAATGTAATTACTATTTAATAAGATATAGAAGAGTAAGAGAGAAGTAGATTTGGCTGACAAGTGATAGACATCATGAGCTCAGTTTTGTACATATTAAATCCACTCAGTAGGCAGGCTTTAGCTCAATCAAGAAGTCCTGGCTAGTAATATGAATTCTTAAGTTGCTAAAGATCAGAATTTATAGAACATTCTTAGAAAGTTCAAAGAACTTTCACCCAGATGCACACTATAATAAACAGAAAGTGCTAGTGAAGGCATTAGAAAGATTTTAATAAATGATGGTTTAGAAATAATGAAAATAGGATTTTTTTTAGAGAATTGGACTTCAAAAATGCTAACAAGAGAAATCCATTTTTGGTGATCAATAAGCATTACAAGCTTGTGCTTTAAAGTCACATACATACACACCCTCACACTCACCCTACCCTAAACGCATAGCAATAAAGTGAAATAAAAGATAGGGTTATGGTCAAAAATGAAATCTAATCTCCAGGTACCAGAAGTAACAAAAATGCTCAGTGATAATTGGGACCTAAAGCCACATATCTTAGGCACCGAATCCAGAAAAAGGTAGAGATGCCTGAGAGTCTTCTCTAATGAGTATCAGAGAACCAATGGACCTCAGCTATGTCAGGAATCTAAAAATTGATTCACGAGGTGTAACCAACTGGGAAGGCAAGCAGAGCTTCCTCATTCATGAGTAAGGAGGTTAAATAAAGATATAGTTACTGAGAAATAAATAAAGATACAGCTACTTGTATAAAACTGAATTCCTAGGTGTCTACAAGTAACAAAAACAGATACTCAGAACCATAGGCCATGCCTCTCCCACTTGGATTTCATGGATGGAACTGCAACCCATTGCCACCACTGAAACGACTGGTTAGTGTCCCAAGGAATAGAGGCAGAGACAGCAAAACGCTTAGACAAGAGGGATGAGTGCAAAAAGAAACACCCCCCGAGGAGGAACCTTCAACCCAAGCTAAAATTCCAAAGCATCTAGAGAAAATTAATACTTTTTTAAAAAAGGCAGTGAACTAAACAATGAGGTGATTTTCTTCACTAAATGCGAATTACAGGAAAGTCACAAAAGCCCTTAAAATAAATTTTTAAGTAAAAACAGGAAGGTTAAAACAGTGCATATTCAAAAGAGCCACTACCAACTAGATATCCTGGAAATGTAAAATATATGAAATAAACACTCTATAGATAAGATAAACTTTAGATTAGGTACAATCAGAGAAAGAATTAGGAAATTGGAAGACAGTAAAATGAATTCCCCTAAAAGGCATCGCAGAAATATGAAAGGATACAAAATAAGAAGGACACATGGAAGATAAATTGAGAG
Source organism: Colobus angolensis palliatus (assembly GCF_000951035.1). Taxonomy (NCBI): domain Eukaryota; kingdom Metazoa; phylum Chordata; class Mammalia; order Primates; family Cercopithecidae; genus Colobus; species Colobus angolensis. The sequence continues at coordinate 516,954 of NW_012119844.1, read as the reverse complement.
GTACCAACATATGTCTAGAGTTTAAAAAAGGGACTAGTAAAGAAGAACATTTGAAGAGATTTTCAGAATTAAATAACACTTTCAATACAACACAAAAAATGCCAAATAGAGTTGAATTAGATAAATTGTAACCTAGACACATAATAGTGAAACTGCAGAATATTAGGGATAAAGAGAAAAATATTTTAAAAGCTACAGAGAAACTAAAGACAAATTAAAACAAGCAAATAATGGTGTAACTACAGATGGCTCAAGAGAAAAAAAAATAGATGCCAAAAGAAAATAAAGTAATATATTCAAATTGCTGAGAGAAATTATTTTCAACTCAGATTTCTATACCCAGCCAAGCTATTATTCAAGAGGAAGGATTTTCAAACATTAAAACTAGGAGAGTTTGCCACTCACAGACTGCTGTGAAAGAACTTCTAAAGAATATACTTACTTGAGCATAAACTTGGAAGAAGGGTAATCTGAAGCTAATATGAAATATACATGAATGAGATATATTATGAATTTTTACCTCATGAGAAATACACTTATCATGAATGCAAAGATTCTAGGCCTCTTTCATTTTTCAGTTAGTTGTTGTAGCACCTTATATGATCAGCTGTGTTATGAATTATGGTCATATATCTGTTTTTAATGTCTTGCTCTTATTAAATTTGCATAATCTTAAAACTGGAAAAAATGTGCCAATTAAATTTCTGTCACTGACAATGAATAATTCCATCAGTTCTACTAGAAAAGGCAATACAGGATGATAAATTTGCACCTCAGGGGTGCTTAATAACACTGTGGCTGATGACATAAGGAAAACCCTTTCTGGAGATTATTTACGTCCATTATTTATGAATAATGAACAGTTTCTAATATAAGTTTGTAAGGGATCTTTTTGAATGTGAGGCTGTTTTGGACGTCCCCAAGACTGCCTACATGTTCAGTGATTTGCTAGAAGAACTCATAGGACTCAACATATAGTTGAACTTACAACTAGGATTTATTACAGTGAAACAGCAGGAACATACAGACAGATCAGTAAGGAAAAAAGACACCTGTGGAATCTAGAGAAATCTGTGTGTAGGCTTCCTGTGCTCTCTCCCTCCCATGATAGGTCACACAGAGCATACTTTCCTCCCAGCAGCTAAAATGTAATCACGTGTGTGCAGTGTTTCTGTCCAGGGAAGCCCGTTAGAGACTCAGTACCCAAAGATATTGAATTAGACATGTAGACATCCTCTGCCTAGCAACTACCAAAATTCCAGACTCCCAGAAGGCAGGTAAGTATTTTGTGCCCCATGTGGGCAAAAAAATCTTATCATTTAGGGAAGCTTCTTATCAGTATAGGGAACTGTTTACCAGCCAAGTTCCTAGATGCTAACCAAGGGCAAATACTGCAAGTAGGCCTTTCTAAGACGGCAACCTCAGGCCTGCTATATTAACTCTTTTCTGCACAGAGACCTAACTGTATAGTTTTAATAGATTTTCCCATTACTTCCAAAAGCATATAATACAATTAACTTTTTCATTTTAGAAAATGTCAAGCCAATTGGAAAAATAATAAAATCTCTCTTAAGAGAACTTTATTTTAATATTTATAATATCTATAAAAGACATCTAAGGCTTTGCTTCTTTGAATGATGGATAAATCTGTATTTAATGTCTAGGATTTTTCAGGTTTCCAGTGCACTGATTATACTCTGCAGTCATGATCTTTATGGAAATATATTTATAGGAAAAGAAAAGATAATCTTGTTAAAAAGAAAACCTGGAGAGTATAAAATATGTTTCATGTAGATTTTTAGAGTAGACATTCAGGTTCTAAGGAATAGCATGCAAAAAGCATAGAAGGTACATTATATAACCCAATTCTTTCAAGCTATCTGTTATCTATGTAGCTTTCTAAAAACAAACCACCTCCATCTTTGTCATTTTTCAAAATAATGAGCTGTGAAACTATAATGGTTACTTGTGGAAATACAAAAGGAAAAAAAACTCAATCAGTAATTTTATCGTGTAACCATTTAGGGAAAATAACTATCTGTAAATTAGCTATACTTAAGCACACTAGCCTGAGTTATTATTTGAGTTATTATTTTGAAGCAAAGTGCATTCAAGAAAATCAACATAACATAATGGGTTTTATCTTTTATGCTTTCTCTCAAAATTTGTAAATTTCTATAACCATGAGTGCTACAAAGTTTGATATATGTGTACACACACACACACACATATACCACATACATATATATTTATATTGCTTTAACACTTGGGTGATTATTTCTGGAAAACTTTGTATGTCAGCAAATTATCTGACCCTTATCTTTAGCACTGATACTCATCGGTAATACTATGTTCATTAGACTTGTATAAATCATATATAGAACAAAAATTATTATATAAGTAGAATGTTGTTTAATGAGCAATGATACTAAATAATAAAGTATCACAAAACATGAATTTATTGTGAAAAAAGACCAGCAAATTTTATATAAACAAAATCCAGTTGCCCCTTATAGATATATCTGTGTAAAGAAAAAGAAGAATCTATAACCTGATTTTCATTTTGAAGGAATATCTGTGAATTAAAAGCTCACATGCTATCTCTGTTCCCTTTTAGCTAGCTAATCATGTGAATGTAATTAATCTTATTATACCGGTGAATAATATGGCTTAGTAGACTAACTGGAGCCAGTGATGTGTAGTCATTAATCGAAAGTTAGACCAATCAATATAGTTATGGGTTTTTCTCTAGACATATCAAGCTGTTCAGGTACTTAGCATGGAGTGAACAGACAGGTAGGTTTAACTGGGATGGATGTTTAGCTCGGCAAGTGTGATGCAGAGAGCATGGTCAAGGGAACGATTATAATGGTATCCCATGGAAACAAAGAGGAAAGAAATACAGGCACAAGAGGGTAGTAAAGTCAATGAACTGGATGCCTCAATGAAGTGTTTTTTTAAATGATGACATGAGGGTATTAGACTATGTAAACCATATGTATTACATACAGTGGCTGGAGTGTGCTTAAGATATCAAACATATGATCATGAGGGTGGGTACCTGAGGAGTGGGAAAGTAAAGGTTATTATAACTGAGGAACCAGGGTGCTGACATCATCTACATGAAGATTAGCCACCAATAATAGTGACAGAAGTAGGCATTAGAAGAAAATACTGTTCCAAGTGCTGAAATATTTAGGGACTAAGGAAGTAGGAGATCAGTAGGTGGTGGTGGCTTATGTAATAGAATGAACTTCATGTGAACAAGGCATAATCATGTTTTCTTGCTTACTTTGTTAGATTTTGTGAGGCTCAAATGAGATACTGCCTGACAAAGCACAATATATCCCTGAAAAGGTACAAAGTAGTGTGTGTGTATAAAAGCCTTTAGTTTTACCAAATGCTTTGTGCCCTGATTTCTCTGCCTACAAAATACGGGTAAATATAATATCCTTTCCTGCTTCACAGAAGATTAGGCAGTTAAGTGACATGATGTATACGAATTTGTTTTGAGGCTTTGCAGGAAAAAAGTACTTCCTCTAACAGGGTTTAGAGTCATCATTTGGCTCTTGAGAGTTCTGTATAGCATGCTGGTCCTCTGGATCACACCCTGAGTATCAGCTAACATTCTTTTTATCTTTGATTTCAGACATTTCAGCAGTCCTCACTGCAGCACAAATCAAAGAAGAAAAACAAAGGTAAGAAAAGGAAATGAAACCTTTACCTGCTTATTTTGCTCTTTGATAATCCCCAGCACACTTCATCCATGCCCTCTTTCTTGCCTGAGCCCAGTGTGGTTTAGAAGAGCACAACCCCCTAGTGTGAAAGCTGCCAGCTTCTTCTTCAATTCAATTATAATACAAGGTACCTTTTACAACAAATGATCTCAATAAGTTTTGAGACTGGTGTTACATATTTCTGATTAAGATGTGTGTCACTTATGTGAGGGAAAAATATTAAAGATTTTTATATTTCTCTAGTCTAATACAATATAAAAAGAATTTTTAAGGTTGCGAAGTACTCATACTTCTTTTTGGTATCTATAGATTAATCCTCTACTTTCATATCTTTTACAAAATTGAAAGAGCATTTCCACCCTGTAGGTCCTATAGCAGGCAAGAGCAAAAGACGAATTTCTTGCAAAGATCTTGGTCGTGGTGACTGTGAAGGCTGGCTTTGGAAAAAGAAAGATGCAAAGAGTTATTTTTCACAGAAATGGAAGAAATATTGGTTTGTCCTAAAGGATGCATCCCTTTATTGGTACATTAATGAGGAGGTAAGATAAAGCACATTTTGTTTTCTCGTCCATTCTCTATCTTTAATCAAAAGAACCATTTTGAGGCTTATATTTTAAAATCATATAATCACCTTAAGGCCAATTCAGTAGACTTCTCGGTATTTTTCAACCCACCCTCTTAAAATGATTGCATGTTGGGGTTCTAGAAAGATAGATGTCTCAATTATGCTAATATACCAACATATCTGAAACACAGATAAAGTGTAGTAAAATTCTGTATATCTAAATAAAAATGCTAAGCTAATCCAAGCAGTAGCTTAACTAAAAGGATTACATATGGAAATCTGACATTAATTTTTAAATGTCTTGCTTTTGTTCAAAATTGTACACTTTTTTTCTGTTTTTTTCTTTTTTTTAGAAGTGGGGAAGGGGAAGCCCTTTACTAATTTAAGCAAACTAATATCACCTGAATTTATTTTCGTTTTCTTTAAAAATGATCTACTAGACTAGTTTTGAAAATCTGCAAGTATTCATTTCATTTGGCCCAATGAGGGGTATATATATAATACATTTAAATTATTCTTATGATTTTCTGGGGGGTTTTAGTACAACAGATTTATATCCAGAGTAGTCATATCAAAACTTATTACATATCTTGACAGATATGCCAAAAGCATTTGTTGATATTCCCTTTATTCTGCACTTGCTTTTATTCCTTTGCTATAGCCATCTATTAGTTCACTTTATTAGTTTTTTAAAACAATGATTTCTGCTATTACCTTATTTTATAAAAAATGTATATGGTTTAATGTAGTTTGCTGGGTGAATAGTCCAATACTATTATGTTAAGACATTCATCAATTTGCATTTGAATATTGTTGAAATATAATTTAACAACATTATTATGCCTATGATTATAACACATAATATCTAGATAATTTTATGTTCCTTAGACAGGTTATAATATAATGTTATGTTGTGTTTAAGAGTAGACTCAGAAATCACACCACCTGAGTTACTGTGCCATAGTTTCTTCATCCGCAAAATGGGAGTAATAATAATGCTTATCACTGGACTACCATATGGATGAAATGAATCAATGCCTGGCACATACTAAGTGTTCAATAAACATATGGTAGGCCGGGCCCAGTGGCTCACACCTGTAATGACAGCACTTTGGGAGGTTGAGGCGGGAAGATCACTTGAGCTCAGGAGCTTGAAACCAGCCTGGGTAACATAGTGAGACCCTGTCTCTACAAAAAATTTAAAAATTAGCCAAGCGTGGTGGTGCACGTCTGTAGTCCCAGCTACTCGAGAGGCTGAGGCAGGAGGATTGCTTAAGCCAGGGAGGTTGAGGCTGCAGTGAGCCATGATTGCACCACTGCACTCAGAGCAAGACCCTATCTCCAAAAATATGTGTGCTATTAGTAACATTTTTCAAAGGGACCTCTCATTTTATTTATAAAATCTTGAATTAATATTTTTCTATTTAATGTAAATGTCTATATCACCTATATAAAACTATTTGGTTGTTTTCTGTACTTTTGACATTTTTGTGGCAAATCACCCAATTACCTAAAATATCCTGTGCTTCACTAAGTGTGTCTTATTTTAAATATAGGAAACAAACCATAATTTTACCTACAATTTCGTTTAATAGATATATATTAAATACTTTTTATATGCCAATCAAGTGTTATCAAGATATAGTATCTCTATGTTTCTCTTTATTGTAAGGTCACTTGCAGGTTTATCTGCCATATACTAGATTATATGCTATCTTTCAAAGTTTAAGTGGTGAAAAACTGTGGCTCCTTTTTGTTGAACTAAGTTTCATTCAGCAAGTTATTGTTACTGTTTGCCTTGTGAGAGATGAGTGAAGAATTCTACAGTATACATTACAAGAAATACCTTTAGTATGATAATATTTTAGGAGAAATGTAAAAATCCCTCATCACATCATTATGAGGAGATAATAACTACCTCAAAATATTTTAAATTGTTCAAAATTTTAAATGTTTACATTATGACTGTCAAGGGTAACATAACATAGAAATTAAAGTTGGGAAAAGGATTTAAAAATATTGTCTTGGCTGGGTGCAGTGGCTCACACCTGTAAGCCTCACTTTGGAAGGCTAAGGCAGGCGGATCACGAGGTCAGGAGATCGAGACCATCCTGGCTAACACGGTGAAACCCCGTCTCTGCTAAAAATACAAAAAATTAGCTGGGCATTGTCATGGGTGCCTGTAGTCACAGCTACTCAGGAGGCTGAGACAGGAGAATGGCGTGAACCCAGGAGGCAGAGCTTGCTGTGAGCCAAGATAGCGCCACCGCACTCCAGCCTGGGCGACAGAGCAAGACTCCATCTCAAAAAATATATAAAATAAAAAAATAAATTGTCCTTACTCCAAGATTGGAATAAAAAATATTCAAATATTGAAAAAGTTTAATACTACTCTTTTTCATAACACACACATTCAGTCACCGTCAGTAGCATCAGATTTTTGTTTTGCATGGATGCTTAGCAGTGAAAGCATTCATACAAATATACACTCTAAAAGAATCGAGAATCTCTTTTTTTCTCTCTGTAATAGTGGATGGGAGTATAATCTCATTTGAACTTGATATATAAGGAGCTATGGATATAGCATAGATCAAATAAAAGAGATAGTAAAACTCAGAGGAGCTTGATCATGAGCAGGAGAAGGGATACAATGATTAAAGCATTTAGCAAAAGATAGTTTTAGCTTAGTTGGGATAACTCGTATCTAACTTAATAGTTTAGATAATTCTTCTATCTTGTTTTTCCATCCAGCGTTAGAGAGAGGAGGATTTTATGGATTTTATTCCATTTTCCAGGTGAAAAATGACTTTTATATATATAGCACGTACCCCAAGCCAGATATTTGAAAGTCAAATTGACCTATTTCATTTGTAAACTCTTGAATGCACAAAATAATTGTTATAAGATGCTGACGAGCTTGCAGAGAAGACAGGAATACTTGTACACTGTTGGTGGGAGTATAAATTAGTTCAGCCATTGTGGAAAGCATTGTGACAATTCCTCAAAGAGCTAAAAGCAGAACTACCATTCCACCCAGCAATCCCGTTACTGGGTATATACTCAGAAGAATATACATCTTTCTACCATAAAGACATATGCACGTGAATGTTCATTGCAGCACTATTCATGATAGTACAGACATGAATCAACCTAAATGCATATCAATGACAGATTGGATAAAGAAAATGTGGTACATATACACCATGGAATACTATGCAGCCATAAAAAGAATGAGATTATGTCTTTTGCAGGAACGTGGATGGAGCTACAGGCTATTATCCTTTGCAAATAAATGTAGGAACAGAAAACCAAATACCACATGTTCTCACTTATATGTGAGAACTGAATGATGAGAACTCAATGCACACAAAGAAAGGAACAGCAGACACTGGGGTCTACTTGAGGGGGGTGGATGAGATGAGGGAGAGGAGCAGAAAAAATAACTATTGGGTACCAGGATTAGTGCCTGGGTGATGAAATAATCTGTACAACAAACCCCTGTGACACACATTTACTTGTATAACAAACCTTCATGTATACCCCTGAACCTAAAAGTTAAAAATAATTAAATAAAAGATCATTGTTATATAATTAGAGAAAATCAAGTTTGATAAGAGATTTGTTGGAGGAAAATTGAATCAGTAAACATCCCTAAATTTTACATCTGAACATTACAAATAATAGAAAATTGTGAATTACAAAAGTGGACTACGTTTATTTTATATGTACTAGAAAATAAGTTATAAAACACATTCCACTTTGAGAATTAAAGAATTTTCCATTCTCATTTTAATATGAAAAACATTTTTTAGAAGTTCTATGCATATTTTTATTAGTAGTATTCTAAGTGTTCAAAATATATCTTCAATTTATGGAATATAACAGGTAAGCATCGAATTCTTATCTCTAAAATGTCAAATTTAAAGAATTAAAGGAACAGATTTATTAGTACAGATATTTAAGCCATAGTTATAGAGTATCATTACCTTCACACCTTTGTATATAATAACCTAACCAAGAGTCTTGCCACTTTAGGATGAAAAAGCAGAAGGATTCATCAGTTTGCCTGAATTTAAAATTGATAGAGCCAGTGAATGCCGCAAAAAATAGTAAGTTGATTTTATTTGGGAAGAGGGAACAATAGCTTTTTTTTTTTTTTTTAATTTCCAGCTTTTAAATTATAGGTTGCTCATTTAATGCTTTCACATTGAGGTAATAAGAAAGCGGTTTTGTGGGCAGAAAATTGAACTTTTTACTGATTTCTGTCACCATGATAGAAGCATTATATATGTGAACTCGGGTTAGATGTTGAGGTAATTGTGCTCATCAGAATTATTTGGTTCAAACTTATTTCCCAATTGTAATAAATGTGCTTTGTTTCCTTTTGCAGTGCATTCAAAGCCTGTCATCCTAAAATCAAAAGCTTTTATTTTGCTGCTGAACATCTTGATGATATGAACAGGTAAATTATTTCAGAATATGTAGAAGGTCAGTGAGGCCTAGAATTCTAAATTTTCTACAGTAATGCTTACAGAATAATGTCACTGAAGTTTTTAGATCAATCATTTTAAACTAAAATAGACCCAGACTAGCTCCATGCAGCCATATCTAATTTTTTTTTTTTTTTTTTTTTTTTTTT
>NW_012119844.1:468842-506743 GCF_000951035.1 Colobus angolensis palliatus | reverse complement strand
TAGTTTCTTTTGCTGTGCAGAAGCTCTTTAGTTTAATTAGATCCCATTTGTCAATTTTGGCTTTTGCTGCCGTTGCTTTTGGTGTTTTAGACAGAACATCATTTAAAAAGTCAAAATAAACTTGTTAAATATTTTTGTCAAGTTTACCAAAAAGGTAATAGAGACCATATACAGACCCCAAAAATCTACCACCAAAAAAAGGGGATTTTTTTTTAAGTTCAATTCAAAAATATGTCTAAAAATTTACTCCCAGATGGAGGAAAAAGAGATGTCTACAAAAAAAGCTGACTTTTTCAAGTACTGAGTATTTTCGACAGAATATTCATCTCAATAATTCAGGCCTAAGAAAAATTAGTATTTCTTGCTGTCACTTTTCATCTTTCACCTGACAGGGCCATACAACCAACAAATCAGATGGCTCAATGGTTATTTGGTGGCTCAGAGAAAACCTATATGTATATATTTTTTTCTTTTCTCATCACCTACCACATTCTGCTTCATGTTAATACTTTGGCTTTTATGAATTTTGTGCTTTCTTCCTTTCTCTTTCCTTTCCCCTCTTCCTTTTCTAGAATTACAGAAATTGAGTTTAAGATTAAAAATTTTTCCCCTTTCTATAACTTACTAGCCAGTACATATTACAAATATAACCTGTCTTCAGTTAGGGAGAGGCAGCATAGCATCATGGTCAGGAACATGGACTTTGCAACCAGACTCTCTAAATCCCAGCTCTACCACTTACTAGCTGTACAACCTTGGACAAAGAACACGACCTCTTCATTCCAATATAGTATTGTCCAATCTATACAAGAGGTGGGTGGGGATAATAATCAGCCCAATCTCAGCTCTATACTGATTAGCTGTGAGACTTTGGGCAAGAAACTAAACCTCTCTATGCTGAGGCATTGGCCCTTTAATAAAGTGAAAATAATAATGACACCTATCAGTAAGACTTTTATAAGGAGTAAATAAGCATACATGAAGGACTTAGAACAGTGCCTGCTAAATTATAAGTGCTATATAAATGTTTACTATTAATATATATTCCTTTTATATACTTTGGGTTCTTACTCCATTTACCTTTCTCTAAAACAATTGTACCCAGGCATTTTTAAGCACAAAACTGTGTAGCTGCATAAATTTGCTTGAACGTACTAAATGAACACTTAATGTCCTTTTATAAATAATCTTATTCTTTGACATTTGGGAATACAAGCATGTCTTTTTTTCAAAGCAAGGATATAAATACAAGGAAATGGCAAATAAAGGTGGTGTTAAGAACACTTGATTAAAACTTTTATTACTGATAAAGGAATTGAGCCTTTCATATAGTTTCCATAATCTTCTCTTAATTCATATAACTTATCCTTGAAATTTCACACTAAGCTATAAAATTTTAAGTTTTTTCTCCTTATTCTCAAAATGAAAATATTTATTCACATTCACATGGAGAGGGAGAGGTGTGATACTCCGTTTTCTGTTGTAATTATTTTATAATTCCACTGTTCTAGTACTTACTATCCATTTTACCATATGTTAAGCTCAATACCCTTGGGATAAATGTGAAGAATTTTCATCATGACCACACTGAAATTAAGTGGCATACATGAGCATATCCTATCTTATTCACTAGAACCCAGCCAACTCTAAGAATTAATGCAATGTAATCATTCATGATACATGCTAATTGGGATCTTTTTAAGCTTAGAAGTTGCCTGTTTAAAAGTGCATTTTGTGAACTATAAAATCCTTCTTGGCCTTCATTACCCACCCCAAGTTAGCAATAGCTTCAAAAGGATGCTGATGTCACTGCTCTTTCCTAATATTTTGTGGCTGTATCTGGTTTGGGATATCGCAGAAACTAAACCAAATTTATGCAGTTCATTTTGTTGGTTTTCTAAGCAATAGGTCAAAGATAAAAAGTGAAACATAAAAAAGGCCATCTCCACATTATACATTTAAAAGTGCTGTTTTATGTAAAGCCTGCCATGGCGCACTACAACTTTAAGAATTTAATTGTCCCAAAATACTAAATGTTATTTTAATTTAATTAAAATTGATTTTTATTGTTTTCTTTGAATTTTGCTTTCTAAAAAGTAACCCTATTCGTAATGTCTACTTTCAATGGGAAGATTTTTAATTACTTGTTAATAGAAGGAGAAAAGAGTCAGTGCTAAAAATATTCACAGAGAATTAATGATGGGGAGGAACACCCACCTACAGCTTTGTCAAGTCACCTGATTGTTACGTAACAGCAAGATGATCTGAGTGTTGGTTTGTTCTTTATGTAATCTTTTAGAAGCATGTATCTGAGTCTTCAAGATATATTTATAAAAATAATTATTATAAATATATAATTTGTGTGATTATTTCATTTTTTAATATCATACCTACTTCTTATGAAAATACACCATGTTTCAGAGAAATATACTTTTCTGTTCCTCATTTAAAAAAAACAAATGTAATGCTGGTGGTGACAGGACCTAGTAATTGGTGTTAAAAAGTTATCCTTACGTTTAATTTTCTTCTGTAAAATCATACACATATATATGCACAATAAATATGTATATATATGTGTATACATACACGTACACATAGAATATTAAAATATCACCTTCTATTTTGGGAAGCAGGAAGTTTGATTGTGAGGTAATTTGCAAAAACACTTTTAGACACCCCAGTACTATTCATCCGTTTCATCAGAAATAAGCACTGAAACATTAAAAACTGATTTTTTTCTGGTCTGTGTAAAATCTATGGGGATAAAACAAAACATCATATTACTCAAGTATTCTGAAGACTTATTTACTGAATTTGTTTGGCCTATATATTCCTTACCATCTCAGTACATATGTTCTTGTAATTGTGATGACCCACCAATTCCTATTTGATAATTATTATTTATACATTTCTCCCATGGTTCTTTCTCTTATTTCCCTCTAAACACATTATTCTTTGTCAGTTGTGAATATCTCCTTTGCATGTTTGCTATAGGTTCAATATCCCCTTACCTGTATTTTCCTATTTTAAAGCATTTGTGATATGGTAAGGTACTGACTGAATTTAGACCTGCTATTAAATAACTTCCTCATAAATATATTGAATAGATTCTAAATTCAATATTGTGTCTCTGACCTTCTTACCTATAATAGCCTTCCCTCATCTGCAGCGTCTTTGACATTCTAATTTTCTAACTTGCTTGCTTGTCTGTTTTTAAATAGCATTTGCTACTATTTCACATATGTTTATTAGTATCCCTGTTTATTGTTTTTCTCCCTCACTAAGATATGGAAATCATGAAGGCAGGCACTTTGTTTTATCTCTGTATCCCAGGTACCTGGCACATATAGCCTCTTAATAAATATTACTTGAATCAGTTGATGCATATGTGTCTGCTTTCATAATAACCTAAAATACCAAATCATAACTGTAACAAGCAAATCAGTAAGTATCTTCTAGTTGAAGCCTAAAGGATAAGTTTATCCAAGATAGCTCCAACAATTGTGTTGTATTTAGCCTCTTGTGGCTCTACACACTGGCCTAAGTATATCCACACACTTTCTAAACAATTTTTCTTCAGTGAACAAAATTTTTCTTCTTTCAATTGTGTTATGAAACTTAGTAAATCTAGAGTTAATTGAAGGCAGAAATTTTGTCTTATTTATTTCTGTATCCCTAAAACATAGCTTATTGTTCAGCACATAGCAGACACTTAATAAATGCTGTTGAAGGGAAAAATTGAGCAAGCCCCTTTTTTGTTTCCTGATTTATTTTGTAAGGACCTCATTGTTCTTTACATTTCTGATAAAATGAAATTTCAGTGTTTTTTTGTTTGTTTGTTTTGTATGTGTGTATGTGTGATGGAGTCTTGCTCTGTCACCCAGACTGGAGTGCAATGGCACGATCTCGGCTCACTGCAACCTCCACCTCCCAGGTTTAAGCAATTCTCCTGCTTCAGCCTCCCAAATAGCTGGGATTACAGGTGCACGCCACGATGCCTGGCTAATTTTTTGTATTTAGTAGAGACAGGGTTTCACCACGTTGGTGAGGCTGGTCTCGAACTTCTGACCTCAGGTGATCCACCTACCTCGGCCTCTCAAAGTGCTGGGATTATAGGTGTGAGCCACTGCTCCTGGCCTTCAGTGATATTTTTTAAAGTACTAAATACAAGGCACTGGATTACAATTCAATGATAAATTTTTCTTTAGTGGTATTATCATTTTCACCCAAAAGCACCAGGCCAATCTTTCCCAAGAGTGGTAAGATATGCCTTGTAGTACAAATTTAACCCCTTTTTCACTGCAAATCAACTTAGACTGAATTTTAACTCTGAACTTTTACTAATGATTAGAGTCATTTTAAAAACATTGTCATGAAGTTTACTTCTTGATTTATAGTTTATAATTTTCTGGATGCATGTGTGTGTCTGAATGTCATGCTACTGAATTCATTTGATAATATTTATTTTATTCCAGTTCTACTCCGGTCCTTTCTTCACTTCCCAAATGTACCTGAGGTGATAATTACATTGTAGGTTTTGCTAAAATAAAATTAGGTTTTAATTGACCTATTCTTACAATTAAAGCTTAAGTTTCCATAGATGTGATTTTGTCTATTAGAGACACGACTTTCCCCACTTTTCAAGATATTCTAAGTATCTGATGCACAGTTAACACCATTTGGCATAAATGATGAAATATGAGTCACTTCAAAGAATGTGATCTTCCACTTGACAGGGAAGATAAAGGTCTTAAGAGAAAAAGTTCTCAAACACAAATTTTTCTTAAAAATATATCTAGATCAGATTATTCTACAACTTAATGACATTAACCATACTAGTGATTCTGGACATATTCAAGATAGCTTGAAATGCAGGTTTTTCCTCAATTTCTGATTTGGGAAAGTGTATGGGTTATGACTCAGGATTGACCAAAGGAAAATTTTCATGTTGTTTAAAGACTTGTGATTAGATAATCTGATAGTGTAAATAGTTGAAATAATGAGCATAAGGAGAGCCCTGGTGGGACAAAAGAAAGATGTTGAAACTGCTTTGCTTTAGGCAGTCCCTACATTGGCAATAGCAGCATTACAGAAAGAGCAAAGAGCTGAGATTTATTTTTAAATTACTCTTGCTCATGAAAATACATTTTCAAGATCTAAACAGATATTAAAATTGTGTAAGTTCATTGTGTCTTTGGAAAACCCCATTCCCTTGTATTTAGAGACAAGTGTCTGAAGTACTCCCAAGATGTGTTTCCTGTTAGATTGTTAAATAAGCTTAATCAAAACTATGATTTCATAATAAAACTATTATTTTGACAAGCAAGGTTCATAACTTTTTTCCTTCTCATCAGGATAAATTGAACCTGATAATATTTAAATATCTCTAAAGGAGCGTTTGTTCTGAAGAAACAGAACAGCAGGAATATTCTGCTGTTGGAGTACTTCTACATTTGGAACAATAGAATTAATATGGCTTTGGTCATCTCCAAACCCTTTATGTTACAGATATTAACAGCTTTGCCCAAGACTTTTCTATTGAAGTAGAATCTTTGGTGTGGGAGCAATTTGTACTATAGCAAATTGTATCTCATTAAAGATTCTATGTATCAGTAGTAGCAAAGAACACATCTTATATGTAGGATTATTCCATGTATTCTTAGACATTTTTAAATAAATGTTTCTAGGAAGTAAAATATAAGAAATTAGGTTACAATGTTATTTATTTTAATATTTGTTTTTTCAGGTGGCTTAACAGAATTAATATGCTGACAGCAGGATATGCAGAAAGAGAGAGGATTAAGCAGGAACAAGGTAAAGGAATACTTTTTAAAAATAATTATGTTATACTTTTTTTCCTGCAGTTATCCTATACAGAAATTCATTGCTATCACTTGAGAGAAAGTACATATGTCAATTTTTGTTTATTTCTCTTCTAGGTTTAACAACTTGTATAGATAGGAACTGAATGCTCAAATTTTTGGAGCAGCTAATGTGGAGTTCTCTCCTATTTGTTACCCCCTCCTCCCATCTCGTTCCTATGAAGAAACAAAATCTTAAAAATGGAAAAAGTCTATAATAGGTCTTATGATTGAACCAAGTCCAGATCCTTAGCAGTGAGCAATTTTTACTATTTAGCAGTTTTATAGACATTTAAGTGGCCTTTTATGCAAATAAATGAGATGAATGATCTTTTCTTTCATAAATTTTCTCATTTGGTTATGTTCTTCAGCTCTGTTACTAACTCTGTGATCCTATGGAATTTGCCTTGGTACTGACCTCAGATTTATGAAACACAGTGTTATGGTGCAGAATTGAAATCTTAAG
Source organism: Colobus angolensis palliatus (assembly GCF_000951035.1). Classification (NCBI taxonomy): domain Eukaryota; kingdom Metazoa; phylum Chordata; class Mammalia; order Primates; family Cercopithecidae; genus Colobus; species Colobus angolensis. Next base: position 500,416 of record NW_012119844.1, on the reverse strand, counting down.
AACAAAAGCTGTGGTCATTGTTCTTAGGTGGCTTCACATTTCCCAAAGGGTGTTTATTGTACATCCTTTGGAAACATAAATAGGTTTTTGAAATTATCTGTTAAAAGAATCCATGGACTGACACACTTATAAACACAAACCTATTCGTAGTTGTGTCTTCAATGGGCATAGCCAGTTTATTGATGTGGAGATTCTAAAAGCCTTCTGTTTCCTTTTATACTTAGAGTAAAATCTCAACCAGGTGTTTTTTTGTTTTTTTGTTTTTTGTTTGAAATGGGGTCTCACTCCAATGCCCAGGCTGAAGTGCGGTAGTGTGATCTTGATCTTGGCTCACTGCAGCCTCGACCTCCCAGGCTCAGTGATCCTTCCACCTCAGCCTCCTAAGTAGCTGGGACCACAGGCACGCACCACCACAACTGGCTAATTTTTGTTTTTGTTTTTGCTTGTTGATTTTTGTAGAGATGGAATTTTGCCATGTTGCTCATGCTGGTCCCGAACCCCTGGACTCAAGCGATTTGCCCATCTCCCAAAGTGCTGGGATTACAGGCATGAGCCATCGTGCCCAGCCTTCAGCCAACTCTTGTTTAAAAAAACACCTAAAAACTAAAGTTTTTAAAGATGTAAAGAAGATAGCCAGATCCCAAAACCAGTATGTCAGCAAATGTTTAAGCACAGATTAGTAAATTTTTTCTGTAAATAACCTAATAATATTTTGGGCTTTGCAGGCCATATAGTAGAGACTATGTATTGCAAAGGCCTAAATTTATGGTAAGAGTACTGAAAAGAAATTAGTCTTCCTTTTCAAATTTCTTTAAAAGGAATAAAACAGTTCTCTAAAAGTGTTTATAGATTTTTTTCTGATTTGTTAAAGACATCGTGTGGGCAATGTACTGATAGGAAAATGAATCTTTGACTCAATTTGCATAAATATAAGGGAGCTTGGTTCTTAGGCTTAACTTCTGTATTTTATTACTTGGCATTACTATGAACCTGAGCTTCATCTTGATTTTAGTGAATTTCCTTTGTACTTGGTATTATATAGCCAAATTTTATGATGGATGAAATAACTGGTAAGTTCTATAGTTATATTGGACATGCAGGTTCCAAAAAGTATTTAGTCTGTGGATTCATGATGTATTGGTCTATCATGTGAGTAGAAAATCATAGGCAGAAGCTAGTAGTTACAATTTAATGCAACAAGAATCTTGCTAATGCAATACAACCAGAATCTCTGAAATAATTTTGATTTCCACATAGAGTGCGTGTTCCTCAGTCACTTTAGCATAGGTCAGAAACATATTAGACTTCTTACCTCCTGAATGATTAGGTTGCATGGTATTCCATATAGAAAACTACTAGATGCACTTATCTACTTCACACTTCTGTAGAGTTATTTGAGTAGAGTTATATCTTCTGAGTACCATTCTAAGTAGTGAAGATAAGCTTAATACAAAATATAGCGGTTTGAGGACTGGGAGTATTTCTCCAAGATGCAAGGACATAGCTGCCAGGTACTGTTTCCATCTAAATAGCCAGTACAGCTTAGAAGTGACTCTTTCATTGACTTAAATAAAAATTTAGTGAATTGCTGTCTTTGATTATAGAAGTATAAAAGATGTGGGGTTCTCTTTCAACATCTATTGTTGTACTTAGAGAAAACAGAATTACACTAAATTCAGCCGCCAAGATAATAATTTGGCTAATTGTCTACTGATCATTTTTGTATTTTTTCCAGCTTCAAGAAAGACATTCATGACATTATTTTCAGTCACACATAAGGTCTTTTTAAAGCCTTAATCACACACAAAAGTGAATGAAATATATTGTATTTCTTTGACAGTTCTAAATGAAAAAGTCTTTTTTTTCAAATCATCCTTTTGTGTCAACATGAGAAAATAAAGTAGAAGTTTTCCTCTTCTAGTGATTGCACTGCTTTTTCATGAGTGCTTATAAAATCGTGTATCATTGAAAGAGACATTAAAAGTATCCATTTAATTTGTGCTATATAGACACCTAAGAAAAATAAATTAATTTGCCATTAGAATAAAAATCAGACTAGTTTTCATCCTCTAAGCAACAGTGTGTCTCTAATTTTCCACACAAACCCAAAAGAGCCTAACTAAAATTTCTATGTAGCCTCTTCTCTGACATTGCTTTCTCAAAGACACACAGCTTAGTGTAAGAAAAATAATAATAATTTGCAAAGTAGTATTTCAGCCTTTTCTTAGGCAACCCAAGAAAACTTTGGATTGATGATGCTTTTCAATAAACCAAGAATTCCATCAAATAGTGGGACTAAAATTCTTCCTAATTTAACTAGAAGGAAAAAGTAGAGAAGGAGCCTTCCAAAATCTGTCACTTGTAGTGACAGCTATGGAACCCTTGATAAAATCGTGATCATCTCCTTAGTGTGCTAATAAGGACCACTTGAGGTATTAACGCCTTGAAGGTATCAGTGCAAACATCAAGGAGGTACTCTGCACAGGTGCCACAGTTCCTAAAAATGGTGGGAAGAATACCGGCAGGGTGATCTTTCCTTGGCAGGAGCGGGTTTGCTTATTCCATTTACCTACAGAGTGATTTCCCAGTAGTATTTCAAGCTCTCACAAAACTACCCAACCCAGGCCCCAGGACTCCAGATTTTACTTTTCATTGCTGGGCCTTGCTACAAGAAAAACTTTATGTCTAAGAAGAAGAACACCAGGCATTTATCGCTTATGGGATCTGAGTCACACTGTCCTGTCATGCTACTGCAAATACACCCAAGAAGATAAGCAGTTCTAATATGTATTGAGTGTTATCAAGATGCAAGGCACTTGAATATATGTTACCTTATTTAGTGCCCACACACACACAACTCTGAAAGGCAGTTATTATTAGACCCCTTTTACAGATAACAAAACAGACTCAGAGAGGTTAAATAACCACCACAAGAACACCAAGATGGTAAGTGGTCTAGCTAAGAGTCGAAGCTACACCTATCTGACTATATAGTTCATGTGTTTTTCCACCATCATTTGCTGGGTCCGTTTCTGGGCAACTGTGCCAATTCATATTTGAGGGAACACTTGGTATTCTGGCTGTCACTGGCATGAACCAATGGAAAAAAATAGATACCAAATTAAGATTAACTAGCCTTTGCTTATCTTTTACTCAAAGGGAATAACTAAAGCAGCAATAGAATTTTCAGAGTCTTTGTATTTTGAGGCCTGAATATAATTGAGAATGTATTTTATTTCCAACTTCCTTTGCTGAAGAATTTATGTTTACAGTAGCCAGAGGTATATAGCAGGAGGAGAGAGGGGGATAAAATGTTCATCAATATACACATCATACTCTTCTGCTATACTTTACAAAAGAGTCCCAGCAACTTAGTCTCCAGAGCTTTAGGGTAAGGCAGTTTCTTAGTTCAAATCCCAGATCTATTACTTTCTATTTGATATATAGTAATTTCTTAATGTATATTTACTGTGATTATCATTAATATTAATCAGCACTGCAGGGAAACCATATAAAAATATTACAGTATGGGAATTCATGGGTGGAGAGGAGTTCCTGTAAATACACGTGCCATGATTGTTCACCTAAGTGTGAATATTAGTTAAGCCTTGTGATGATTCTTTTGTGATTTAAATGTTCATAAGAATAAGGAGACTTTTGTTATAATATGTTTTTTCTTATCATCTGAAACTGATGGATCATACTTCAGGTTTTTTTCTTGTAAATCATATAAAGAATAAAACCAGCAGTTACAGGGTGGATGGGATATTACTGGAACAGATTCCAATTATTGGCCCCCTTTTGCTGCATTTGACTTACTCTAGTAATTTGAACTTATCTCTCAGAGTTCTTTCCCCTCCCTCTTGCCTGAGGTCTGCCAAGTCACTTTGTCTAGCTGCTTACATTTGCTACCCTTTTAAGTAGTTCTGGAAGTTTGGAACTTGCAGCCCACATCAGCAGATTTGCCCTTTTGCATTTGGCAAGAATCAGAATGTGCCATGTGTTTCCAAGGAGAGGTGGGAGTATGGTGTTATAGAGATTCATGTCAGCATGAGTCTGGAAACAGTGATTGTTAGATAATCAGTGAACTGAAGCCAGAGAAGAGAATTGAGAGCATTATTTTTAGAGCTGTTTATATCTGTAGAGATCTACAGCAATGTATGTATTGCTTTTCTTTGGGTACCTTTAAGATAAAATTATATACCTTTAAGAGGCATCATGTGGTATCATTCATTAATTGAAGCTTCAGAATAATTGGATCTGAAATCTAAGGTACCCTAAACCTGATTGGGCTCATGCAGTACGTTTTTCTTAACTTTCTAAAATTATGGCTGCATGTAACTGCTTGCTTTAAAAGGAAGTTAGAATTAGGTGATTGTACACTTACTTTCTCCTCAAAACTCAACTGAAAATAAAAGTTGGTAGGCCAAGGGTAAGGTAGTGCTGGGGAACATAATGTCGGAACCGAATTTAAATTTCCTTTTTTTAAAGGGTAGTTTATGTTTGTGAAAATATGACTAGAAGCATTTAGTAGAATGTTGACGTATCCATGTCTGTGAATTTTCAGATTACTGGAGTGAGAGTGACAAGGAAGAAGCAGATACTCCATCAACACCAAAACAGGATAGCCCTCCACCCCCATATGATACATACCCACGACCTCCCTCGGTAAGTTAGCAACAAGAACATTACTTATCACCAGATTCTTTGACCTGAAACATCCTTTTGTATGTTAAAAACATATGCAGTAGATTGCATATCAAACTTCAGGTTTCTCAGGGGAAAAGAAAACTGGGAGTCTAAAATCAATAAGCAAATTTTTTTAAGTATAGAAAGAATATTTAACCAGGAAAAACAGTCACTACAGATTCCAGGCAGAATAAGTATGTCACCACTTTTATTAACAAAATATACTGTTTGTGTTAAGGTAGCCTTTGTGGAGATAATCAACAACAAAAAAGTTTTCTTAGAAAAAAGATATATAAAATGACCTTATTTATTCCACACTAATAAAGTTTATTCCTATGTCCTTTAGAATGAACTCATAAAAATTAATATTATAACTATATTGAAGATATTTTTGCATGTAGCTTTCTCAGCAGCCATGGGACCTGGTTTAATGTATATGTTCGTATGGCGTGTCAGACAGTTCTCTGTAAATTACTCTGTGTATAGACTGTACTTTGATCTTTTAATAGGATAAACAGCTGGTTTACTTGGGACTATCCCACTTTATGTCCCTTTCCCATCAGAATTACCAAGAGTATCTCAGTAGTGTTTCAGTTTAGACAATAATATTCCATGGTCAGGCCGGGCACGGTAGCTCATGCCTCTAATCCCAGCGCTTTGGGAGGCCAAGGCGGGAAGATCACTTGAGCTCAGGAGTTCGAGAGCAGCCTGGCCAACATGGTGAAACCCCGTCTCTACTAAAAATATAAAAATTAGCCAGGTGTGGTGGCGGGCGCCTGTAATCCCAGCTACTCAGGAGGCTAAGGCACAAGAATCGCTTGAACTTGGGAGGTGGAAGTTGCAGTGATCTGAGATCACACCACTGCACTCCAGCCTGGGTGACAGAGTGAGACTGTGTCTCAAAATAATAATAATATTCCATGGTCACATTACCATAAGAATCAATTCTGCCTATCTTGGGACTAAGTCTTCCACATAGGAAATAGAAGCTGGATTTAGGTGACAACAACAGCCAACCTAATTCCATCTCAGTACTACTCCAGGGGGATAATTCATATTTTCTCTCTTTTTCTAAAACATCAGGATGTGGATAATTTCTTTAAAATACCTATAAAAGAGGAAGAATAGGAAACAGCATCTTCACTGAACAGCTGCTTAAACATGGCAATTTGTGAATTTCAAGAAGAAAACTATTCATATTATTATTAACATGTGGGAAGGTAACTGACTGCCCGCAGAGGATGCCAAGTAAATGCAGCTTCACCTCAGTCAGGCATGTCCTGGCTGCCACCTCAGCCCTGTTTGTGATGATCACATTTAACAAATCAGGCTCGGCCTGGGCTGGTGTGTTGTTAGTCCCCAGAGCTAGAGTAAGGCTTGTGGCAGTAGAGGTGCCTGCAACTATTTTACAGTGTTCACTTGATGCCAGTCCTTTTTCTGGTTATGTTTTGTGCTATAACATATAGTCCCAAACTTTAAATTCCAGGGATAAAAATATTCCATTTTTCTTTTATATTTATGTGCCCTGCAGCATCTATGCTCAAGGCTAATGGTAATCCCCAGCAAGGTATAATCTCATCCTGCCTAACATTTTTAACCCCATAGAAAGTAAGACCATCAGACAGCTTTTCTGTGGCACCCATAGGAGCAGACATTCTCCTATGAAGAAAAGGAAGGGTTCTGTCAGTTTATAGGCAACCTATTCTCATATCCAAAAGACTCTCTCCTTGTCCCCAACCCCAAGCTACATGAAATCAGGAATATGAATCCAGGGACAATACTTCTTCAAGATCTCAAAATGTGTAGAGTTTTTAAACTTTGGAATTTTCGTAGTTGCTGAATTTTCTTATGTAAGCACTAACTCTTATACTTTCATTGTTGTAAAATTTTGCATTAATATGTCAGATTTTTCATGAGAGCTTGGTATAGCCGCATTTCAATACATCCATGTCTCTGTCTCTTAAAATGTAAGCTGGGGTCTAACTTTGAGATGTCTACAAACTTGCCTAGTCATTAACTTGACTACGTAAGAGTTAATCTACTTAAATATTACCTGGTGGAAACCGAATGTGTTCCTTGGAATAGAAGTGGTCTGTTATTATGGTAGAGACTAATCAGGGGCTCCTTTCTACAGATGAGTTGCGCCAGTCCTTATGTGGAAGCAAAACATAGCCGACTTTCCTCCACAGAGACTTCTCAGTCTCAGTCTTCTCATGAGGAGTTTCGCCAGGAAGTAACTGGGAGCAGTGCAGTGTCTCCCATTCGCAAGACAGCCAGTCAGCGCCGCTCCTGGCAGGATTTAATTGAGACGCCACTGACAAGTTCAGGCTTACACTATCTTCAGACTCTGCCCCTGGAGGATTCTGTCTTCTCTGACTCTGCAGCCATCTCCCCAGAGCACAGACGGCAGTCTACCCTGCCAACTCAGAAATGCCACCTGCAGGATCACTATGGGCCGTACCCCTTAGCTGAGAGTGAGAGGATGCAAGTGCTAAATGGAAATGGGGGCAAGCCTCGAAGTTTTACTCTGCCTCGAGATAGCGGGTTCAACCATTGCTGTCTGAATGCTCCAGTTAGTGCCTGTGACCCACAGGATGACGTGCAACCCCCAGAGGTGGAGGAAGAGGAGGAGGAGGAGGAGGAGGAGGAGGAGGAAGGGGAGGCAGCAGGGGAAAACATAGGAGAAAAAAGTAAGTATGTTTCTGGAGATTCTTAGCCTGTGTACACAAAGTCCTAACCTTTTCAAACTTCTTATTTGAAGAAAATAGAATCTTGCTTCCCTTTTTTCTTAAAATAATAGTATTGCTATATAGTAAGTTAGGTCTCCCTTGGTGACCTACTTTCAGAACTTCAGTAACTTGGGAAAACATGATGAGTAATGAAGCTTATATCCCAAGATACCCACAGCTGGAGCAAATAATTTTTTTCTCCAACTAAGCCATTTGCCTTTTAAGGTTAATGGTGGTTTTTTTTTCCTTCCTTCTGTTATCCGTTTTATTCTCACTAGCATGCACCATCTCATTGGCCCACAGTGGTTGCCCCCTGAGTTGGGTTAAGAAACTATAAATGTTTCAAGCAGGTTGTTAGCAGAGTCTTGGTTGAACAAATGAATATACACACACACCCACTCACATCTATACATATACATATTTATCTTTCCTTTTTATTGTCAGAAGATTTAAAGGAAAAATCCAAAAGATAGTTTTTCCAAGGAGAGATTTCACATAGCATTTCTTTCAACTCCAAAGAGCTGAACTTGTTTCTAGAAACCAATTTTCCAAAAGCATCCATCTACTTTCTTGGTATGTATGTTGATTATAAAGCTCAATTTATGTGAATCAACTCTTAAAAGACAAGTCAATGAAGTAACTATCTGTCTTGTTGACATTAAGAATATCTTTACTAGTTATTAAGTTCTTTATTCAACATGCCATGCCAAGCCTCTGTTTATTACTAACGTGACACATCAGTCCAGAAACCCAGGCTGGTTTAAGGGAAAGGCTACAACTCAGTTATTTTAGTAAGAAAGAAAATCTAGGTTTGGCTATAAGTCTTGACCATAAAATGCCCAAAACAAAATATATAGAAGAAATAGTATAAAACTGTTCACATCTCTTTATTCAAAATGTAGTCTCGATCAATTAATGCAAATAACTTGAGCAAATGGTGATGAAATCACAGTTACTTGTTTGGTACCCCTAGGGCAATAGACTTCTCTTTTTAAAAGATGAAAGCAGAATGTAGCCCTCAGAACATTTTACAAATATATGGGACTTTGATTACAGGATATATTAGTGTAAGTTCTTCATCACAACTGGAAAAGTATCTCAAAGTTCACAGATTACCAACAGGTCAAGAGCCCCATGTCAGTGTCAAGCGTGGCTCATTTAAAATGATAGTCTCTTTGGAAATGATTGACAAGAAAATACAGTGGACCTCCCTTTATGGTATGGATCTTCATTGCACTATTTAATATTATCTACCAACAAAATATAAGAATTGCTTGTAATAAAATTCATATGCTGAGGCAGTTTCCATGTGAAGTATATTTTAGCCACAATCTCCATGAGAAACATTATAAAAGATATGTTGTTAGTACAGGAAAAGTAATTACCATTCATTACTTGTCAAGCCCTTTCAACATTCACATTTATCAGAGTTTATGGAAGACTCTTTTTTTTTTTTTTGAGACGGAGTCTCACTGTGTCGCCCAGGCTAGAGTGCAGTGGCCGGATCTCAGCTCACTGCAAGCTCCGCCTCCCGAGTTCACGCCATTCTCCTGCCTCAGCCTCCCAAGTAGCTGGGACTACAGGCGCCCGCCACGTCGTCCGGCTAGTTTTTTTTTTTGTATTTTTAGTAGAGACGGGGTTTCACCATGTTAGCCAGGATGGTCTCGATCTCCTGACCTCGTGATCCGCCCGTCTCGGCCTTCCAAAGTGCTGGGATTACAGGCTTGAGCCACCGCGCCCGGCCGGAAGACTCTTATGGAAGAAATATTTAGGAGCCATGTTAGTCCTCTGTAGGAGTTCTGGCAAGCATAATAGTAATGTTTAATATTTTAAAGATTACTAAAATTAATAAATTGTCTTCTAAAATTTAAAGATGAGTTAGAAACTTCATTTCAATTGTCATTCAGGTTCTACACAACTGCTGTGACTAAGTATGTGAGGTTTATTTATTCTTTTACAAACATATTGGAGAAAACACTTTATCTCAGCTATTTTAAGATAAACTGTGTTGAAATTAGGCACAGCACTCTGAAATAGAGAATTCTGTTCAGAAAACATTTCATCATTCCTACAGGTTAAGTCACTAATGTTGTCTTGTTTTGAAGAAGTTAGGCACTTAAGAGTTCATCCTGGTCATTGAATAAGGGAAGACTAGAAAGAAGCAAGCATGTCCTAAGACATGAAGGGAAAATATGGCACCTTGCTTGCTCATTCTTCAAGTTTCCAGTAGTCCACAGAGCACCTCTAGTTAGATAGCGTTCAATTTTTTCTTCTAGAGTCTCTTTTTTGTTGTTCAGTAGATTGGATTTTTTAGCCAAATAGATGCACTCCTAAGTTGGTTGGGTTTTTTCTTTACATTTCAGATGAGTTAAGTGGGTAGTTATTCAGTGCTTTCCATCTTTTTCAGTGGGCTCTCTGTAGAATAATTGTTATAAGACAGAACAGACCTAGTAAGTGTGTCAGTAAATTTGGTATTGTACTTTTTGTCTTTACAGTACAATATTGTGGTACGTTTCTTGCTATTTCAGTCAGATCTGCTTCACTGAAAGTGGCCTTGCTCTATCTTTCAGGCCCCATTTCTTTCTGGGTATTTTTTCCATAAATCTTGCCACTTGATTTCTCCATGTACTTCAGACTGTTCATAACAGAGTAGTGCATTCATGCTTTCCTGGAAGATGCTTATTATTCAATGAAATGTATGTTTGTTCTAATGATGGTTTTCCGCATTGCTATTTCTAATATTTAGGAGTAGGCAATTTGATGAACACCTTATTCAGGAAACATCAGCTTTAAAAACCAGTGTTTTCAAAAGAATCTTTAAGGTCTAGTTATGGGATGTCATATTTATGGCTTCCCTGGATTGACCATTAGAAGTAAGTTCTCAGGCTGCTTGTTCAAATCAAGCTGTTTGGTGTTATGTCAGCAGAGCAAAAATTATACATGGGAACGAAGCTGTGGCCACTACATTAGCCTTAGCCTCCCGTACACAGAGTGCTCACTGTGCTGCCACCCAGTTCAGCAGGCAACCTGTGCTTGTAAAAATCAAAATCCAATGGCAGTGTGTTACTAACTGTGCTGCTCCAGGTCAGCATTCAGTTTGACCTCCTGAAGTGAATTTGTAGTAATCAAGTACAGAACTTGATGACTACAAAATTATCAGTTTAATGTGTAGTTCCAAACATTTTTCTCAGTTTGCCAAGAAATTAAAAATAGGAAGTATCAGGCAAGTGGCCAAGAGAAATAATGGAAGAAAACATGAAAATATAGTCTGTCATATGCTTTAAGGGTGAAGAATTATGTCCTCTTTCTTATCATTTATATTTTATCTTACCTTGTATCACAATATATGTTATATAGTGCTTATGAGCTTACAGAGCAATCTAAGAAGCAAGATATACCTAAATCCATGCCTTAACTGTTTTGCATTTTCCTTATGGATATGGAATTTTGCCCTGCTTATAAGTATATTTAGCCTTCCTTAGAACAGACTTCAATCTGTGTTCTCATGGCTGAACTACCTTTTGCCTTATTTTGAAATTCAATTATTTAACTGAGTCATACTGTGATTTTCTTAGGCTGAACTCATTTTAGTCTGAAATGGATGGTACTAAAAGTATACAGATGAGACCTGTCTTGTTTTCCTTTGACTGAAAAGTCAGCTTGCGTATTAATTATCTTGACCCATTTCACTGACATTTGAGAAAAGACAAGTAATTTCCTGTTATCCCAATTAGCAGTTTCAAACCTTACTAGGTATGGACCTTATAAGACATCAGCTAAATTAAATTATAAATTATGTCATTCTATGCAACTTTAAAGGAATATAAATTATGATAGTATGGGACAAAATATGAAGATATATTTCATTCAAAAATAATCTGCCATAACATTAAAATGCTATTTTGGTTAATACAGCTTGAAGTCAGCTTAGAAAATCTCGCTTTCCTTTGCTGTATGTACTAGCCAATTCAGATGAGGTTTTGAAAAACGTTATCCCTTAATCCTGCTGATTTTCCCCTAAGCAATTATAAGGGAACTCTCCTGGACACACATTCTTGGTGCCTTCATTTACTCAGTGAAGTCATAATGTCCTTTATCATTGTCTTCAAGATTACCTACCAGTATTCTCACTTAATTTACACATATATGTAGCTTGGTCTTAGAAATCTAAAGCAAAACCTAGATCTTTTAAGGGGGAATAAAATCTATTACCTTGGAGCCACTGTACACATTAGATTATCAGGCTGAAATATTATTGACACTTTCAAAATGAGATCTGCTGAGAAATATATTTTAAGGTTATTTTTAAAAATCTAGACTGAGTTTGGTGGCTCATGCCTGTAATCCCAGCTTTGTCACTGTCCCAGTTACAACTGGTATGATTGATCAAGTTATTTAACACCTCGAGACCTCAGTGTCTTCATTTTCAAATCATATGGTAATAATACTCAGCTTTTGAGGTTGCATGAGTATTCAATGAAGTGATGTCAGAAAGCACCTTAGATCCATATATGACACATTATAATTCTGTCCAGTAAATGTTATATAGATTTTATATAATTATATAGATTTTATATTTGTTTTATTTATAGATTTATATAATTATATAGATTTTATGTAGATTTGTATTAAGGCAAAGTGGGCAATTACAATACTTAAATAGTGAATTAGGCCTGGCAAACCTCATTAAGTAATGTTTATTACATGTCCTATCTTTGTTCAGTTCTAGCCGTCGAGTCGAACCATATGAAATGTTGCTTTTGTAGGTCAAAATGATGAAACATTAGCAATTTTGTATGTTTCAACCTAACATATTAGCTGTGTTCTGGGAGCTAAAATAGAAATGTTTCTCATTTCTCATTCTTATCACTCACTACTCCTTTCCTTTTTGATTTTGGACATTTGGGAACTCAAAAGAAACCTTGTATTCCAAATAGCAATAATTTTTCCAGATATATTTACTGAAATATTTATTTATAGATCTTGCCATTTGGGTCTCATTTCAAATATTTTCCCCTCAGAGACCCTTTCCTGACAACCCAGTCTGACCCAGATACCCGCCACCACCATTCATCCTCTTGTATGGTTACCCTGTTTTATATTTTTTCCAGCTTTATCACTATGAGTATAATATTAAATATTGTTCACAGATTTATTTTCCATCCCTACCCACCAGAATGTAAGCTTCTGAAGAGTGGGGATTTTATTCCTGTCTTACACACCTAGCACCTAAAACAGTATATGGCCCATAGTAGCCCAGGCACTATTGAAAGCATGAATGAATGAATGAATGAGTAATAGCTAACCCCTTTTGTTACTAACTTCCTTCCAATTTTATTATTTATAGAACTAAAGTTATTGTATCCAGCATATGACATAAAAGAAATCAAAACATTGCAGAATTCCTCATTTTTGGTATTTTGTGAAGGGAAAGCCAGGACTGCATGTGTTCAGCACACCCTCTTTATGCTGGAGACCACAAAGCTGGGATGCTGATAACTAGAATTACTGCTCTTCGCATTATGGCTCTTTTATGGTCACATTCTCTACTATTGAAACCATTTCCTCCTGTTTCACTGCCATTTCAAAGATGAAGGCCACAAGAATATGACATCTGAAATAACTAGTTCATTGTCATAAATCAGTTAGAAACCAGATCTTCCAACTTTCTTTTGATTCTTCCCACCAAAATCCACTGCCTGTAGAAGAAAGGAAAACTCAAATCACTACCAGTGCTTAGCTAACATTCCTAGTTATCCATCACCTAGCTTCATCTTAATTAGTTTGTAAAAAGTGTTGAAACTGCAACTTGTACTTTGGCAAATAACCAATAGCCCTGCATCAGCCAGGAAAATAATCTCAAAAGTGTTAATAAGTAATGACATCAGATGTAAATGGCAAAAGAAGGAATTGTAGATGCTGTCAAGTCACAACAGCAGAATATTTGGCCAGAAGAGAATTAAAGCTCACGCAAAACAATGTCAACCCCTCACAAGCATAGGTAAGACGTTATGATTTATGTTATTTTTTCTTACCAAGAGAGATTATTAGATTAGCCACACTGTTATCTGCTACTATTTTCACACATCAAAAAAAAAGAAATCACTTCTCTTCAGCTCAATAATAGCATATTGTTCATTTCTCCATAGAGTACCTTCTAGCTTATTGTATGAGAACCTACAGCCTCTTTTTACCTTGCTCACCCTTGCCAGAGTAGGCTGAAGGTCACAAATGCCTCATTTTTGTCCCTCAGCATACACAATTTACCTCCTATGGTTGGTTACCAACTACCAGAAGATGATAGATTAAGATTTAATAAGATTGCACCATAAAACATATCTTGGAGATTTTTTAACTACCCTATTTTTGTTGTGTAATTCCAAAGTAATAACTTGCTTATTGCAAAATAAATAGTACAGTGATGAAAGTGCAAAGCCACCTTCTCTTTTCTTTACTCTCCAAAGTTACTGTCAGAAGTTAAGGTTTTAAAAATCAATTCTTGCATGAATTTATTTTCCTTATATATCTCTATCTTGTAACTCAATGTGAGTTAGGGATATGAAGGATGGTTTAGATGATTATCAATTAGAGTTCCTGTACAACTTTTAGTTTATAATGTAAGCAACCATCCTGTGAAATAACTTACATAGCACCTTAGAACCCAGCCCAGTCCCAAAATTTATTACTCTCGAAAATGTAGCAGTTGACCTTTTCAAAAACAATAGAAATGTGAGAAGAAAAAAATGGCATTGGCTGTACATGCACACTCATACACTGCCCCCCACAACACACCCCCTCACACACACCCCAACTCAAATATCAGAAGTTCTCTTGCCTACTTGCCTAATGCCTTAATGCCTTATGAATTTTGCTCAGCTTTCTTTATGAAGATCTTCCACTACTTTCAGTTTATACCAAAGCTCTGTGATGAAAAGAGCCAAGCCAGAGCCAGTTAGAAAAAATTAGCCAGTCTAGCCTCCAAAAGGCAGAAAGCAGAACTTGGATATGGGCTTCATAGCCACTGAGTCTGGTGACCAGTTTACCTACAGATTTTAGCTTCAAGTTATAAAACACTGAACCTTCTACTAAACAATCTCTCCTATTTCCATTGTTCTCACTAGTTCCATACTACTAGCACTCAGATTTTCTTATGGCGTGCCATAGGTACATCTTGGCCTAATATTTGGTCTTAATAACACAATCTATTACACTCTAAACTTTTTCTTTTAATGGGAAAATGTTCCCACTGTTATGTCATTCAATAAGGAAAAAGTGCCCATTATTATATTTTTAAGTGGAAAGTGTGATCTTAAAAAATTAATAGTTAAACCTCATACTTGAGAACTTATAGCAGGTTCTTGTCTCAGGAATGACAATTTCGTATATTTTTGTTTTTATTACAAACACAAAATATGCCAATAAAATCAACTTTCTGGATTATTTTGCAGACATTTTAGAATACTTGAAAATAAGAGTTATAGGCTGGGCGCGGTGGCTCAAGCCTGTAATCCCAGCACTTTGGGAGGCCGAGACGGGCGGATCACAAGGTCAGGACATCGAGACCATCCTGGCTAACACAGTGAAACCCCGTCTCTACTAAAAAAAAAAAAAAAAAATACAAAAAACTAGCCGGGCAAGGTGGCGGGCGCCTGTACTCCCAGCTACTTGGGAGGCTGAGGCAGGAGAATGGCGTGAACCCGAAAGGTGGAGCTTGCAGTGAGCTGAGATCCGGCCACTGCACTCCAGTTTGGGCGACAGAGCGAGACTCCGTCTCAAAAAAAAAAAGAAAGAGTTATAGTTGTGTAACTCAGTGATTGACTTCAGAGCTTTTAGAACTACAAACTCTTTAACGTTCTTACTCATAGATTTTCTAACATTTCAATATCTAGATTTAGCCAGCTAAAATGCAAACTAAATCTCTGTATTGTATATGTGGTTTGTTGTATCAATATATAATCCAATTAGTTCCAAACATGCATTCATGCATTCAACATGCATTTATTGTTTATTTTTCTACACACAAGGTACCATGTTAAGAGCCTGTCTAGCTCTTCCGTAAGTCTACTTACAACAGAAATGTGTAAATTATTTTTAAGAAATAAGAGACTTTTTTCTTTCTGATAACATGAAACACAGCAAGTAATTCCAAATATGCAATATCTTTGTTACCTTGTATCAGTAGTTTTCCCTAGTAACCAGTTTATAATTTTATAAAACTTATTCGTTGAGAGATAGTGCAAGATATTTTATTTTTATGTTGTTACTTATCACTTATGCAAAATTTATAAGACTAGTTAAAATCAGATGAGATCACTTAAAGAGCTATTTCTGATTCAGCTTATTCCTTAAACATCATGGTTGAGGAATATGCATTCTGGTTACCCAGTTGTACTGATTAACACAAATCAGATGTCTAAAAATCAATGAACTGAACTTCATATTATACTGACCATAGATTAATTTTTTTTTATAATTGAGAAAGCACTTCTTAATGTTATGCTATAATCATTGTAGAATTTGATTATTTGAAAAACCTATTAATATAGGGAATATTAGCAGAGCGTTAAATACAGAACATTATATTGTATTTTGAATGTCTATTTTAGGGAAATTTGAACCTTAAAATTTTAAATAGTTTTTCATTTCCTTCCACATTTGAAATCCCTAATCTTCCATGATTTTGAATCTGTTACTTTTACTGTGCTAGTTCTCTTTTGATAAATCATCCGTAGAATGTAGTTACTTAATGCCTAAGATCTATTCACTTAAGACCTCCAAATTTTATTCGTCATTTTCGTTTTTTTTTTTTTTTAATTTTTGTTGTTGTGGCCCCTCCACTGCTCCATGACTGAATTTAGAGTTTATTCTGTAACTTATGAAATGGACATTGTAAAGCATATACCTTGAGATTCTTGGTGAGAAAAAATAGCCCATAACTTTGATGTCACTAAACTTAAACTGTACACATTTTTTTTCCTATCATCTCTACTGTTTTATCCTGTTCCTTAACAATGCCAACACACAGGGGTTCACGTGCCTTTTCTTAAAAAAAGAAAGAAAGAAAGAAAAGAAAACACACGGGGAGGAGGGACAGCTGGAATCAGTATATAATACATAAGCAAACTCTGACAATAAGCCCCACCCCTCACTTTGAATTCTGTTATCTTTTTAAAATCCTGTGTAGTTGCTGGGCTGCCTTCTCTTTGTTTAGCATCTTGGGTTCTTAGATTCATGATGCACTTTTATTAACTTGATTAGAAGGATTTTGCCTCAGCACTAGAGGTAGGCAAGATGTTTATCATTACAAAAATAATTCTGTAGAAATACTGAATAGTTGTGCTGAATAAGTAACTGCAAACGTGCCTTAACTTTGAATGCTTCTTTAAATTTGTAAGCATCTTTTTTTAATGTGTTACTGTCAGTGGTATCTCTCTGGCAAATAGTACAGTACCTATTTTAAAATGTTTTATGTTAAGGAAATGGGTTCATTTAATAGATGAATTGTTTTTAATTGGGCTTGGCATGAAACATGAGTCACGCTGTATGTAAATATGCATATAGCCCTCTCACCATAGAACTTAGAGTTTTGAAGCACTTATCTTCACTTTCTACCCAAAACAGAAACTTTTGCATATTTTAAAAATTGTTATTGAGCCTCTGCTTGAATATTTTAGAGATTCAGAACTCCCGCCTCCAAAAGCAGGCATTTCATGTTGAAGAGCCTTACTTACATTACAGAGTTCTTCCTTGTATTGATACAAAAACAAACTTCTGCTAAACTTTCTACTCATTGTGGATCTTAAAATTGCAAATTCGAAAAATCCAGAGCAAGCATTTGAAAGCCTGTCATGTTGAAAGATGATAAGATAGTCTTTGAAGTTCCAGAAAACATAATAGATAAAGGCACAAGGAGGCTGATTTTAGATTGATATAAAAAAAAATCCAATTTTTGCAGGTTTATAACTGATCTTATAAGTTTAGTGGGCTCTTCATTACTCAGAGTGTTTAGGAAGAGGGTGAATAACCAGCTACCAGCCAGGAATTCCCAAGTTAGCTGGAAAGTTCAACCTGATGGTTTCTTCCAACTCTAAAGTTTTATAGTTCTCTTCAGCATAATGGTCTTGCCCTTTGCTCTTACCATATGCCTTGCACATTGTATATATCTCTGAAACTCTAAAATGGAATTGTGTTATCAAATATAATTTGTGTTGTCTCTTCTTGAGGTATCTTTATGCCTGTGACACATGAGTTCTAGATAACGCATCATCCTGGCTACCCTCATCTGGACTCCTTGTTTCTTTATAGAATCCCCATGCTAAATGTATTGGAACTATTACAGTGATCTAGACACTATACTTTTGTTAACATGATTACATTAGTTTTAACGTGCTCACTGTTGGCTCATATAATGCTTTAATGTTATCAAGTGGTAAGCATTCCACTTACTTGATTTTTTAATCTAAGTGCAGCTATTTATATTTATTTCTGTTAAATTTTTAACTTCTCATGTTTCACCCAAAGTATTTGACTCTGTTACAAAGTTTGGAAGCTCAGTTTTATCGTATATGATATTACTCATTTGTCTTATCATTTAATAATCCTCCAAAATTCTAAGCACCCTTTCTATGTTTTTAACTGATTCATCAAGGAAAGCACATTTTTTAAGAAAACATTTTAAAGAAGAAAGGGCCAAGGACAGAGATTTACAGCATTAAATTTTAAACTTTAGGCGTTAATTTTATTCAGTCATTCAAAGTCCTTATATGGATCCACCTAATACTAACATCATTCAGCCCATATTACAGTGTCTTTATTCATAAGGGTAGCAGGCAAAATTTCATCTTATGTAAGACATACTGCCCAGGGTTTTCCTCTTCCCTTCCAACTTAGAGATACTGTCCCCAAAAGAAGTCATTTTAAAATGCTTCATTTTTTTATTAAATTCATGTTGGTTTGTCAAACAAAATTAAAAAATAAAATTGCACCCACTCATCGTCTATTTTTAAAATTTTATATTTATATCAGGTTTATCAATATGTTCATGGGAGAACTCATGCTTTTTTTGTTTGTTTGGATAAGAGGACTCTTAAGATTTAAGCATTAAGTCTCATGGAATGCTGACAGTAGCCCTAAGATAATTTCCAAAAAGTTTATTCACTTGCTAAGATTATAACCTTCTAGTTTAAAGGAACCACAGAGTGGTTCTTAGTAGTCCCTTGTCTCCAGAAGCATTTATGTTTTAATGCCCTAGTTTGAAGACTTTTTTTCTTGCAGGAAAAGCCTAAAATGTCATTGAAGCCATTATGGTTCTACTTTTTGTCATTAATGTTTTCTTAATTTTTCTTTACAAAAGCTGTGTATCTTCAGTTTTTTTCATAAGCTTCAGCTGAACATTTGCCTTTGTGGTGCTTTTCTTACAAACAATTGGTATTATTTTCTACTTCTTCATTTCTTATAGCTTCTTATTCCATATTTTATAGAAATCCTCCTTAAACTAAAGCTTGTTCTAAAGAAGCTCCTTGTAACTACCTTAACTTCATCTGCATCCCCTTTCCCTCCCTCATTGGGACACTTTACGCTTGTATTACTGGAATTTAATTTTTTAAAACTACTGATCATTAAAACTTTCCATTTGTCTTTGTAAAGTTTTAAAATCATATCTTTAATAATCCAGGGTCCATATTCAGCTATGTGTTCTTTCTCTTCACCACTAGAAGAAAAAAACAAAAACAAAAAAGCAAAATTACAGAATGTGTTTCTTTTAGTTCTCTTTGTGCCGTAAAAGTTCTTCCCTGTTGTTCAGCATTAAATCCCAAATAGATTCCACATATTTCTTTGTATTTCTGAAACATGAAATCATCAGGGTTTAAATGCATGCAGTAATTACTTACATGTATTGATCTCATTTTCAATGCATTAAATCTTGTAATTAGTATATTGGTGGCTTCAGCAGAAAATATTGAAGTTCAGGTTATATTATTTTATATTTTTTCATCTTCAGAAGATTTTGTAGAAGTCGATTCAACTTTTAGTCTACAAATAATAGGAAACATGACACTATAAAAATTATGTGACTTCATTAGGACAATTTACAATATTTTTAAGCCTTTGTTCTTGCATGCCTCAATCAATACCAGAATATGTTTGTATAGAGTATTGGAACCCTACAGACCTGGTTGGACTTTTACAGATCTAGTAAGAGTAAGAAAATGAGAGTACCAAAGATTTCTAATACTTTGTTTTTGTTAGATCCAAGTCCTAACCCAGATCAGCCATATTCTTCAGTCAACTATTCAGTGGCTCCTAAGAATTATCATTTCTATGCTATGCCCCAGTTTACATTCTTTATAAATAATAGCTTCAAATTACAGAAACAAGTTGCATTCAGACTTCTTCATTTTAAGCCCTTTTACCTAAAGTAATAATGACTTGGTAGTATAAAACTGTACTACCAATTTCTGCTCTAAAGAGCTTATAGAAATTGGGGTGATATTTGAGTATTTATTAGATTATCTTGCTGTAATCTATCTAGTGCAAAATACTTGCTGCCTGTCTGTAAAAGAAAAGGATGTTTGCTAAAGGTAATCTCTTTCAGTATATTTTTAGAAAGTACATAGTAACATTTCAGGATGTATGGTTTAATGAAGAGTAGCGTTGCACCACATTGTCAGTGCTTCTTGATATTTTCACACATAGCCACTGATATACCTCTCCTAACTGAATAATTAACATAGCCGATTGTAAAAATAAACAAACTTGATTTAGCCCTTCAAAATTTATTTGCCTATAATTCACCGAGCTTATATGTATTAAACAAAACATATAAGAGGTACTTCATTGTCATGGAACCCAAACTAAATAAGTATTAAATGAAACTCATTCATGGATTTTAGCTTACAAAATACTGCATATTGTCAGAAGAAGAAAGGCATAGGTGTCCAAAAATTGGTTTCTAATTAATTATAATATGAAGAATTTTAAAAAGAATGGAATAACTTTTTTACAATTCCAGCCAAAATTTAGTATGTCCTCCATTATATGGAGCAGTGAATTTAAAAATTACTTTCATGTTTTTAGAGTTTGAGACAGCCAAATTACACAAATGATTCACTGTTTAAACATCAGTAATAATTTCCACTGGTGGCATAAAATCAGGCTTCAGTTTCTGAAGTGTGTATGGAAATCCTACGCGTTACTGATATTTAGAACTACCTTTTTCGTATATTAAGATGATTGATATTAATCAGGAGCCCTAAATCAGTTGATAAACGATTTTCACAAAATGCAGAGATATTCTATTTTACTTTTTGTCTTAAATTTTAAAGAAAGAAAGAAAACAAAGGAAAAAGACATAATTTAGTTTGTTTTACTTGACAATCAGCGAAAGTCTGCTAAGCAGGGCGTAGCTATCATCCCAAAGGTGAATAATAAAAACAATCATAAACTGGACTGGTCATATATATGAACAATGCCTAAAATCTCAAGAACCATTTATTGTACTTGCAATTGAGTTTAGTGTTTAAAATGATGAGAATTTTGCCTATAAAATCATAATTCCTATGGATAAAGAATGGGCACAAACTGCTATCTTTTTTTAATATAAAAAGAAATAGGCTGCCTCTAAGTTTGTTTTTTCGTTTTTCTTTTTTTGAGATGGAGTTTCACTCTATTGCCTAGGCTGGAGTGCAGTGGCACAATCACAGCTCACTGCAACCTCCACCTCCCGGGTTCAAGCGATTTCCGGCTAATTTTTGTATTTTTAGTAGAGATGGGGTTTTACCATGTTGGCCAAGCTGGTCTTGAACTCCTGACCTCAAGTGATCCTCCCACCCTGGCCTCCCAAAGTGTTAAGATTACAGGCATGAGCCACTGCACCCGCCTGCCCCTAAGTTTTCTATCATGACTTGTTCCAAAAGGTAGAATTATGATGTATTAATTTATCTACCTAACCAAACTTTTATTCTATTCATTGCACAATTTCTAAAATCAGATATTATCTGAAATTGACAATATCTGATATATTTCTATATTATCCCCCAATAGCTCATAATTCAGGTGGTTGTAACCCAGTTAAATGATAAAAGCCATGAGGCTTGACTGAGTGAGGGAGAATACTAATTCTTAGTTTTTCATTGTCTCTAATGAAATGACTGACTTTTTAGAAAAGCCATTTAATTTATCCACTAATATAATAAGGCATCAGATACTTTTAGAGAATGCTTTTTTAGAATTTAAACTCAGTTTTCAAAAAAAATTATTAAATGCACATCGTATTCTAAAAGTAAATATGAATTAATTCAACTATTTGGGCAAAATTTGGTGACTTTTTCTGTTACATTTTCAATATTTTATAGAAATGCACATATAATAAATGTAACATGGCATTTTAAAATGTTAAAACAGTAACTAATGGTTATGTCACAATCGTATTTATTTTGCCTGATCCATGTGGTACAGAAACCTAGCCATTCAAAATGTGTTTAAAGGACAAAGTTTTACACATAGCAATAGAGCTATATCAAGCAATTTGTCTGCAGCCCCTTCCAATGTTTCCCCAAAGTAGTAGGGTAGTGAGGTTTTTTTATAGTAGTTCCATCAGTCTGCTTCTATCAACAGAGAAGGACCTTTAGAGAGTATATTTATAAGTTCTATTTATAATTAAAATCTCATCCTGCGTCTAAGATTTTGTCTTACCTCATCCACTCCTAACATTAATGACATATGAATATCTTGACAATGTAGGTCATTCAAAGAAAACACCCTTTAGCAGTGGTTACACTATCACTTCATATAAGGTCAAAATCATTCTTCCTTGACATAGCAAGCAGTGCTAGAAATAGCATTCTTTGACTTCAGTGACTTATCTTCCTAATATTTCCACCTCTGCTACGTAGTTCACCCCAAAAACTTTAAGTAGATCTTCTCACTTCAGTTGAAAATCTAGTGAGGTATAAAGCATTTTACATAGTTGTTTAATAGAAGTCTATTCAGTGTTCAGCTTGTACCCACAAATACTGAGATTTTGAATGAAGATGTATTTTGGTGATTTAATTAATTCAAATAATATTTATGGAGGCAGCACAGTGTCCTGAGTACCCACTCTGCTAAGTGCTGGAAAAACAAAAATTTTTAAATTACAGAATCAATAAATTCATTATTTAATGGGAGAGAAAAACAGACAAATGTAACAGTACAGTATATTAGATGTTTTGAGAAATGAACACATTAAGTTCTATGAAAGCACTTAAGAGGTCTTGATTATCTCTACCTTGTGAAATCAGACAAGACCTCACAGAGGATGTGACATTCAAGCTGGATGAATAAGGTTTCACCAGGATAAAAAGAAAAGGAGGGTACATTCTAGGTGGTAAAAAAAAAAACAAACAAAACAAAATGGCATCAGCAAAGGTGGACAGGTAAAAAAAGCAAAGAATAATTTAGAGAAATATGGTAGTACAGATGAGACAAAGATTTATGTTAGAAATGAATTAAAAAGGTCCTAATATATCATGTTTAGAGGTTTGGATTGTATCCCAAAGAACATGATAGAGAGCTTCAGTAGTTCACTCTGGCCAATATAGATGTATTGATGTGGGAGAATACAGGTGATAGGGATACCAGTTAGAAAACTACTTCAACAATCCAGATGAGAGATATGATACCCTCCCTTGACAAATGTGAAGGCAAAACGTTACCTTCTCAGAGGAAGATCCAACAGATAGAAAGTAGGTCTTGAAGAGTATAATGGAAACTTGGAGCTCTCCTAATGAAGAATTGGATATTGGGCTAACCAGGCACTAATAAGAGGTCTGCCAAGTAGCCCTGAATGGCCTGAAGTCAGAAAACACAAATTTAGAATGGTGACAATCAGTGTGCATATACAGTTTTTTCTAGCAATGCCCAGTGGCCAGGCAGGAGTAAGAAAGCACATATTGGAACAAGTACATGTAATACATATCCAAGAGGGAATTGAGGGGTCTAGTCAGAAGGGTCCAAATTAGATAAGGAAATTAATTCAGGAGGGGGATGGTTCTTAATAAGATCAAAGACTAGACATCATATCATGAAAGAAATGGAAAGAGAGGAAGCTATATTCAGGGAAAGCTGTAATATTTAGGAAGTGATGTGGCTTACCTTGATTTTGGATTAGACAGTAAGAATTCAACACAGAGGGCACTTATTACAAAACAGCTCTTCAATATGACTCTTTTAAGTTTGCATCTTGAAGAAAAAACTTTGGAACACTTTGCACATGGATGTGTATTAGTCTGCTTTCACATGGCCGATAAAGATATACCTGAGACTGGGAAGAAAAAGAGGTTTAATGGACTTACAGTGCCACATGGCTGGGGAGGTCTCACAGTCATAGCGGAAGGCAAGGAGGAGCAAGTCACGTTTTACATGGATGGTGGCAGGCAAAGAGAGAGAGCTTGTGGAGGGAAACTCCCATTTTTAAAACAATCAGATGTTATGAGACTTATTCACTATTATGAGACCAGCACAAGAAAGACCCACTCCCATGATTCAGTTATCTCCCACTGGGTCCCTCCCACAACCCATGGGAATTATGGGAGCTACAAGATGAGATTTGGGTGGGGACACAGAACATATTATTCCACCCCTGGCCCCACCCAAATCTCATGTCCTCACAATTCAAAACCAATCATGCCTTCCCAACAGTCCCCTGAAGTCTTAACTCATTTCAGCATTAACTCAAAAATCCACAGTCCAAAGTCTCATCTGAGACAAGGCAAGTCCCTTCCACCTATGAGCCTATAAAATCAAAAGCAAGTTAGTTACTTCCTAGATACATTGGGGGGATACAGGCATTGGATAAATACAGCTATTCCAAATGGGAGAAATTGGCCAAAACAAAGGAGCTACAGGCCCCATGCAAGTCCAAAACCCAGCAGGGCAGTAAAATCTTAAAGCTCCAAAAGAATCTCCTTTGACTGCATGTTTCACATACAGGTCACACTGCTACAAGAGGTGAGTTCCCATGATCTTAGGCAGCTCCACCACTGTGGCTTTGCAGGGGACAGCCTCTCTCGGCTGCTTTCACGGGCTGGCATTGAGTGTCTGCAGCTTTTCCAGGATAACTGTGCAAGCTGTCGGTGGATCTACCATTCTGGGGTCTGGAGGATGGTGGCCCTATTCTCACAGCTCCTCTGGGTGGTGCCCCAGTAGGGACTCTTTGTGGGGCCTCTGACCCCACATTTCCCTTCTGCACTACCCCAGCGGAGGTTCTCCATGAGAGCCCCATCCCTGCAGCAAACTTCTGCCTGGACATCCAGGCATTTCCACACATCTGAAATCTAGGCAGAGGTTCCCACAACTCAATTCTTGACTTCTGTGCACCCACAGGCTCAACACCACAGGAAGCTGCCAAGGCTTGGGGCTTCTACCCTCTGAAGCCATGCCCCAAGCTGTATCTTGGTCCCTTTTAGTTATGGCTGGAGTGGCTGGGACACAGGTCACCAAGTCCACAGACTCCACAACAGCAGAGAGACCCTGGGCCCAGCCCACGAAACCATTTTTTCCTCCTAAACCTCTGGGTCTGTGATGGAAGGGGCTGCTGCAAAGGTCTCTGACATACCCTGGAGATACTTTCCCCATTGTCTTGATGATTAGCATTCAGTTCCTTGTTACTTATGCAAATTTATGCTGCCATCTTGAATTTCTCCTCAGAAAATGAGATTTTCTTTTCTATCACATTATCAGGCTGCAAATTTTCCAAACTTCTATGCTGTTTCCCTTTTAAAACTGAATGCCTTTAACAGCACCCAAGTCACTTCTTGAATGCTTTGCTGCTTAGAGATTTCTTCCACCAGATGCCCTAAATCATCTCTCAAGTTCAAAGTTCCACAATTCTCTAGGGCAGGGGCAAAACGCCCACCAGTCTCTTTGCTAAAACATAACAAGAGTCACTTTTGCTCCAGTTCCCCACAAGTTCTTCATCTCCATCTGAGACCACCTCAGCCTGGATTTCATTGTCCATATCATTATTAGCATTTTGGTCAAAGCCATTCAACAAGTCTCTAGGGAGTTCCAAACTTTCCCACATTTTCCTGTCTTCTGAGCCCTCTAAACTGTTTCAACCTCTGCCTATTACCCAGTTTCAAAATCACTTCCACATTTTCAGGTATCTTTTCAGCAGTGCCCCACTCTATTGGTACCAATTTACTGTATTAGTTCATTTTCACACTGCTGATAAAAACATACCCAAGACTGGGCAATTTACAAAAGAAAGAGCTTTAATTGGACTTACAGTTCCACATAGCTGGGGAAGCTTCACAATCATGGTGGAAGGCAAGGAGGAGCAAGTCACATCTTACTTGGATGGGGTCAGGTAAAGAGAGAGAGCTTGTACAGGGACACTCCCATTTTTAAAACTATCAGATCTCATGAGACTTATTCACTGTCACAAGAACAGCACAGGAAAGACCCATCCCCATGATTCAGTTATCTCCCACTGGGTCCCTCCCACAACTCATAGGAATTATGGGTGCTACAAGATGAGATTCGGATGGGCCAAACCATATCAATGCATGAAGTAGGTTTCAATGCGTGAAGTAGGTTATCTAATGGCAAGAGGGAAACACCCATTGATAGGGAAAATAAATCTCATGTATATTAACAGGATTTATTTATTATGTTTCAGTTGTTTAGTGAAATATATTCAATGAACATGTAATGAATTATGAAGAAGTGAAAACTGAAGCTATTTTAACTTGCTATTTCCATTCTAAAGCAAATCTCAACTCATTTCAGTCAGGTTTACATCATTAACTGATCAGTCTTTGAATAAAATAATTTTAAGTTTCATGTCAAGGGATTCTGAATAGAATGACTGAATTATATGTATTTGTCCTTTTACTTTCACTGCTGTCTCAGGAAGACTCTTTTTATGTTTTCTATAGATGATACCTCTCTGTTAAAGTCGAAGACATTTTAGTGATTTATCTTTTTTATAAAGATATGCCACATAGTCTGGATTTGAAATGCAATCTGCAAAGCCAGGCATGCCCATAAATCTGAATCTTTTATTCTTTTCTCATATAGAAAAAGAAGATATTTTTACACATGGATAAAAATACTAAAGTAGAATTGCCTTTCTCAAGGTAAAGCCAAAACACCTATAGTGTGATGCATTTTGTTTAAATTTTATAGGTTTGTTGAACACATTAATTTATTACAAATAATAGCTAACATTTTTAATGAGCACTTACTATGTGTCAGGCACTATTCTAAGGTCTTTACATAATATAATTCATTTAACCCTTACAACAACTCTATACGGGAAATACTATTATCCTTATCTTCTAGATGAGGAAACTGAGTTTAAATAGCATAATCCAGGACTCCCAGCTATTTGATAACAGACCTGAGATTCAGACAGACATTGTGACAGCAGAGTGAACGCTCTTAATTGCATATTGCCCCTCAGACTTATAATTCTAATACAGATTAAAATTTATTAAAATATTTTTCACTATATATAATACACACATTATATATATAATATATACATTATATATAAAATACACACACATACATATACATATATATATATGACCTACATAAAAGGAATTAAAATTTTTAGGTTTTATTACAGCAGCACCATTAATATGGTTAATCAAGTAAAGCAAAAATGTTGTTCTGATCTTTCAATCACATTTACAACATTTTACCTTTTATTAGTAGAAATTGTAATTAGTGTACTTTCCAATTTTAACCAGTGTCCAAAAATCATGTACTGTGATATGTATAAACAATGAAACAAGTCCACCACTTGATTCAAAATCCTTTCTTAGTATTTTAAGCTTTGACATGATTCCTTTTATAGCTAATTTTTAATATTGGAATTTTTTTTTTTTTTTTGAGACGGAGTCTCGCTCTGTCACCCGGGCTGGAGTGCAGTGGCCGGATCTCAGCTCACTGCAAGCTCCGCCTCCCGGGTTTATGCCATTCTCCTGCCTCAGCCTCCCGAGTAGCTGGGACTACAGGCGCCCGCCACCTCGCCCGGCTAGCTTTTTGTATTTTTTTGGTAGAGACGGGGTTTCACCGTGTTAGCCAGGATGGTCTCGATCTCCTGACCTCGTGATCCGCCCGTCTCGGCCTCCCAAAGTGCTGGGATTACAGGCTTGAGCCACCGCACCCGGCCTGGAACTTTTTTAAAAAAAGAAAAACTGGCCAGGCACGGTGGCTCACACCCAGCACTTCGGGAGGCCAAGGCAGGAGGATTGCTTGAGCCCAGGAGTTGGAGACCAACCTGGGCAACATGGCAAAACCCTGTGTCTACAAAAAATACAAACATTAGGCAGGCGTGATGGCATGCACTAGTAGTGCCAGCTACTCGGGAGGCTGAGGTAGGAGGATCACTTGAGGGTGGGAGGTTGAGCCTCCTGTGAGCTGTGATCACACCACTGCACTCCAGCCTGGGCGACGTAACAAGACCCTGTAAGTAAGTAAGTAAGTAAGTAAGTAAGTAAGTAAGTAAGTAAGTAAGTAAGTAAGTAAGTAAAGTAAGTAAAGTAAGTCAGTCAGTCAGTCAGTCAGTCAGTAAGTCAGTCAGTCAGTCAGTAAGTAAGTAAAGTAAGTAAGTAAGTAAAGTAAGTAAGTAAGTAAGTAAGTAAGTAAGTAAAAGTAAGTAAGTAAGTAAGTAAAGTAAGTAAGTAAGTAAGTAAGAAGTAAGTAAGTAAATAAATAAATAAATAAATAAATAAATAAAATAATTCCCAAGAATTAAGTCTGGATACCAGTTTGAAAATTATGTCATTTGATGACTAATCAGAAGTTATTTCAATTTTTCCTTCAAAGTTATACTTTATACATTTTTATAGAAACAATCCAAATATTTCTGCTTATTTATCTATCATTTGGTAGAGATATAAAAGCAGTAGATTTATGAGTAAAATTCAGAGATAACACTGATTTTACCAATTCCTACTCACAGATGCCAAATCTGATATATTGTGTGTTTCTGTATATTCCCTCATGATGAAACATTAATTCTAATCACTTCTTACAAATCTGAAGAGTAAATCCATATGACCTGAAAAGAACTATTAAAGAATGCAACATTTAATGCTTTAATCTATTTCCTTCTAATCTCTCATGCAGTATGTAGAATAAAATAAAAACTCACTACTAAAGTGAACTTTAGTGAAATTTTCACATTTCCTGCATCTTCTTTCAAGATATTGCATACAAAAGTACTTTGTAAAGTAGAAAGTGAAATGCAAATGTTAGTGCCATAATTATTATTACTGAGCTAACATGCTAAATTGGTTTGCCTTCAAAATGTTAACACCAAATTGAAGAGTAAAGGTTTTTCAGTGCTAATTCTTAGGATTCCTTGAAAAAAGAACACTAATTAGAATATATGATATTTTGCAAAAACAGCAATACCTCCATTAAATACCTAGCTCCTCTTTAAGAAAACCAAATTCAGAACTAGTGAATAACTTATTACTTTTATCCCATATGTTCTGGCTTTTGATTTTACATCTTAGTAATAAGTTGATATGGGTATCTGTAACCCACCCTTCTTAGCAGGTTGCCATGACAACCTGAGGTAAAGTACCAGTTCACTGGAGCTTCAGGCTTTGTCCATGCTAAATACAAAAGCTACATTTGATTTCAGCTTGGCCGTTTCTATTGGGAGCAATGTACCACAGTTCTTTCCACTTCCCTGGCTGACTTTTTCATCACCATGGAGACCAGATCTGCCCACACAACTAAGATGTGAAACCATTCCTCATGTGGCTAAAACTAAGGCCTTGGTTCCCAAGGCCTTTTATAAAGTATATTACTTTGTTAAAGAAGAGTTCCTGCTTCTGCTTTTAAAGTGTTTATTGATTTTCCACAAAGAGAAAACAAACTTTCTGGTGCTGAAGCTTTAAAATAAGGAGAAAGAAAATGACATTTTCCTTGGTCAGGTTCTGGTTTTGTGTGTACTGTATTCATGGTGTGTACTCTGTATAGTCAATTACTAAGGAATAATGTTTCATTTCAAATTATATGACAGTATTCCTAAATAGTAGTTCACACATTTAATGTTCACTTGATGGTGGGCTTAAAATGTGACTTTTAGTTTGAGATTTTCTAAATTTGTCACTAAATCCAATATTGGTAGCTTTTAGATTAGTTGTGCACTTCCAATAAAATCAGTATGGGAAGTTATTTTAGAACCTTGATCATAAGTATACATGGACTTAAGGAAGAACTAATGTAAGTTATCACTATAAATCCAGCTATGGCATATCCAGATAGATCTGATGAATTAGCTATAGAAGATCATATAGCCCAGTTTTTAATATATTCTTGCATATGTAAATTTGTAATGTTAGTATGTGTATATATGTGTTTCTGTGTATACACACTTATATAATACACACACACACACACATGGATTAGTACCACAAATAGGATCAAAGTTCCACAGAGTTCTTTGAAGATCATATTTGTTATGGAGATACTAAATACTTTACAGCTGCTATTATTTTTTTGCCATCCCCTCCCAGAAAATGGCACTAGTCAAAGGAGATAGTGGGAAGTCTTAAGTGGTGTTGGGAATCCCAAATTCACCCGTTGATTTGCACATTCCTCAAAGTGACTTAGGATGACTTCTCAACTTTCATGGTTGTGTTTTTTACCCTAGAGAAGGCAACATGGTCCTTGCTTAATAAAATACATATAATAAATAGGAATTCCAAAAAATTCTGACTTCAATGAAACATAGAATTGTTCTTATTTTTTAAAATATATTATGAATAAGCTAGCACCATAAAGGCACCGTAAATTAGTTTACAGATGGGAAACAAATTTATTAACATAAATGAATTTTTTGTTTTTGTACTAGCAAAAAGTTAGCAATCCATTGCTATATTTGAATACAAATTATGTTGTAGGATACAGAACTTTCTGACATTTCAAACATTTGAATTTTGCAAGAGGAACTCTCACTGCAATGAAGTTCCTGTATCATTCTAGTTTTCTGTAATTACACTGGTGAGTGTGAAATTCAACATGTGATACTAAATGTTAAACGCAGATATAGCTGGGAACCTTTTGCAATGGCTATAAAGTCATTTGTATTTTTCCATAAGAACATTGAGAGTCAGCATATCTCTAACTCTTTAGTGGAACTTTCTTTAAAAGGGCAGTGCCATATAATTTTGTCAGAAGGGAAAAATGAAAATTAATATATAATAGGGTATTTTTAAAAAACACATTCTTCATATGTTGTTAGATTCAATAGCTTTCCATCCCAAATCCAAGATGACTTTGCTGGTCCAAAATTTCATAACCAACAATTTCTAAGACAGCTAAGACTGAATATGAAACCTCATTACTTGGTTTTTAGTTAAGATGAACATTAATGCTAATTTGTTTACATCTATGCTATATTTCTTACAAACATGATTTTATAGTGATTTTTACCAAATTAATGTTTTTCTTCTTGTCATGTACACAATACATTTTGAATGCCTAAAAATTTAATAATTTGAATGTTGGAATATGCAGATGACTTAACAGTGGGGATTTTTGAGAGTTGTTTATGATGTAATTATTGTAGATTAGAAAATAAAAGAATGTGAAAATACCATGGGTTAAGGTGAGAGATTAGATTTATAACAAATTTGACATAAAGAAAAAATCTTAATGATAAATAACTGTCAAGATACAATTTTAGATTCTTACAAATGTTTCTTGAATTTTCTTCTTACCTTTCTTTGGCACTTCCTTTGCTAAGGAAGGTATCTTTCATTGTCCTTAAATTCAATTGGCAGTGCCCCTAAAGCAGCTCCTTCTTGCCAGAGTTGTTAATAAGCAAATGATCCCAAATGTCAGAATGGTGTGCCAAGGAGGTTATTAATAAGGCATTAACATTTAGAAGTTATTGAAGGAGGAAAATCAATATTACCATTTTTAGAATATTGCAAGCTCAGTTAGAAAGAGTAAGCAGAAGTTTATTTCAGGCTTCTACAATCATAAAGAATGTTACAGTATGGGAGGAAATAATGTCTTTAGATTTTTAGCATAAGAATCAATTATTTTCTTTTTTTTCTATTTTATTTATTTATTTTTATTATACTTTAAGTTCTAGGGTACATGTGCATAACGTGCAGGTTTGTTACATATGTATACTTG
>NW_012119844.1:464569-464872 GCF_000951035.1 Colobus angolensis palliatus | reverse complement strand
TTGCTTATCTGTAAAGGATTTTATTTCTCCTTAACTGATGAAACTTAGTTTGGCTGGATATGAAATTCTGGGTTTAAAATTCTTTTCTTTAAGAACGTTGAATATTGGCCCCCACGAATCAATTATTTTCTTATTCTGCTGTCAGCACCCCCCCATTAGTACTGGAGCAAATACTGAATTATATTCTTCTAATAAAAATAACAGTAATCCTCCCAAAATCAAGATGGCAGTACTTTGAGGATAGAATATGAATTTAGTATGAGAGTAAGAATAGGATGGGCTAGACCTGTAGGACAAAAGTTC
>NW_012119844.1:420371-464314 GCF_000951035.1 Colobus angolensis palliatus | reverse complement strand
GTTATAATATATATCATAATATATAACATTATACATATATGATATATATTATAACAGAATATATATTCATTTATTTTAGTGTGTGTATATATATACTATACTACATATATATCCTAATTTCAAAAAGAACCTATTAAAGGAAATCAGCAAGAAAGCTATGTTGGCAGAGTTGATCCCAATTTGCCTTTTCATTTTGGCAGACCAGATATAGTCACAAATGAAGTGTTGAATGACTCACTTGTTCACCAGACTGGCAGTTCTCATCAATGAGTTACTTCACATTGATTATCATCCGGCTGAATATGATCTAATTATATCCTTTTAATACAAACATACAAAGTGGTAGTAGAAAATGCACATAAATTTAAAACCTGCACTGTTCATCTCTAAAGTATTTGGGAGTTTAAGAAAAAAGTCTACCATTTTCTTTAGGGGGTTCATGTCTCAGACTTCAGCTGTGTTATCTCTATAGCTATTTCAACTGGAACTGAGAACTTTAAGGAGATTATTTTAAATTAAGTCATTATTCATCATAAAATGGATTTCAAAAGCAACCCAACCTGCCAATAGCTTGCTGTCCACCTACATTGCTGAAAGAAAACCTTACCCAGGAATGGTTATTTTTACTAAAGTTGTCTCATTGGGGTTTAACGTGATTCTTTTATTAATAACCTCAAAATAACATCTCCTGACATATTTAAAAATATGGATGGAGTATGATGGAGGAGTAAAATATTAAGTCAAATAAAGTAGATAATTCT
Source organism: Colobus angolensis palliatus (assembly GCF_000951035.1). Classification (NCBI taxonomy): domain Eukaryota; kingdom Metazoa; phylum Chordata; class Mammalia; order Primates; family Cercopithecidae; genus Colobus; species Colobus angolensis. The sequence goes on along the minus strand of NW_012119844.1, from coordinate 463,553 downwards.
TAACTATCAAATTTTAAGATAGAAGTGGGAAGGAGGTATACAACTATATCATAATCGTTTTGAGGTGAAACTGTCATCTTTGTATATTTATTCCTAACATTTGATATAGTATATATATATATGTACACCCATAGGCACCCATTAAACCTTTACTGAACAATATATTTCTATAAAAATTAATTATTCCTGTTTTCCATTTTAAAATCTGAATGGCGACATTTGCAATGACAGTATCATGTGTCAAAATTCCATAGTACATTTTCCTGAAATATCTATAGACACTTCATTGAAAATAAACTCGTTGTAAATTAAAATAACATGTTAAGTACTTTTGTAACTATTAAATGTGAAAGATGTCTTCAGTTGTTTTGTATAAACTTCATTTAAAGGGTACTTTAGATCTGTCTTAATTTCAGATAGTGGTTTTTAATGCAGATTGTAGAAAGTCAGCATATATGATAGACCCATGGATAAGTAATTAAGTCATAAATGGCACTCTAAGACCATAATATAACAGTAGATACATTAAGATGAAATACTATTTTTATAAGGAAATACTCCATGTCTTGTGATTTATACACATAGGATGGAATTGTGATTTGCGAATTTAGAGGAACACTCAAATTATCTGGAAACAGTATTTTCTTACCTGTTTTGCCTATGGCTTAGGTTCATCAAATATTTTATTTTACCTGGAACTGTGAATTAAAGAACTCCTTAAGTGCTGTAAGTATAAGCACAAACTATATTATCTTTTACTACTTACCACTTTATTTAGAAAAATAATACTTTATCATGAAAATTTTGCTTCACATTCATAAAATAAAAATATTTCCCAACTCCTCCCTATGGTATTAAAAAATAAACAAACAAAATCTTTAATATCCTGTCTTTTTGAAGTTAACCTTTTATGAGAAAATAGGCCCTCAAAATTTGTACAGATAATACTCAAACCACAATTAACAAGTCTCTGTTTTGGTCTGAACATTCTGAACCAAGGTATGAGCCCACTCTCTCCAATACTTACATAGAGAAAAGTAATTATCACTATCATTTCATGGTGTTAGATATCCTTGTTTTTGAAAAAGAAAAACTTAAATTTTTCAAAATAAACACAAAACAATTCTACTCTCCCAGGAGTAGAATTGTGTTACTCTTGATAGACTTGAATATCTGCTATTGATGGCCTTTGTTATCCACAAATAACTTAAGACAAGTAGTCTTTGACTTTGCCCTTAAATTTGCCCTCAAGCATGCTGCTTATGGAACTAAGTAAAATGGAACCGAGTTCTGTCTTAGTACTCAAACAGAATTAGGAATCTTTATAAGTGCTCATCTGGCTTAAATACTTCCATTTTAAAATATTTTCTTCTCTTCCATCCATTAAAGAAAATATTTCTTTTCACCTGTTTTATATTCAGCCTTAATCATTTTCTTGAAGATGTTCCTACCTCTACCCTTATCCCCTCTATAATCTAATCCTCCTCAGGCATTTGATTTAAGTATCATCAGCTATTTTTAGCAGGTCACTAATAGAAGCCAGATTATATTTCTAAAAACTTATGTTTCCAGAATTCTATTTCTGCTTATTATTTGGGATTTTATTTGGGGCAATGTTAAAATTCATAAAGCAAAAAGAGAAAGAAACATCCTCCTCAAGATTTCCTATGCAAATTCAATCTGTGTCTCAAGGAACTTGCATGGACATGGAATCTCACTGGAATAAGTCATTCTACAGATGATTCAACATGGCATTACATCTGGGTTCATCATTCAGATCTCCAGTATAGTAACAGGGAAACAAGATCTGTTTCTTCTTAACCTAAGGTGGTGGCCTCACAATTCGAAGTTTCAGTGATGAGTAGAAGCTTAATAAATATTTATTAAATAATATGCCAAACAGAAGCATTACTGATTTTCTTTGTGGTAGCATAGATATGTTTCTGTCATTTCAAAATGTAATTGGCTAAAAGCTTGGTAAATAGTGAAGTTTATTTTAACAGCAGCAGTAGGGAATATTTTTATATCATCCAAAAGAAGACAAAATAATCAAGAGTTATATAATTTATGTTTTTTCTGCCTTCTATTGTTTTTTCTATAGAGATGAGGTCTCACTATGTTGCCCAGGCTGGTCTCAAACTGCTGGCCTCAAGTGATCCTCCTGTCTTGGCCTCCCAAAGTGCTGGGATTACAGGCATGAGCCACTGTGCCCAACATGCCTTTTTCTAAAAAACATGCAATTTCCATTTGCTCTTTTAGAAAAGAGGAATAAAATTAGTCTGTATAATAATTTTAACTGGTTTGACTGTTTTAACTATTTGTATCAGGATAAATGAAGTTGTCCACTACAAAGGAGAAGGCTAGTAATTGGGAATTGAACACAAAAAAAGAAAAAGCCCAGTGAAAACCTAAAGGGAGAGAAAAGGAAAGAGTGTTGAGAATCAGAATGGGACTTGTAAAAAGTTAAAGACACATAAACATGAGATTCACAGAAGTCCAAGATAGAAGGGCAGTATCATGAAGTAGGTTTTTGTGTTTTGGAGATTTCATCTAGATTAGCCATATACGGGCAGCCCTTTGTGTACTTGCTTCTGACCCACATGGCTCGCCAGTACACTTATACTTCAGATTCATAATGCATATGCCAAGACATATGGTGGAGTTGAGTGTAGGAGTGCCTTTGTAGTTGTTTGTTTGCCTCAAATATAAATAGGCAGTATTTAACACTACATAAAAAGTATAGCTCTAAAAAAATTATTTAAAATTTACCAAGGCCTCTTTCTTTCGTTTTGCCATAATCTCAGTAGACAAAGACACTTCCATCAGATTCCTCAGCACAAATCCTGAAATTGTTTAAGCTGTGTCATACAGTGTCAGACTGGTGATGGGATTAAAAATAAAATGCTCTATGTGAAGTCCCTGAACTCAGGGCTTCTGACTTAGAAACTACTTGTATATGCAGTGCAAAAATTGGTGTTACTCCAACCAGCCCTAGCCAATGTGATTGACCTAAAGCAAGAGGTCTCAAACTGCAGTGGGCACAAGAATCACCTGGATTGCTTATTTAAAATGCAGATTCCTGAGTTCCATACCCAGAAATTCTGATTCAATAGATGAGGTGTAGGGCCCAGAAATCTGTGTTTAACAAGCACCTCCACCCTGAGATTCACTAACCACTGGTACTGTTACCACTAGTAGTTGAAGAGATACCTTGCCCTAGGGAGTTATCTTCTCTTATGCTAACATACCCTAACTGGTAACTAGTTGTGGCCATTTTGAAATAGTACTTCTCCCTCCACCATCCTGTAGGAGCTAAACTGAGGAGATGTTTCCAGTCTCTTGCAATAGAATTCAGCAATTGTGACTTACCAGGGCTCTAGTTCAGTTTAGTATGAGTTAAGTGGGCATTAAGGGAATGTGTACTAGAAATTAAAAGGTTCACGTAACCTTATCTCTGTGGGAAAACAATAGATGTGTTCAAAATAACTACAAAATGTTTGAATTGCTTAGATAAATGAAGAACAGTTTAAACTTAGAAATGACCTTGTGCCCAAGGTTGGATTCCTTCTGATTTTGCTGTGTGAAATTCCATGACCTTGTGAAACAAAGTGGTAGAAGCTAAAGCTAGCATTCCAGTATTATAATATTCTAAAAACTGAAGTATTGTGTTTTGTTTCATTTGACCTATATATGAAGATTATTCAGTTCCCACCCCCATTTCTGCAAAAAGAGTATAATATTACAGATAAAAATTCTGATTTCTGAACTATGCTATATCTTGTTTGCTAGATATCAGTGTTATAGGCAAGATGTGTCCCTCCCCATTTTCTAAGGGAGGACATAATGACAACATGCTTTCTCTATTCTCTCTCCCAACTTGTTTCTTCTTTTCTCAATATAACTCAAAAGATACTACAGGATGTTGCAGATAAAAATCTGCACTAGGCTAGAGATTTAAAATATTGCTGGTTTGTTCCTGCTGACAATATTTATTAGATTCCTCAAGATCCAAAATAAAATGACCTAAAAGAGAGTACAGTTTATTTTATCCAAATTGTTGTTAGTTTCTCAGGTCATTCAGAAATATCCATCTCTTCCAGTTTCTTAACTCCTTGGCATGTGACTTATGCTCAGGTGTAAAGTCACCCTTTCATCACATTCACTCTATTTTAGCTTTTCATTTCTTGGCATTTTGCATTGTTAAGCATGCGGCCTCCTCATCGGAGCAATACTAGCTAGGCTATTCCACTGTCTCACTGATTAGACATAGTAGCATATATATCAGGTTAACCAAATACCCTTCTGGTCAGAAGACTAGAAAGGTTTTCTTCATGCTTCTTAATTGGATGAATTTGAGGAAAGATTCGTATAGAAATAATTCTAATTTTCTCAAAAGAAATGGTAATTTTACATGTATATGGAGAACATTTTAACATAAACTATTCTGATTAAAATTATAGACATACATATACAAGTATAGTGGTGGGAAAAGATTTTTCTGCACTGTGTGTTATTGTTTATATTTGGGAGATTAACATTTCCAAACAACCAAGTTTAAAGCAAAAAGTGTCCCATTTATGGCCAAGTAGACTTGCATGCCAACAGAAAGACATTGTATTAAAACCATATGCAATTCTAGCCATATTTTTCTACTTTCTCTTCATGGGTATTGCATGATGGTATTTCTAATACAAATACTAATATGCTTTGGAAATAATGGCACTCGCAGGTCTTTCATCATATTGTATCACTGCTTTATCATATTAGGCTAATACACTGCGAGAGTTGGTAGAACCTCTCCATGCCAAATCGGATCCACTTCTGTTGGCACTCAACCCATTGGACTCACAGATTGATAAGCTAATGTTTAGAGAATTTAGATCGGAGAGAGTCGGTACGGCGCAGACTCAACATCAACCTCTTGCAAGCAACTAAAATGGCCTCGTCCTTGCTGTTTATAACAGAAAACAGACTTGTATAAAGCTTAGATCATCAAGTGTTTTGGATTGGGGGCCTCCCAAAGGGATATAAGAGGGGCAGGCCACTCTTAAGAAGAATGCGAGCTTTCTACATTGGGACTAGCATAAGATCAAAGCCAATCAAGATGGAGCACAGTAACAGAAAACTGCGGTTTCTATGGGAGAACAGAAGGGGAAAGGGTCTTAACTGGGAAAGGGCTCTGTGTGGTGACACCTCAGTTGTGTTCTCCTGACACCAGGAAAAGAGAGGGATCAGCTTCAATAACTAGAAAATTCTGGCTGTTTAATGGACTCTTTGGTGGCCTCTTTAAGGCAAAGCAGAGAAAGCAAATTATGTATTAAGTGTATTTTGCATTTTTAAAACTTGACGTGCTGTATTGTACTAAATTAAGTGTAATCTATTAAGGCAAGGTATACACAATTTGCTTTGAAACTTAATATGTTTATTCTATTATAAAGTGTATTCAGGTGCAACACAGAGACTGCTTTCGGTGACATTAATGAAGAAAATTTCTCATGTCAGGCTTTATTATAGAATCTTCAGCTAAAATCCTAACTTTCTCCTTATTTCTTGGCACTTGTACACAAGTGGTGTTGCCTCTTAGGGCAGGCATGAGCTATTCTTTTCTGTAAAATATTTCGAATCTGTAGGCTGTGGGTTTCATTTTTGAAAAAGTATTTTGTCTGGATGTCTTTCAAACTAGCTTCAGATATTATTTAATACTATGTAACTGGGTCCCCTATGGCTCAATCAGTATTGCTTATTTTTCTTCTGTAGTGGATGTGAAGTTTCCTTTAGTTGGATAAGATACACTGTAATAATTTTAATGCTAATTAATGGATATTTCATACTGTGCAATGAACAGATAATTTAACACTGTATTTTGAAATGTTTTTTTCTTCCTGTCACCGCAGTGTGTGGTATTGCATAATGTGAATACCTGTAAAAATATAAATTACTTAAAAATAAAAATATGACCAATTGGTATCAGATCTTTTCAGATAGCTAAATAATTTGCTAAGTATGCCTGATAGTAAGTATCTTTCTAAAAAGAAGTAATTAGTGCTTCTTTCTCACAAATGGAATTTGTTTCTGTGAATAAAATCACATTGATCTGCCTTACAATTGCCTCTGTGCTCTAACCATTTTAATGTGTTTTTTTTTTAATATCTATATAATGATGGTTCTGGTATATGGAAATCCATCAAAATGCATTTTATTGGCATTTAATATTTATGGGATTGTCTTGGGTCATTCTCCCTCTTTAAGTCAAGTAAAATTTTGTGATCTAGAGAATTTGGTTTTTTTCATTAAGGAATATAGTGACTCCACATTAATTTTCAAAAATAATCATCTCTTAGGTTTGGTTTTAAACTGTATCCTTTATGAATTCCTGCCTGAGAGCTAGCACTTTGACTTCCATATTCCTAGTGGTTAAATTTTTTAAATTCTGTGGGTAAACCTAAACTGTCATTTATATTTTTTATTGTCCTTCAAAGAACCTTCCCTTCTTTGAGGCAATAAATCAATACTAAGGACACCAAGATTTTGCCATCTGAACTACTTGTCGTAAATACCATAGTGCCCTGAAAATTCAACCACTATCATGTATTTTTATCATTAAACTGCATAATTTAGCAGAAATTACATGTTCAGAGAAAGAAGTATAGAATAAACTTTAGCTCTATCTCTTTTGTCACATCTTTATGGAGCAAGATTTTGTGTTGTAAGGAAGGAATTGACAGACACAAGTACTTGATTTCAGTGAAGCACATTATCATTCTTACAAGGATGGGCTTTACATGTTCTTTAAAAATACATTTAGCAAATGCTGGTGGAGTCACTCAAACTGTTCTTTTAAGAGAAGGGTTTTTTTCTCACTAAAATAGATTTCTTTCCTCAGAGAAAGTATTGCCCAATAGTAATGTTTGTGTATTGTTACTTTGCCTAAAAGAAAATAAATAACCCCTAAGTATGAAACAAGTAGTTGATTACAGAGGGAGGACTAAAAGCCAGCTTTTAAAATCTTTAAAATCTTATGTTTTTTTCTGATATAACAAACTGCCTTCCCCAAACCCAGTTTTATAATGGTAGGCATAGCTGATTGACTTATATAAAAGCACAAATTAAGAGAGCTAGTATTTAATTACAAACATTCAAATTATAGTATAAACCCCTGAATACTTAATCATCCTCATCATAAAACCTCCAAAGACATTAAGTCCATTAAAATTTTGTCACCTTACATATAAATAAGTTATTCATTATGGTTTGCTAGTAAATTCATATTCATAGAAAATATTTGGGTGTTCTCAATGCAAATGTTAATTACCTTTTGTGACAAGAATAGTGTTTCACATACTTGATATCATTAGCCTGGAAGCCTTAAAGCACTCTGCAGCTGTACAAGAATGAATGTCTCTCAAATCTGACTATGTCCAGTCTTCTCTCCCATTTGTGATTTAGTCTTTCCCAACCTTCTGGGCTCATTACACAGCTGTATTGCAGAAGGAACAACTGTTTCCACAAGGATATCATTGTCCAATTTTACAAGATCATAGATCCCTTCTGAAATATGTACAGAACTCATTATCCATCATTGATTTCATTCCTCAGGAACCCAACTGGTTTACTTATTTGTTTTGTTTTCATTTTTTATGCTCCTTCAACATTGTCATTGCAGGGATGGGGAAATGGGGAGGATACTAGAGTAACATTTTAGGTTGCCAAGTTTCATGAACAATATTATACAGTAGACTGTCCTAATAATTACACAGTCACCTGTTACAGAACGCTCTTTGGAGTAGTTCATATATAAAGTAAAGAAAACCATCACTCTGTTTGAATGTGTTGGGTTGCATGAGGCACTGTGCCAGGTAGAAGAATGGGAAATGTAAATATGAGTGGGACAAATTCTACTCATGGAAAAGTCACAGTCTAAGTCTCTGAAGTAGGGCACACAAGGGTCCATTAAGGTACAGGAAGAAAAAACATTGGAATTTTTCCTTGGGTTTTCTCTCTCATCCTTTTGAATTTCTTTTTGTGTATGTTTTATAACATCTATTTATTACTATAGAGTAATACATGTATATAAGTTTCTATTCTATAAAACAGAAGTGTTTTAACTAATAAGAGTGTGCAATCAGAAACAGTTTGGAAACCACTGAGCCTGAATGTAAGAAATATGTCAACCAAAGACTTTTTGGTATTTGAGAAATGCATTATTATCTTCTAATAAGCAATTTGCAAGAGATTCCAACAAACTGGTATTTTTCGTTAGCTGTTCTTTTCTTTGAGCTTTCATTTATCACTTACTACCTAGAGGTCATAGGCAACCTGAAAAAGACAAATAATGATGCTCACTACATTCCTAGATTCACAGTATTTCATAGTGGAGCAGAATATAAAAGGGACAATAAAGAGGATCTTCTTTCACCCTGTCAAGTATGACACAGCCATAAATGACCCTCCCTCGGCACAGAATACAAGTTAATTCATCAATAACTTAATTATGATCCTCAAATCCATCAATCAATGAAATTTTATGTAGGAAAGAAAATTTTATATGCACTCTTTGCTTCAGTAAAATTGGAATTCAAAAGTATGTAATCTGACACAGGACTAATTTACATGTTGTAAACGTAAATATAATTTTGGGGGAAATTTATTTCTGCTTAGGCCCAGATTTCCTGAATAAATTAGATACAGATTAAAATTCCATTATAGCGTGATACAGTTCCTCATTAGGACTCACAGAAGGTTCCTATATATGTCCTGTGATTTGAATGTGGTCTCTACACTTTGCCAACTTTCAGAAAACATTCATTCAAATTGCAAAAAAGCTGGTTTTCAGCCAGTGTTCCAATGGCTGTACTGGCACATTGAAAGAAAATCAATCAGGAAGCAGACCTCACCAAGTGCTTGCCTCCTCTTCCAAAGCAAGCCTCTTCTAAAGGAAGAAAAAGCAAGGGTTGAAAAAAGAGAGAAGCCTGAAGAGAAGTGAGAAGGAGATGAAGAAGAGGGCAAAAAGAGAAGAAAATAAAGGTGCTTTCATATTTTCAGTTGCAACAGTAGCCCCAATTGACTTAATTGGTATTCATCTGAGAAAAATCAAGGAAACCAATTGAAAATTATAAAAGAAAATAAAGGTCTGTTTTTGTCTTGAATGTTGAGTTCTGTGTTGTTTTGACTGTTGAGCACAGTGAATCAGATTTATAATGTGACTCTGCCCCTCACCAAGCCCCCCTTTTGAAAATAAAAAGACTCTTTGTCTAGTCTTAAAATGTTAAGTAATTGGTGGCATTTTGTGGTAGCCTGGCATCTCAGTCCCTCGTCCTTACTCATCCCACTACTGTGTCTTGTGTAGTGTGTGTGTATGATGTGTAGGGGATGGGGGTAGGGGGTGGCTTACTTATCTCAGATAGGAGCCACACTATCCCATTACTATACTTGGAAATGTTTCTGTGTTCCGTCTCATTGTGATTGCTTGTTCAAGTGTGCTGCCCAGAGATAAATTCACACTCAATTCTTTTTACAGCTGTCAAACCAGATTCTTTGTAGAATTATGTTGTCTTTTGATTGAATGCTTTTCTCCCCCATAAGAGCAAGAAGGGGGAGAAACTTTCAGTTTTTATTGTTTAATACCTATGTATGTCATTTTATATATTGAATCTTCATTCATCCTTCTTAAAGTAAAACTACATTGAAATTTTATGAAATCAGTCATCTGCCCCAGTATTTCACAAGCTTTAAGAACTGAGGGAAAAGTGGGTCAAAATTTTTGTAAACAAAATATATACACCCTTCTACAATGTTAGGTAATATGGAAGAAGTTTCTTTTAAAATAAAAATTACTGTGTAAAAATACTTCTGCCTCCCTTAAATCCTAAAACTAAAATCTGAATCCCTTTTTCCTTCACCTTCTTTCTAGAACTAAAAAACTAATAATACATTAGGCCACCTGATACCTTAACTACTATAATTCACATCTGTTAGGCCTCCCATTTTCGACCCCACCCTCTACTCTATGAAATTACATCTGGTTTTACATGCAGTATTGCCTTGAGGAAAAAAAAGAATGCAATAACTACTATATAATTCCTCAGGGATCTTTCCTGGCCTATGATTTTCTGAAATAGACTTATGCTGTTTAAATGTGTCCTTGTTTTTACAATTCCATTTAGTTATTCTAAATGATCATCTGATTTTGTGCCTTCCTCATTCCAAATCATTCTCAGTTAGGATTCCCTATCTTGATTCCATTTCATTCGTAACCCACAAAGCAGTTTCTCCTTTTTACAGTCTTCCATCACCCATCCCTCAAAATCCTCTAGGTGTCGAATATATTCAGTGATGGGCCAACAGAGAATTTAAAAGCTGTTATTTAAAGAGATTTTTGTGTTTTTAGATTATAGTTCTAACTTAGATACATGGTTAAGAAGTTAAAATTTATCACAGAAGACTTAGTGATAGCATGTGCTGATGATAACAAAGAATTTTCTAATAGAAGGACTCAATGACTATACCTACCATTAGTTGTTAACTTCAGTAGCAGAGCCAAAAGTTGAATGCAGAATTTAAATAAACCTACTTTTTAATCCTAAAATTATCTTTTTAGGTTAAGGTACTGTACATTTTGGGCATTGTTGACAATTTTACATACAGTCATTTAAAAAAATTTTTTGAATGCTGCATTTTAAGGGAGTCTCACATTTGTTGGCATCTACTGCTAAATACACATTTCAAAAGACAACTGAAAAAATTGGCAGTATAAAATTCTTGTTAAAATTGTGGATTCTGGGGTCAGACTGCCCACATGGAATTCTAGCTCCATCACTTATACTAAGTGTGACTTTGAGCAAGATACTGCCCTGCTATAAATGAAGATCAAATAGATCTGCTCTTAGTATTGTTGTGAGGATTAAATGAGATCATAAAGATTAAGCATTTACCCTGCTGCCTGGCGCATCTAAATATTAAATGGCATCATTACCAATTAAGGAATCTTTTTTTTAAACTATGTCAGAAAGCCTAAAATATTCACATGGACCATTGTGGAATGAACAACATTCCATATTTACTCTTTGGGCCAATATAATTACTTAAATATGACTCTGGCTATCTATTTAAAAAAAGATGATATAGCCCTACTCCAATCTGCCACTCCAAGCAAAATCCTAGTTCATCTTTATCATTGTTGAGAAAGATATGACATTAGTGTTCAGGCAATTAAAAAACAAGATGGAAGTTTTATTCGTTCAACTATGTCTAAGATCCTTATTGAGCCAGTCTCTCATTTTTTTCTCAAAAATATTTAACTGGAGTATTTTCTCCTCAGGTCTTACTAAGTATCTTCTCTTAGCACATGCCATATTTGCATATAAACATATTCCCATATTTCATTTTAATTAGAATATTGATACTTTATGATCAGTTACTATATTTACAATGTACAAGGCATTACTATGGCAGTCACATGAAACCTAATAATCCTCTATGGCACAATTGGAAGATTTTTATAATCAAACATGCTCCATTGAATGCCATTCAATCTTATGAAATCTGGAAAAATGTAAAAATCAGTCCATTTCGTATTGCTAAACCAGGCAAGCTCTATTAATCAGCATTTCTATGCTTATCAGCATAATGATAAAGGATATTCATTAATATTTTAAAAGATAATGTGCAGGATTGTTTCCATGTTGTGTGCCTTTTGTACTCTAATTCTTTGAACTTGCTAGATTCAAGATATATATGGCAATTTGCTATCAAGAGTATATTTGGTTAATCAAAAACAATTAGCTATCTGTAGCTAATGTTACCCAATATAACTAGCAGCTGTGGGTTTTTGTTGTTTTTTAATATAATAGTGTTTTCATAGTCATTCATTATCCTGTTTTTCAGATAGTTTTGATATTTTAATAAATTTTCAGTGTGTCAAATAACTTTATTGCAATGAATTCATTTCTCTCTGTCTCTCTTTTTTTTTATTTTTTTGGACATTGCAGGTGAAAGTAGAGAAGAAAAGTTAGGAGACTCACTGCAAGATTTATACAGGGCACTGGAGCAGGCCAGTCTGTCACCACTAGGAGAACATCGTATTTCAACCAAGATGGAATACAAGCTATCGTTTATAAAAAGATGTAATGATCCTGTAATGAATGAAAAACTACACAGGCTGAGAATTCTCAAAAGCACTTTAAAGGTAAGACAAGAAATGGAAGGACAAATTTCTTTGAAGAGATTCATTCCTAAAGTGGATTACCAGATACTGTAGGTTAAGAAATACAAATTGGGGGCTGGGGAGAAGAAGAGGTAAGCAGTAAGAACCTGAAGCTGAGCTGTTTCTATGTCATAATAAGTATATTGGTAAAGAGGAAATCATCTTAACTTTTCATTAACGTCTCAAAGCACTGATTAAATGTCATTTTACTTAGTTCTAGGAGAAAACAGGATGTGATTTAAATTGTTTTCTAAAAATGCAGGGCTGGTGTTATTCCTCAGTCTATAGATTTTCTAAGATAAAAATACCATGTGGTATAATTATTAGCATTATTAAAAGAACACAGCATGCATGCAGAATGCAATAGTGGGTGCTAAAAGAGTTTGAGATATTTCATGATTGTTTCCTGCATGAACTACAGTGCATTTGGGGTGAAGCCATGGTGATTTGTGTTCCATGTAGAAATTGTATAATCATTCTGTTTACGCTATCAGTTCCCAACTTACATGTTACCCTCCTATTATACATTTCCGTAAGTGTTTACATTGCCTCCAGTCTCCTTATTATATGCCTCCAGGTTGGGGAGGAGGTGGTGAGGAAAGGAGAGCAGAGAGGCAGGAAGTTGGAGAGGAGGCAGACAAGCGAGCCCTGCTCACCGTGTGTGGGGGAGTATGTGTGGGAGATTGAAGGATAGGGCCCACCACACAAGCCACCTGAGCAGGCCCTGTGCCCTTAAAAAACAAAAACAGAAGACATGCAGCCAACAAACATGAAAAAAAGCTCATCATCACTGGCCATTAGAGAAATGCAAATCAAAACCACAATGAGATACCATCTCATGCCAGTTAGAATGGTGATCATTAAAAAGTCAAGAAAAAACAGATGCTAGAGAGGAGGTGGAGAAATAGGAACGCTTTTACACTGTTGGTGGGAATGTAAATTAGTTCAACCATTGTGGAAGACAGTGTGGTGATTCCTCAAGGATCTAGAACCAGAAATACCATTTGACCCAGCAATCCCATTACTGGGTATATACCCAAAGGATTATAAATCATTCTACTATAAAGACACATGTACATGTATGTTTATTGTGGCACTGTTCACAATAGCAAAGGCTTGGAACCAACCCAAATGCCCATCAATGATAGACTGGATAAAGAAAATGTGGCACATATACACCATGGAATACTATGCAGCCACAAAAAAGGATGAGTTCATGTCCTTTGCAGGGACATGGATGAAGCTAGAAACTATCATCCTCAGCAAACTAACACAAGAACAGAAAACCAAACACTACATGTTCTCACTCATAAGTGGGAGTTGAACAGTGAGAACACATGGACAGAGGGAGTGGAATATCACACACTGGGGCCTGTTGGGGGGTGGGGGGCTAGGGGAGGGATAGCTTTAGGAGAAATACCTAATGTAGATGACGGGTTGATGGGTGCAGCAAACCACCATGGCACATGTATATGTGTGTAACAAACCTGCACGTTCTGCACACGTATCCCAGAACTAAAGTATAATTTAAAAAAAAAAAAACAGAAAAGAACTATCACAGTATTGCTGAAGTAATTTCAGGAAACAAAAGGTCAAAGGACTCCTTTGGGAAATATTTCAGATCCATAGCATGCTGCTGAGGTTTTGTAATTTTGAAATATAGGTGAGTACCAAAAAGACAAACTAGAAAATGACTTGAAAGAATTTCAGATAGCAAGCAGCAAAGTTTTCAGACTCCATTAGCTTTTAATTGGTAGTCATGCAAATACTACTGCAAATCCAGGGGACAATTTAATGGACTTTTGGGAAGAGCAGAATTTTTAGAGTGCTATAATAGTCGTAAGAATAGTTCCAGTGACTAATCCTACTTCAAAGATATTATCACCCTCCCACCTTATAGAGCCTCTCCACTGTTCTAAACTGCCTGGTTTAGAAGGCAGGCAGGCATTTTGAAGCAGGTTAGATTCATGAATCTTAAAGACCTGTTTCTCTCCTTCTATCTCACAGCCCCTTTTCCCTGTTTTTTATGCTCTGTAGAGTCCCCCAAGGTATTTTCTTCCAGTGACAAAATATGTGGCTACTGCCAATGTTCAGTTCACTAAGTATTGATGAATCACCAGGTACATGAATGCTCCACTCGATTCTCTGGGGCCAAGAAAGATAATGAAAAGTCACTGTTAAAAAAATGCCCCTCATTGGTACAAATGAACTACAGAACCCTATGCTTTTTGGCATGGAAAATTTATAGGGAATGGATTCCTTCATTAGGGAAGGACAGCTGGCCAGGCAACCCTGGATGTGTCTAGTTCCTGGAATTTTAACAGTCCCCCTCACCAAGCACAGATCTCAGATCCCACACAGGCAACTCACAACATCCTCAGTCCCAGCCCTCTTCCATATTCTGGTCTATGAGGCCAGACCAACTTCTTAAGCACCTTGCTGTTCTCTTTGCCTCCCAACTCTGGCTGGCCCAGAGGTGTGTGCCTTACTTCCTGCAGAACATTTTCTACACTTCCCTAAGCTTTGCTTGAGTCCCTAAAAGACAGGACTGAGCTGCTCAGATTGTCTTAACCCCTACTTCTCCATCCCACCTTCCACCTGGGAAATTTTCGTCTTTCCCAGGTGATAGTTTTAACTTGGTGAGTTATACCAAAATGAAGCTTAGTCTTGAGCTGAGACCCACCTTCCAACATGGAAGGGAGAGCCATTCTCCCTTACAGGCCCCCAGTGCTACAGAAAGGGAGCCATAGCATTTACACAGCAAGAATTATGTATTTATGGTAATAAGGGGGCCATGCTCAGTCTCTTTCAAATATGAGAAGCTTACCATAAAGCAGGAGAGATAGAACACATGCAAAAGTAACTCAAGAAACAGAATATGACAAATGTACTCAGTGGCAGTGATGGAGTAGTAAAGGGGCATAAATGAGGAAGAAAACTTTTCTGAGTGCATGCCAAAAGGACAGGCAAAGAGAAAAAGCAAACCACACAGTGGGCAAAAGGAGGCATTCCTCGGGTGTAGAAAAAAGTACACTTAGGACGTGACTCTAAAGAACTGGGTGGGTGTGAGTATCCAAAGCCATCTCTTATGGGCTTCTTAAATGTTTTGCCTATTAACTTTTTATTTTAAACTTGAATAAAACTTTGTCCCTGTCTTAATTGTTGACTCCTTTTTCTTTTCAGGCCAGAGAAGGGGAAGTAGCCATTATCGATAAAGTCCTAGACAATCCAGATTTGACATCTAAAGAATTCCAACAATGGAAGCAGATGTACCTCGACCTTTTCTTGGATATCTGTCAAAATACCACCTCAAATGACCCACTGAGTATTTCTTCTGAAGTAGATGTAATCACTTCCTCTCTAACACACACTCATTCATACATTGAAACGCATGTCTAAATGTATTCTGCCTTCAGGCCATCTAGTACCTGCTGGTACTCTGAACACATATATAAGGTAGTTTTTTATATCAATGTGTGGAACACTTGACAAGCTATACTTTAATGTTACCAAACTATATGAAACAAACCATATATGGTCACAATACCACTATCTTTAATGAGCATTTGTATATTTTATATGCAATCAGTGCTCAGCTTATGTTTACCATGTGCAAAATCAACTGTCTTTAATGACTTAAAATTAACTTTTGCAAACAATTCTAAATACAGGTGGTCTTCAAGTAGTAAAACCACAAAAGGCAGTTTTCTATCTATGGTCATCTTTTCTCCCTTTAAGTTAATTTTATATAAACAAGACTTCAAAAGTAAATCACATTTTTTCAGGTGCAGACATCCTTGTGGGTGGGAAAGAATTTAAACCTTTTTTATATTTATTAAAATGTTCTAAGAATTTTCTTAAACATTGCACAAAGTTTAATGCTGTAGTTTTATTTTTGTGAAATGTAGATGCACATACAAGAGCTAAGCAAAATAGAAGAGCATTGACATAAGAAAAGTTCAGGTATCTAATATTCGTCTTAATAGTCTATTAACTTGTGAAAGCTAGTTAATGGAAATATTATTCCAAATCTATGAGAACACTTGGTGTATCAGGGCAAAGCTTTGTAAGATGTTTTTGTAACTAAGACCAAAATTGAAGATAGAGCTGCTTTATTTTCTTGGTTTAAATCTTCCTTTATTTTTGTAGTGATGAGATGCTGATTGTGTACAGAAGAATTTGAGAGGGGATTTTTAAAAACTGACTTAACACACCCAGAAAGGCAGCTAACAGCTATATATATATATATAAATTTCAGCCCAAACTCATGTTTTTAAACTCCAACTCTTAAAAGACAACAAGGTATAAACTGAAATGAATCAACTTTCCACTTAGTTTCCAATTTTCCCCTAGTCCACTAATTAAACTTATGTAATTATACTTCAGGCAGGGAAGTACAATATATTTAGTTACAGGCTGATGTGTGTTATAAAAACAACACTGAAAAATAAAAATGTACTTCCCTACTAAGGAGCAAGCGGGTGATGGTCATTCGGAGAGATGTCACATTGAATTATGAGAGAAACAATATAGAGGGTTTTTTCCTAGCTTCATGAATTGTTCTGTAGAGTGGATGAAGTTAAGAAAAAGTCCTCTTCATATATTTCCATTTATAAGCGTCTTGTTTTTGAAAGTGATCACAGCATGAAAATGACTGTGCTGCTTTTTAGTGTCTGGCTGCATAACGTACAAGTCACAATTTGCTGTTTTTTTCAGGAGGAGAAAGGGAACCTCCTTTACTATTCTATATCCTAAAATCTACTTCTAATCAGCTTTATACTGTTGCCTGTACAGCTCAGTGAATGTACTTTCATCTTTAAGAGTTCAGATATATGCCAGTGAATATTTTTGCTGTAGAGGAGAAAGTAAAAACTCCACAGCGGGGATCTTTTTCTTTGCTTTTGAAACCACCATTGAATCACTATCGTTTTGCAGACTTTGCACAACTGTACAGGAGAGTGGCCTTTCTACAGCACATTTTCAGTAATCCTATATTTAGTCAAAATGGATGAGAAATCATGTATTAATGTTTGTATGGAATTTTGGGTCCAGTGTAATATTTTTATCATTTACAAAGAACTCTATTTGTAAAAACATTTATTTACTGCATGGATATTGACGCACATTAAATTTGTGGGATTTTGTATATGTAAAAAAAAAAAAAAAAACCAAAAAACAAAAAACCTCTTGTCCTAAAATGAAGTGTGCTTGTTACAGGTGTTTAGACTTATTGATGTTTACTAGACCAAATGTGTATGTTCACTTAAAAATATATGTACCTGATGGATGTGTCGTGTTTACAGTGGCCAGGTTGTGGCCTGTAAAGAGCAAGCAGTTGATGGGAAGACTAGCTCTGTTGCTACTAAGCAGCTTTTACTTTTGTAAAGTCAGCTCTGTTGTTTTAAATGATAAAAATTAAACTAATGAATTTGACAAGACTCGTGGCTAGCCTAGCATGAAAGAGACCTTTTAACACTATATAATATCTGTACATTTTATTGCATTCGTTTCAAATCTAGGAGAGAGGCAGTACTGTAAACTGAAGTCAAATAAATTCAGCTCTTAATGAATCCTTATAAAGCACCTACTTTATTCATGCAAAGTCCTTATCACATTTCTTTGTGACCTAATTATACAGTCACTACCCCCCACCCCAGTTTTGAGTTCTAACTTTGCTCCCTCATTGGTGATACAAGCCCAAAGCAGCACCTGTTCAGTATATACAAGTATCTTATCTAAGACCCTGAAAAATCAAGCTGGTTTCCCATTTACCTGACACAAACTTTAAAACTTTACCTATTCCTCTTTCCTTTCTCTGTGATTCTTTTGGGGGAAGTGGGGGTAACCACCAAAACTTAATTATTTTTTACAAATATAATCTACAGTATGTCTGCAGAATGAACATTTAAGAGTATGAAAGAAATCAGTTTTTGTTTTGTTTTGGTTAGACATTCCACTTAACCAGAGGAGCCTGATTATTATGGCTAAAGGTTGATGAAATGTGACTTAAAACCAGTGAGCTGTCTAAAGTCAGGGCAAAAGCAGCCTAGGGTGACACCGGTGACAGAAAAATGTTAGGATACTTTCTAGAGGAAAAAAAAAAGTGCTTAGAGATTTTTTTTCCCTCTCAGTTCCATATTTATATCAAACCATCAGAGCAGAACTGTAACCATGGCTCCGGATCATAAAATTATAGTTCCCCTTACAATGATTTCATGGTATTTAACCAAGGCACTCTCCTTTCACTATTTATTCAGATAATGCCATCTCCTAGGACTTAATTACAGCCTTTATAACCAACAATTTTCTGAGTTTTGTATAAACTTCCTGTGGTACATTTTTTGGCCTTTTTTTTCTTTTTTGGCACATAAGTAATCACTGTTTTGCACCTAGGGAAACACTTTAGCTGTAAGAGGGAAAATAAGGTCATATTTTATTTGTGAAAGTCCTTTTCTAGCCTTGCGTGAGCCTTTCTAAAAATTTTATTTCACCAGCTCACTGAAGTTGATTCATATAGCCTTCTATTTGAACACCCCTGTCTCCCATTCTTAGCTCAAGGAGAAATGTTTCTCTTTGCTCCAGGCCTTGTTTGCCTATTAACCTTCAGAAGCCACTATGCTCCCAGAGTCCCTTTCTTAGAAAAAGCCCGTCCGTTGCTCTGTAAGACTAGCCAAGCGCTACTTTCTCCTCCATTGGGGAAGGAAACTGGACTGACCCATTCAGCCCAGCACTAAATCTAGCGCCTCTCCAGTCTCTCCTTCCCTCTCTTCATCCCCACCCTCGGCCAGCTGCAGCACTGCGCACTGCAGGCCACTCCAGGCCCAGGGCAACGCGCAGCCGATGTCCTCCCAACGGTCCAGGTCAAGGTCGTAGCCCACCACGTTGCGGGTAGGCACCTGGCGCGAGTCCCGCCACTTGAGGCCGCCCAGCAGCAACGCTGTCTCCTCGACCACGGCCAGCCCATAGCAGAAGCGGTCGTAGGGTAGCGGCCGCAACCGAGTCCACTGGTCGGCGCCGGGATCGTAGCGCTCGATCTCAGAGAAGGGCTCGTATCGCCCCAGAAAAGCAAACACAGCGCCGCGCAGCACTGCCATGTGGTGCCCGAAACGTGCGGTCCCCATGGGTGCCCTCTTGCTCCAAGCCTGCTCCTCAGGGCCCAGGACGTATAAGTCCCGGAGGCTGCTCGCTCCGCCCTCGCCTCTCCCTGCCTTGCCCCCTGAGATGTACACAACACCGCGGTCCCCGACGGCCCCCGCGTGACCGTGCAGAGCCCGCGGTAGTGCCCCAGCTGCCGTCCAGCGGTCCCGACGCAGGTCGTACATCTCCACCGAGGCCAGCGCCTCACCGCCCGCGCCCAGGCCCCCGACGGCCAGGAGCCTCTCTCCCACCGCGCCGCACCAGAAGTGGGCCCGCGCTTCCTTCATGGCGGGCACCTCCGTCCAAGCGTGGAAGCGCGGGTCGTAACGGTGCACTTCGGCCGTGACTACCCGCGGGCTGTCGGCCAGGGGAGAGGTTACACTGCCTGAAGGGCTCTCCCCACCCAGAACAAACAGGAAGTTGCCCGCGGTGCACACGCTGTGCCCCAGCAGTGGTGTGGGTAGCTGCGTGAGGCTGCGCCAGCGGTGATTGTACACATCGAAGGCCACCACGTTCTGGGTGAGCTCCCACTCCTCCTCCTCCTCCTCCTCTTCCTCCAACTCTTCCTCTTCCTCTTCGGGCTCTGGGGCGGCGACCCGGCCCCTAGCTGCCCTCTGCGGGGCCACGACCTCCTCAATCACCACCTCCCGTGCCCTGCGCCCCCCCACCAACAAGATTCGAGTCTGGGGGCTCCGGATGCTGGTCTGCTCGCCCTGCATGAGTGGCTGGCGGGAGGGCGTCGTGTGGTAGTTGAGGGCCTGGATGATGAGGCCCTTGACCCGGGCGGGCAGCACGAGGCCGGAGCCCGAGTACACGCGCCGCAGTACGTCGGCGGGAACCAGGCCAAAGCGGACATGCTCCAGCAACTCTGTACAGTGTGCCAGGCGCTCAGTAGTGGGCTCCTGCCGCAGCCAAGCTAATGCCAAGCCCAGCAGCCGGGCCTCGGGCACCCGCGCCACGTCGGGGGCACCCAATACAGCCCTTAGCGATGTAGGGTTGAGCTCCAGCAGTCCCCCGGGGCCCGCGCCCCGCGCCAGCAGTTCCCGCAAGTGGCGCACGATGCAGCGCTCGGCCGCGTCCAGCGTGTGAGCCAGGCCAAAGCGCGACGCCACGTTGGCGGCGAAGCAGCAGTTCTCTGGAGCCAGCTGGCGCTCCAGGTAGCGCCCACAGAGCCCCAGGGCCTCGGTGACCTGCAGGTAGCTGGCGGCCTCCAGAGTGTCCTCTACAGTGTCCATGGAAAGCGACAGCCAGGCAGTGTAGATGAAGTCTAGCAGGCGCTGCAGGCCGGCTGCCGATGGGACGTGCAGGTGGATCACGCGCGCCCGGGATTCCTGAGTGTGGCTCTTGAACAGGGCCCTAAAGTAGTCACTGGAGCACGCCAGGAGGGACCTGTGCGCCGGGAATTCGCTGCCCTCGGTCTCCAGTGTCACGTCGCATAGAAAGCCCTCGGCACGCAGGGCCTGGTAGCCGGTGAGCAGCGCGCCGCCATGAGCTTTGCAGTAAGACAGGAAGTAACTCATTCTGCCCAGGGCTGGAAGCAGCCGGCGGGACCAGAGACCTGCTGGGCAGGGCCGGAGGCATCCCGGGGCACGACACTCCCGGGACCCCCGCGTAAGCCACAGAGCTCCTAGCAGAGGCCCATTTCTGCCTGCTCAGTTTAAAGCCCAGGGCTCCTTCATCCAGACCTGCAGATCGCCCAGTGCCCCTCTCAGAGCAAATCCACTCTGGAAACGGTTTTCGGAGGTCCCTAGTAACGGAGCGCGCGGAATTCTGAGGCTTCCGGGGAGTGTGGGGCTTGGTTTCCACGACTGTGGAGGCTTCCAGCGCGTTGCCCAAAGTCCCCTCCCCGGCTCAATGTGGAGAGCCCACACCTGCACGCCAGGGGCGGCGGTGGCCGCACACCATCACCTGGAAGAACCGAGCTGCGGTGGACTCCTGGGGTGCTGGATCTCCGACGGCGCAGACGTGGCGTCCCGGGAGTGCAGGGCAAGGACTCTGACCTCTCGGGGGTGGACGAGGAGGACAGGTTCTGCGGGCACCCGCAAAGGCCGGGGACAACTGGTTACGGGGCAGTAGGGGGGGGTGGTGAGCTTGTTCCACGCGGAGGATCAACTGAAAGCCTAGGGGATTAGGGAGGGGAGGGCGCAGGTCAGAGCGGCGGGTCAAAGGCGTGATTGGGCGCCGCACATAACATGCCGGTAGCTCACAGTGACAGGAATAGCGCGCCGCCTCGGCCTCTCGGGCGCGCCCCGCCCCGCGCCCTGACTGCTGGCCGCGAACCGAGGGCACGGGCACGGGTGAAGCAGCCCTGGCCAAGGGCTTGACTCCAGTGACCCTACTGGCCACCAGTGTCACCAGAGGGTCCCAGGAACCCGGCTGGGGTTGCGGGAGCCGGAGTTCACTGGAGAGGCACGAGTCGCTGGAGCCCCTCGACCCGGTAGTGTCCGCGGAGGGGCGCCCGGCTGGGCAGGAGGAGCGTCGACCTCCCGGTGCCCCTGTGTCTGGGAAAGAAGCCCTGGCTCAACTTTCTGCTTTAAAGAGGCCCTAATTAATCCAGCGGGAGCGAGGATTAAGCTGCGACTTTGCGCGCTGACACCCAGTAGGCCGCTGCGCAATGAGGAGGCACTGGCGGGAACCACGCCCGGGCGAATCCCAGGCTCCCCGCCACCGGCGCTAGGTAACATGTCCCTCACCTGGACTCACCCTTGCGAGATGCTGGGCCTACTCTGAGCCCTTCCTGAGGCAGCTCGCGTCTCCCAGGCTGGCTCATTTCACCTTTGTTCTCACGCCCTTTCCCAGACCTCACCTGAGTTTTCCCTTCCTATTCTTGGACCCTCCCCCCACCCATCCCTTCGCAGCATGAACAAGGAAACTGTGGTTGACTTGGATTTTCTGCCACTCAGTTACCACTTCCTTTTAAAAAAAAAAGCGATTCCTTCCAGTTTCTCTCCCCGATTTTCCACGCTCTGATCTAATTACTGGCTGCTACATCTTCGATGTTATCCCGGGATAATGAGCAGTACGGTTGCAAAGCTCGGTAAAGCTGGAATTTCTTAGAGCCCTTCCTCATAAAGTTATTTTTTACAAGAAACACCCCAGCATAGAAATGACTAAAACCACCCTGATCTTGAGACATTAGGAAAGCATCTCTCCATCTCCATACTGTTCTTGAATAACTAAATGATTAATATAACTGGTCTTTTTCTATTTTTTTTTTATTTTTGCCAATTTGGAGACTTCTTTTGCTTTCATCAGGGATTGATTTTTCTATTTTCTAGTGCAACCCCTCTGGCAGCCTTTTTTAGGTGAGCCTTTTGAGGGCATCTGTAATAACTCGTATTTCTGACAGCTGGGGTTGTATTTCATAGGGAAAAGCAGTTCAAGGAAGGATAAAATTCTGTCATTTCCTACCTGGCATGCCATTAGTACTTACAAAGTCTCCAATTAGAAGTAATTCTTTAAATGCATAAAAGTATTAGTAAAATGATTTTGCTGTCAAAGATGAAACTGTGTTATGACTTAAATTAGCCAAATTATAAAGTGCAGGCAGGGGCTCCAATTGGGCTTCCTTAAACTCCAGAGGCTAAAAATACTCCAATTTGAATTCCTAATGTTAGAGCTAAAGCTGGGTTGAGGGGACGGGTGCTGGTTTTGTGGGGATTTGGGGGTTTTAGCATTAAAGTTATTGATTCACAAGTAAAATAGCAGCTTGGTTCACTTTGCACAGATCTACATTTTGAATTCAAATGGCCTTTACCCAACCCAACAGAATTTTGCTAGAAGGGACTTTTGAGATCATTTAGTCAAACTTTGTCCCTTTTCTCTGAAATCTTGTTTTTCTTTTTAAACAAATATGACAAACAAGCCCCAGTGAGAGTACGGTTTGTCTGGATGACTTGGATATTAAGTTACCAAGTTTGTACTAGAATCAAGGGCTCCCTCTCCACTATATTATGTGACCTTATGTATGATAAAAATAAAATAGTGCAACACACAGTTCATTTAAGCCAAATAGTCAGGGTGATGAAGTACACTTATCCCCTTTTCAACTTAAAGCTGTTTAAGTAGGTTTTTAAAACAGCATATATTTAATCCAGAAATTGGATCCTATCCCATCTGATCTGTCCATCACCACACTTCCAGATTGAATCCAAAATGTCACACTTATTTGAGAATAAAGATGCCGTGAGAGACTTTAAACTCTTAACATCAAAAATCCAGTTTTACATAACAAGTATGTGTTTATTGTTGACACATGACCCAACATGCTACCTTAACATATTTTGCCATTGAAGGTTTGATGAACTGTGTTAACTGAAGATGTTTTCATATTAGGTGTGTTTATAAGACCTTCTTTAGAAAATGTAACTGTCAGTCTACCTAAAAAAATCATTGTCCTTTGAGTAATATGTATGAAAAATATAAGTATTTTAATTTCTGTGCATTTTTTCTTTTTAATTTTTGTGGGTACATGGTAGGCGTATATATTTATGGAGTACATGAGATGTTTTGATACAGGCATGCAATGTGAAATAAGCACATCATGAAGAATGGGGAATCCATCCCTCAAGCATTTATCCATTGAGTTGCCAACAATCCAATTACACTCTTTATTTTAAAATGCACACTTATGATTTACTATAGTCACCCTGTTGTATTATCAAATAGTAGGTCTTATTCATTCTATTTTTTTTTTTATCCACTAACCTTCCTCACCTCCCCAGGCCCCACTACCCTTCCCAGACTCTGGTAACCATCCTTCTACTCTCTGTGTCCATGAGTTCAATTGTTTTGATTTGTGCAATATTAATTATGCTAAATAAAATTTCAATATGTGCTTTTTAAAGTTATTGTAGATGTGTATCTTAAGTTGGTGTCAGTCCGTGTCGGCTGCTATTACAAAACACCTTAGTCTGGGTAATTTTTAAACAATAGAAATTTATTGCTTACAGTTCCAGAGGCTGATAAGTCCAATATCAAATTGTCAGCAGATTTAGTGTCTAATGAGGGCTCTCTCCTTCATAGGTGGTGCCTTCTGACTGTGTACTCACATAGCAGAGGGGTGAGGGGCTAACAGACTCCCTCAGGGTTTTTTTGTAATGACACTCCTCACCTCCCAAAGGTCACACTTCTTAATACTATCATATTGGAGATTAAGTTTCAACATATAAATTTCAGGAGGACATATACATTCAGACCATAACGATTTGGATTCCCTAGAAGCACACTTTGCGACCCAACCTGAAGGAATGTTGATAGACAGATCTAACAGGATGAGGTCATTATGTTGAAAATGATCTACTTATGAATTGCCCTACCTTTTAGGCTATAAATTCCGGAGGGCAGGGACTGTTTCTTGGTCTTTGTATCTGCAGCCTCTGTCATGGTCTTTGGCATAAGTAATGTTGAGTTGAACAGATACAGGGAAGGAGTAAAGAGTTATTAAAAGAAACTTGATAGGGACAATTACTTCCTTATCTCTTGTTCTCCTTTCCCTCACACAGCTAGGATTTAGGGCACATCCTGGTAAGGTCTTGAGCTTACATCCCTAGGAATCAAGTGGATGACCATGGGTGGCCCCCGACTAAGGAGTCCAGGTGGACTCAACTCCTTTGAGAAAGCCTTGCTACCTCGTGCAACCCTGCAACTCCAGTCTAACCTCACATGCCTCTCAGCATCCAGGCAGACATACTGCTACTCCTCCTACCCAAATGCAGGGCCCCAGATGCCCAGGTGCCCCTCTTGCCCCAGTACACCCTCCATGCCCCAATTTATATGGCTGGGCTTCTGTTGAAGGCCCAGCTACTCACCCCAGAATACCTATTGAGATCCTGCAATTTGTCCTGAACCCCCTACCCCTCGTCAGGACAGTGAATTGCTGTCCCTGATCCCTTCATGCATCTTCACATCCTGTGACAGACCCTAGAACTAAAGTCTTCCAAACACTCACCTCACTTCCCACATCAAGGTGGCAATGCTCATCAGCCAGAGCACTCCACTTTTCTCCAATTGGCCCTCCCTAGCTAAATCTAAATTACAGAGTTCTTGCCACCTCTAAAATAATTGTATGTGTTTATAGAAATCCAAAATTATGAACTTTCATGTATAATGGCCATTTAATTTTTTTTTACAAATTTAATGTGCTCTTTTTGGTAACAGCTTCATCAGGATATAATTCCATATCATACGATTCATCCATTTAAATTGAACAGTGGTTCTTAGTATATTCGGAGTTGTGCAACCGTCACCACAGTCTAATTTTAGAATATTTTCATCACCTCAAAAAGAAACTTCGTACCCTTTATCTGTCACCTCCCTATATCACCAATCCCCAAAGCTCTAAGCAATTGCTAATCTACTTTTTATCTCTATAGATTCTCCTTATCTCATATAAATGAAATCATACAATATGTGGTCTTTTGTGACTACTTTCACTTAGCATAATGTTTTCAAGGTTCATCCATTGTAACGCACTTTTGAGGAAGAAAACCCCTTTGTATAAGGATAATATTGGAAACCTTTTCTCAAAACCATAAAACTCTGAAATTCGCCTGTTTGGTATTTAGGATACAGTGTTTTGACAGGTTAATCCTTTCTCATCTGTCATTACTGGCTCCTTTCAATCCAACTATACTTCTTTCCAACACATGGCTTCTGGCAACCTCTGTGGAGTGCCTATTATTAGAAATTGACACATAGTAAGTTTATTGTGAAAACATGATTACAAACAATAATAGACATGCAGTAGAAAAAAATTCTATGTTATCTGCACCTCCTTCTGAGACCATTTTTTGAGCATGTGAAATGTATTTTTGTGATATGCAATTCAAGTGAAAGGATTTCAAGAAGTGGAGTGTGGGTATGTGTGCGTGTGTGTGTGTGTGTTTTATTATGAGGGATTTTGACATTCTGGCTCAGCTGACAGTTTAAGGAGCAGTGTGGTGAGTGGGGAAGAACTGGGCTTTGGAGTCAGACAGACTTGGGCTCCAATTCCAGATCTACCCTCATGTGACCTTAAAACAAGTAACTTAAATTCTGTGTCATTTTATTATTTTTAAAAGGAGAATACATTCATAGCACCTACATTCATAGCACTGTTAAAATAAGATTATAATATATTTGACTGCTCCTGGCACACAGTATACACAAGAGATGCGAGTTTTTCCTTTTCCTTCCCTTGACTAAAGCATTCTGAAAACTCATGCTACCAGAGCCCAAGCAGTCAGGAATTGTCATAGAGGAGTGGGTTGTCAGTGATCCTCCTGTAGCATCACCTGGAAACCTGCTATGAAACATAGATTCTCAGCCTCATCTCAAACCTGCCAAATCAGAAACTCTGGAAGTGGGACCCAGTAATCTGTTTTAACAAGCATTCTCCATGATTCTGATGCATGAGAAAGTTTAAGAACCACTGTCACAGAGGATTATTAATAATTTCTCTGCATTCTGAATTCACCATTCTCAGTGACAACTTGTTCTGGCTATGATGTCAATGTTTTTCCAAAAAGGAAGGAAGTCTACTAGTTGCAAAAGATCAGAAGTCAGAGACCTAGAGGGGAAAAATTAGTGGCCACTGCCCCTTGTCATATGACTTAATAATATACTGTGGTCTCTTTTGCCCTTCTCACCCCCCCACAAGATGACAGTGGATCACTGAGGCGTGAGATGATGACTTGGTAAGCAACACATTTTCCCAAACAACATTTGATTGAATATTCAAATCAGAAGGTACCTGTATCCCCCATTTTCCATCTGGATGCCACATTTTCAGAGGCTCCTGGATGAATTGGGGAATATCCTAAGAAGCCAGCCAAAGGAGGTGGGGACTGGAAACATTCTTCCTCATTTGGGGAGGAGGTAAAGAATCTGGAGATTTTAGGCTAAGAGAAAAGGCCCCTCTGGGGGTTAAATGTTCATTATTTTCAACTTTCCGAAGGGCAAGAAGAAGTAGAGGTGGTCTCGTGGCTACAGAGGGCAGACCTGGGACCAGTTAGTAGAAGTTACAAAGAGTAATGTTGTCACGGGATAAATCAGGACCTCTTGCCAATTTAGAATCTTCAAAGAAGAGGTACAAGTAGAAGAAATAGAATGTGACTGGCCATAAGAAGAATTACCTAAGGCTTGGAGAAGAGAGGGAACTTGTCCAAGACGCCATGGTTTAGCAGACCCCATTGGAGCCCCGCCCATAACCCTTGATCCATTTGTAATTTGGGGGCCCACCCATCTCAGTGGCTTTTGCTCCCAGCAGCCAGCACGTGCATCACTTTGTGGGCAGACCCTTCTTTTCTGCTGGATTCCACCTTGCCTGTGCATGTGAAGAGAAGCAAAAGCACCTGCAAATATACTTCTCCAGGGGGGCCTCCCTTAACCAACGATTGACAGGCAGGGTGGCAGCAGGTATACAAACACCCCAGCTCCCTTTCCAGGTGTGACCCACACCATTTCCAGAGCTCCCCTATGGGACTGAGCCAAAGTTATCTTCTGTGGGAGCATGCTTGGTGTCATACATTGGCTTGATCCCCTTCCCTTCCCTTCCCTGTCTCACATTGCCACCCGCTTCCTATCGATCTTTTCCAGAAACACTTCCTACTAAATCACTTTCACACAAATCCTCACCTCAGAAGGAACCCCTGCCTTGCTAAACGCCCCCCAAGCCTCTCATCTGGCAGTTTCAGGTGGTTGGTGGGGCACAGAGTGGGCATGACACATACTACATCCACAAAGGTCCATCTGTCATTTGCTTGCAGACATGCATAAAACAAAATTGATATATTGTATAGGTAGACATGTAAGCTTAGTGGCACACCTGGTCACAGAAATCAAGACAACAAGACTGGGTGTCTTGACCTTCACCCCTCTGGTCTTTCAGGACTGCTGTGGAAGCCAAAGTGAACTACAGAGTCCTTTCAAACCCAACATGCCACAGTTGAGAGCCACTGCCCCCTTAAGTCCCATCTGCAACTAGCATCTAAATGTGAACTTTACCTGAAGTCTTTGCTTTATGGAATTGACTGTATTCTTTGTTACTGCCTCCCTGGCCCATCCCCAGGCTGACCACTGCCCACTACAGCCACCCCTAGCTTTTCTCCACACCTCACATGGCTTGAAGCTGTGTTCAGCTGCTTTCTTCTAATATTTCTCTCTCCTTCCTACATGGGATGACCTCATGTTCATTTCTTCATTCTACAACAGCTCACATGACCAGTCCTACTTCCATTTGTTTTCGTGCATGTGGCTTGCCAGGGCTTGGCTGCCACTGAACTTTGTACCTGATAGTTTCCAAAGGGGCAATCGGCGACTTTGATAACATTCTTAGTAAGAGAGATTCAAACCATTTGTCAGTTCCCTGTGGATGTGTGTTTTTGACAGTGTGACTGGGGACCACCAGCATTTGAATCTGCAGAACTTGTTAAGATGCAAGTTCCTGTGCCCCACCCTAGACCAACTGGATCAGAATCTCCAGGTGTGGCAGGAGTGGGAAGTGGCAGAATGTTTAACAAGCTTCCCAGGTGTTTCTCACTCCAAAGTAGGGCTACTCTGTGTGTGGTCAGCCAACAAGCAGCATCAGCATCACCTGGGAACTTTTTAGAACTGCAAATTCTCAACCCTTACCCCAAACCTGCTGAATCAGAAACACTGGGGATGGGGTCCAGTCATCTGTACTTTATCAAGCCCTCCAGGGGATTGTGATGCACACTAAGGTTTGAGAAACATTTCTCTAAAGTTTAAGAACCACTTATGTAGAATTTCGATCCATTCATTCAAAAAATATGTCTATTGTGTTCCAGGTGCCATGGTTTAGCAGACCTCGTTCTGCTAGACACTGAGGGTACCATGATGAGCAAATCAGTCAGGGGTCCTGCCCTTGAAGAGCTTAAGCTTTAAGGGATTCCATATCGTGTTGCTGCTTCAGTATGTCTTCTAGGTTCTCAAGACAATCCAGCCTTTATGGTTCCTTTCATGAGGTCTTCACCGCTTCTACTTCAGTAGACATAAACTGTCTAAGTAGAAGACTCCAATGCCAGTTCCCAAGCGACTGCTGTTAAGTTCCAGACCTCGGACCTGGCTGATGGGTTTATTAGAGAGGGGTGGAACATACGATATCAGCCAGGCTCACCCTGCACCAGTTCCCCAAATCAGCCCACAGTGAAGTGGCTTGGCTGTTAGTATTGTATCCCACAGTCAGCTGTCATCCACTTGCAGATATGTTCAACAAACCAAGCCCATGACTTTTGATAGTTGGACTTTCTTTGGAAAGACACAACACTCTGACTTCAATATCAGAGTCTCTTATGCATCTTTCAAATGGCTGCATAGCACAAACCAAGTCATACAATGGGAAGTGGTTCGGATATGTCATCTGAGCACAGAAATATAATCATGGAACAGCCTTGGAGTGTTAGTCAATGTCTTCAATCACTCACCTGTTTAAGGAGTTGCAGAGGCTGGGACTTCAAATGCTTTTTTTTAACCAACACTCTTCAATAGAGATATTATACTCCTTCCTGAACTGTCCCTGTGTCTGACACATGACCAATATGTCAACTGTGCCAATTGCTTCTGCTGTTTTCAGAACCCCTTTCTTTTTTTATTTTATTTTATTTTATTTTATTTTTTTATTATACTTTAAGTTCTAGGGTACATGTGCATAACGTGCAGAAATCACAAGCATTCTTATACACCAGTAACAGACAAGCAGAGAGCCAAATCAGGAATGAACTTCCATTCACAATTGCTTCAAAGAGAATAAAATACCTAGGAATCCAACTTACAAGGGATGTAAAGGACCTCTTCAAGGAGAACTACAAACCACTGCTCAGTGAAATCAAAAAGGACACTAACAAATGGAAGAACATACCATGCTCATGGATAGGAAGAATCAATATCGTGAAAATGGCCATACTGCCCAAGGTTATCTATAGATTCAATGCCATCCCCATCAAGCTACCAATGAGTTTCTTCACAGAATTGGAAAAAACTGCTTTAAAGTTCATATGGAACCAAAAAAGAGCCCGCATTGCCAAGACAATCCTAAGTCAAAAGGACAAAGCTGGAGGCGTCACGCTACCTGACTTCAAACTATACTACAAGGCTACAGTAACCAAAACAGCATGGTACTGGTACCAAAACAGAGCTATAGACCAATGGAACAGAACAGAGTCCTCAGAAATAATACCACACATCTACAGCCGTCTGATCTTTGATAAACCTGAGAGAAACAAGAAATGGGGAAAGGATTCCCTATTTAATAAATGGTGCTGGGAAAATTGGCTAGCAGTAAGTAGAAAGCTGAAACTGGATCCTTTCCTTACTCCTTATACGAAGATTAATTCAAGATGGATTAGAGACTTAAATGTTAGACCTAATACCATAAAAACCCTAGAAGAAAATCTAGGTAGTACCATTCAGGACATAGGCATGGGCAAGGACTTCATGTCTAAAACACCAAAAGCAACGGCAGCAAAAGCCAAAATTGACAAATGGGATCTAATTAAACTAAAGAGCTTCTGCACAGCAAAAGAAACTACCATCAGAGTGAACAGGCAACCTACAGAATGGGAGAAAATTTTTGCAATCTACTCGTCTGACAGAACCCCTTTCTAATGATGCTGGTCAGTGACTAATCGGGAAAAATTCTACCCAAGGTCTTGCCAACAGGGGAGAAATCATGGAATAGTTTGCTCTCAACTGCTTATAGAATTCTTAAAGATATTCATAATATTAACAGCCTCAAAATCTTGTGCCACTTGTCCAGGGTTTTATTTTTTATTTTCTTTATTTATTTATTTGACATGGAGTCTCGCTCTGTCACCCAGGCTGGAGTGCAGTGGTGCAATCTAGGCTCACTGCAAGCTCCGCCTCCCAGATTCACGCCATTCTCCTGCCTCAGCCTCCCGAGTAGCTGGGACTACAGGCGCCCATCACCATGCCCAGCTAATTTTTTGTAGAGATAGGGTTTCACCATGTTAGCCAGGATGGTCTCGATCTCCTGACCTCGTGATCCGCCCGCCTCGGCCTCCCAAAGTGCTGGGATTGTCCAGGGTTTTATTTCTTAAGAAAGATTCTCCAAAAGTATCTATTAAGCGTTACCTGTACAATCATGAGCAAGAAATGGTCATTAAACAATAACAGCCCAAGTGAATGTTTTCTGATCAATATTTCATGTCACTCAAGAAGTCTCAGTTTGAACTCCAAGCAGGAGCAGATCTGCCCTGCCCTGTCACCCTACAAAGAGCGTTTTGCCACCAGAATGTGAGGACACTGGGCAAGCGCTTCCAAAGCCTGCCCATTGTAGGAAGACCACTCACCACAGTTCCAAGAGTCGATGAACATAACAGCCACCTGGCTGGCCCCAAACCCTCCAGCTGCCTTTAATAGTTCAGTAGAAATGGCACCAGCTCCCTTCTCATAGATGGCGGCAAAATCAGTATTGCTCCAAGAATGCTGAGGAAATTTGGGGGCTTACATTTTTCCTGATAACTCCCTGCTCTAATTCTGGCTTCTGCTGACACCGCCATCTCCCTCATGTTTTGCTTCTTGGGATTATTCCCTACTCTTCACTCTGCACTCAGCCACCCATGGAACACAGTCCCAAGCCTTTATTCTCCCCCTTGATTTTTCATACAACTTGTGAAGGACTAAGAAAGTGTTTACTGAAGACTTGGGTGGGACGGGCACAGTAAAGCAGCAAAGTGTAGAGTAGCAGATAAAACCAATAACCAATAATTCCTGTTTTAAAACTTGTCAGCTTGTCCTCCCCAGGGCCACCGTATCATGTTGCTGGCCCTGGCCCTGTCTCCTTCCCTTTTCCTCTTTTGCCCCACCCACCACTACTACCCCTCTCTCCCAGACTGGTCCCACAGAAACCCAAAATACATACGATTTCATTGTTCAGAGCACTTCAGCCTCCTTTCTTCCTAAGCAGTTTTGCCTGGCCAGTCCTGACTCTGTGTGTGTGTGTGTGTGTGTGTATGTGTGAGAGAGAGAGAAATACATTTAAAAAATTAGCATTTTAACAATTTGTAGATGTGCATTGGCATTAAGTACATTCACACTGTTGTATAACCATCAGCATCATCCATCTCCAGAACGTTTTCATTATTCCAAACAGAAACTCTGTATCCATTAAACAATAACTCCCCATTCCCTCTCCCCATCGCCCTTGGTAACCATCATTCTACTTTCTGTCTCTATGAATTTGATTATTCCAGTTACCTCATATAAGTGGAACCATATTTGTCTTTGTATATCTGGCTTATTTCATTCAGCATAATGTCTCAAGATTCATCCATGTAGTTACATGTGTCAGTACTTCCTTTTTAAGACTGAATAATATTCCATTGTCTGTATATGCTGCCTTTTGTCCATTCATTTGTCAATTGACATTTCGGTTGTTTCCACATTTTCCCTGTTGTGAATAATGCTTCTACGAGCACTGGTGTACAAATATCTATTTCAGTCCCTGTTTTCAGTTCTTTTGTGTATATACCCAGAAGTGGAATTGCTGGATATTGTGGTAATTCTATGTTTAATTTTTTAAAATCTACCATACTGTTTTCTACATCGACTACACCACTTTACATTCCCACCAGCAGTGCACAGTTTCTCCACATCCGTGCCATCACTTGTTCTCTGTTTTATTTTTTGTAATAGCTATCATAATGGGTGTGAGGTGGTATCTTGTTGTTTCAATTTGCATTTCCCTAATGATTAGTGATATGATCATTTCATGTGCTCAGTGACCATTTGTGTATCTTCTCTGGAGAAATGTTTTTTCAAGCCCTTTGCCCTTTTTTTGAATTGGACTGTTTGGTTCTTTTGGGGTTGAGTTGTCGGAGTTCTTTACATTTTCTTGATATTAATCCCTTATCAAATATGTGATTAGCAAATATTTTCTCCCATTCTGTGGGTTACCCTTTCACTGTATTGGTAGTGCTCTTTGAAAATCACAAGTTTTTAATTTTGATGAATTTCAATTTATTATTTCTTATGTTGCTGGTGCTTTGGGTGTCACATCCGAGAATTCATTGCCAAATCTAATGTCATGAACCTTTTCCCCTATGTTTTCTCATAAGAGTTGTGTAGTTTTAGCTCTTATGCTAATTAGGTCTTTGATCCATTTTGGGTTAATTTTTTTTTTTTTTTTTTTGAGACAGGGTCTCACTGTGTTACCCAAGCTGGAAGGCAATGGCACAATCACAGCTCACTGCATCCTCGACCTCCTGGGTTCAAGTGATCCTCCTGCTGCAGCCCCTAAGGTGCTGGGATTACAGGGGTGAGTCACCCTGACCAGCCTTGAGTTAATTTTTGTATATGGTATAAGGTTAAGAGTCCAGCTTCATTCTTTTGCAGGTCAATATCCAGTTTTCTCAGTACCATTTGTTGAAAATAGTGTCTTTTCTCCCATTGAATGGTCTTGGCACACTTCTCAAAGATCATTTGACAGCATATCTGAAAGTTTACTTCTGGGCTGTCTATTCCAATCATCTGTATGTCTGTCTTTATGCCAATACCACACTGTTTGGATTACTGTAGCTTTGTAGTACGTTTTGAAATCAGGAAGTGTGAGTCCTCCATTCTTCTTCTTCAAAATTGTTTGGCCTATTAGAGGTCCCTAGATTCCTATGAATTTTAAGATACGGTTTTCTATTTCTGCAAACAATTAGGATTTTAGTGGGGTTTACATTGAATTTGTCAATTGTTTTGGGTAGTATAGACATCTTAACAGTATTAAATCTTCTAATC
Organism: Colobus angolensis palliatus; assembly: GCF_000951035.1. NCBI lineage: Eukaryota > Metazoa > Chordata > Mammalia > Primates > Cercopithecidae > Colobus > Colobus angolensis. The sequence goes on along the minus strand of NW_012119844.1, from coordinate 429,469 downwards.
CATAAACATGAGATTCCTTTCCATTATTTATATCTTTAATTTCCTATTTTTATACATGATAGTTTTTAATATACATCTGAGCTAAAGACCAAACACTGACAGTAGGAGAAGAACAAATAGCAAGTTTGTTAGCCTACATTTAAACCTCAAACAAAAGAGATGACTTTTTGTTTATCTAACAAGTTCTGCATTGATTACACACCATAAGTAATATTATATAAAAACACACTTGTATTTAGTAAGAATATTTTATTTCTTGGGTCGTATATTTCAACTAGGTGATCTAGCATAGTTGGTACTTTTGAAGTTTAACTTTATTAGATGAAAGTATGGTGTGAAGTATAAGTACACTGTTGTTGGAACTGAACTATAAAGCTGGAAATAGAAGTAGTTGCTTCATGAGGTTGTAATTCTTAAGTCTATCTTATCTCATTTTGTTTTACCTTTTATTTTATTTTAGATTCAGGAGGTATATGTGCTTATTTGTTGCATGGATATATTGCATATTGGTGGGGATTGGGCTTCTAGTGTACCCATTACCCAAATAGTGAACATTGTACCAGATAGGTTATTTTACCCTGCACCCCCCCCTTCCACCCTCCCCTCTTTTGGAGTCCCCAGTGTCTATTATTTCCATCTTTATGTTCCTGTGTACCCATTGTTTAGCTCCCACTTATAAGTGAGAGCATGCAGTATTTGGTTTTCTCTTCCTATGTTAGTTTGCTTAGGAGAATGGCCTCCAGCTCCATCCATGTTGCTGCATGAGACATGATTTCATGCTTTTTATGGCTGCCAGTGCTCTGTGGTGAGTATATATATATATCATGTTTTCTTTATCCAGTCAACTGTTCATGGATACTTAGGTTGGTTCCCTGACTTTGTTATTTTGAATATATGAGTGCAGTTGTCCTTTTTATATAATGATTTCTGTTCCTTTGGGTAGATACCCAGTAGTGGGATCATTGGGTTACCTGGTATTTCTATTGAATTATTTCAGAAGTTGCCACACTATTTTCCACAGAGGTTGAATTAATTTACATTCCCACCAACAGTGTATAAGCATTCCATTTTCTCTGCATCCACACCAATATTTGTTGTTTTCTGACTTTTTAATAATAATAGCCATTCTGTATTTATGTCTTTAATTTCTCTTTAGCAGTGTTTTTTAGTTTTCAGTGAACAAGTCTTTTACCTCCTTGGAAAAGTTAATTCCTAAGTATTTTATTATTTTTGATGCTACTGGAAATTGAATTATTTTAATTCCTTTTGGGATTGTTCATTGTTAGTATACAGAAATACAACTGATTTTTGCCTGTAGATTTTGAAATGATTTGTGGCTATTAATTAGAGGGTGCACCCAAAGCTATGGTGGCCTGGTAATAACACTTCAGGTTATATATGTACTTGAATATGCAAATAAAAGTCTGGAAGAGAATAAGGCTGAATATTATCAGTAATCATAACTGGGTGAATGGTAGGTAATTGTGCTCTCATCTGTATTTTTTATTTTCATAAGACTATACTTTCTTTCTCATATATTTTAATGTTCATAGAGTTATAGGTAATTTTATCATCACAATTTTAATTTTCATGGAAATATTATTAAAATAAAAGGTTTTTAGAAGCAAAAATACTGGGTATACAGAAATGAAACCAATTAATCACATATAAATACATTTTATTAGTGTTTATTGGGATTATGCCAACTATTGAAAAATTGAAGAAATAGCCATGTTTCTGATAGATTAAAGTGTTTTACAAAACTTTTGGTTTTGCTGTTGGATACACCTGGAAAAACAACAGAAACACATATATTTCCATTTCTTAAAATTAAATGGTTTGACATTTATATACTTAAAACACTGGTGGCCAAAAACTGATGGTCACCAATCTTCAAATGCCATACTGTTGAGTTACCCATATCCTAGGAATCTTTACTATAACCCCTAAATGCGAAGAAAGTAGAATGACCTGCCTTGTTTTTTTGCCTGTAACTGAGTAGAGTGGAAATGAATGCTAGGGGGAAATGAGAGAACTGGGGAAAGTGACCATTAGGGCTTACTCTTTCTCTGATAGAAATAATGACTCAAAGGTCATATGCTGAATTAAGGGAAACAAAAGAAATCCCAAGGATATCCTCCATAAGAACAGACCCAGACCCACAGCATGGTAACTGATCAAATGTACTCCATGCAATTAAATCAAGAATTCCACTTAGAAGAAAACACAGCACAAATAATATGAGGAAATTCTTCACAATTGCTTCAGGCTATAGAAAAAGTTAATGAGAGCATGCGTTTAATAAGAGCTCAAAGACGAGATGATGAAACAGCAGAATGGAATGAAATGAGAGATTGCAGCTTTAAGGGAAACATTAAGGATCAAACTAATATCATTTCAATACTAATACCTAAAGTAGAAACAGCAATGAACAAATGGACAGCTAAAAACCTAATTATGGCTGTAAGAGAAATACTTGGGTAATCACAGAAATACAGAATAAAGGATAAGAGATGAAGACAATTTTTAAAAACTGAATATATGTGGAAGACACATAATGATGATCCAAGATAAGGATAACTGATGTCTCTGAAATGAAGAAGCCCACTAACGACAGAAGGTATGTTTATCAGTATTATATAAGAAAATCCACCCAAAATGAATAAATTTGCTGATTTAAAAGTTATACTTCATTCTAGGGAAATATGACACAGAACATTCAATGTTGAGACATATTCTCTTTTTAAGTTTTTTAATTTTGAAATAAAAAAATTAATTATCCAGGAAAACAACAAAAAGCATCTATGGGGGGAAATAATAAGGTTACCTCAGACTTGCTCATACTCATTAACCAACAATTCTATACCTAGGAGTTTAATCTAAGTAAATAATCAGATGAGTATATAAGATTTATATACAGTGATGTTTACTACAGTATTATTTATAAACACTTTTTCAAATAGGTGATATTCAAGAAAGATCCAAATAGCAAAATACTAGATAACTTTTAAAATTGATTTTAGAGGAATTTTTAGTGACATAGGAAACTGTTCATAATATATTGTTGTCAAGTGAAAGAATCATGTTACAAAAGAGTAATTACAATATTATTCTAGTGAAATCTGCACACATATAGAAAAAGTAGGGGGGAAAATACTGAAAAGATATGCATTAAAATGAAACAATGGTTATATCTGGGGGAGCATTCAAGGAATATGTTTTTCTTTGTGCCTTTTTACATATAACATATTCTTTATAATGACATGTATTATTTTTATATTGTAGAAAAATGACAAGAATTATTTAAAATATAATAAATAATAACAAAGATCTTACCTTGATATTACTGTAACAAAACACAAAGGTTTAAAATGTAGAGTTATGACATTTGGGAACAGTTACTTTGACTACACTTTTAGAAAACTTAGCTGATCATATTTATAAGCAACTAGCCCTGGGGATGTGCTGAAAAAAAAAAGAAAGAAAAAGAAGAAGAAAGAAAGGGAAGAAAGAGAAGAGAGAAAGAGAGAAAGAAAGGAGGGAAGGAAGAAAGGAAGGAAGGAAGGAAGGAAGGAAGGAAGGAAGGAAGGAAGGAAGGAGAAAGCAAGCTAGCTTCAGGTCAGGTCATCATTAACCAGTTTTATTTGTATCACGTCTCAGATGAAACGTCAGTATGATTGTAAATCTGAGCAAGCTATGTTAGATGGGAACATGGAACATCACTGTATACTTGTATAAGCAAAATGTACCTCATGGTGTGAATAAATGTATCTGTAAGTTGAACCTCCAAAAAAATAAAGTTTCTGACCATTGTATAAAGAGGTCAGCACACGAGTGATACATGGTGCATGTGAAAAATAGCATCTGTTGAGGGGTCAATAAGCAGATGAGTGATGAAGCAAATGCAATCCCCACAAATTTGCATTATCCCACTGCTTACTGTAGGAAGCATTCCAGTAGAGAGAGCACACCCTTCCCCTCCCTATCATCCTCTGCTTACTGTAGTTCTAGGGTCAGGAGGCTACAGAATATTGATGCCAGTATGTAACATAGTAAACACTTCCTGGTTGGAAGAGTGGCCTTGTTAGAAAAGGGAAGTCTTCAGACCCAGTAGTTGGTATCAGCCCATCTGTTACTTGAGCTAACTCAGACATACTGAGCCAGATTTTCCCCAAGCTCCCAAAAGTAGGGTGGAAATCAGCTCCCAGAGCCATCCAAATGGGTGTTGCATCACTAGTTTTTTGAGGAAATCGGCTCCCAGAGCCATCTGAATGGGTGTTGCATCACTAGTTTTTGATACATTTAGCACAGAGACCAAGTTCCTCAAAATTGCTAAATATCTGGATTGTTCCAATAAGTTTACACCACCAAATAGGAAATAAGAGCTATTCCCCAACTTGGAAATTCATCACTCAAGATTTCCCACAAGACCTTGCCCAAATGACAGCTTGTCCAAGTCCTCCCTTCCATTTGTGGCTGGAAGCAATTTCTCATCCTCTAGTATCCAGCTAGAGGTTCTTCCAGCTCCAACATTCTGATTGGATGGCACCAGTGATGCCTTCTGAGACTCACCCCAGCTCCTTGGTGGCCTCTCCTGGCAATATATTAAAATTTCAAACCATTTTAGTCTTGGTTATGATAAAATTATTGCTAAGCCATAATCTGATCTGCTATCATAATTCGATCTGATCATAATTTGATCTGCTATCATGAATCTGCTGTTTCTTTGATTTGGGCACTGAGATTTTACAAAATAATTTTTTGTTTGTTTAATGCATTTCATGTATTTGTTAACTGATTTACTCTTCCATAGGGAAGCAATGTGTTAAACTGGAAATATACCTAAGGGGTTCTTTATCAAGATTGTCATGCTCTAAAATATATTTGAGACAAAAGCCCTATCACAGATCGCAGTGGCCTTCCAAAAATAGCACAGACTTGGGTTTTCTCTTCTCACAAGAATTCCTTTTATGATAAGCTTAACATTTCTTCAAAGAAAATGTTACAATACCAGAAACTTCCCAGTTGACATTTACTTAGTTTTTACAAGACTATTTAAAATTTACAGAAGGCTTACATCTGAATATCTTCAAGTTTTGTAGGTATAAACCTCAAAGGGTGACTCTAAAAACAAAACTTAAGGCCACTGCATTTTCACATGTAAATAGGAGCGTGTCCATATGACTGGTTCTAAGCCAATATGCTCATATCTTTGGAGCTTCACAGGGCTCTCACCCCAGGTGGCCACCTGCTTTCCAAGGGAAGCATATTCAGCAAGCATGTGATTCATCAATGAGAAGTGACACATGTTAGCAATCAATTATTTACACCCTTGTCCCATAAAACTTACCCATAGACTGCCTCAGAAATTTTGCATGAGTAGTTTAAAACAGGCTGTGCCATACACTCATTCTCAACCTTTTTCATTTTAAGGATCATTTACAAAGTAAAAATACTGAACAACCTCTCCCTTAATAGTGGTTCTACTCTTCACAATTGTCTTGTAGGAGAAAAAGCTCCAAAAGACCAAAAACTCCTGTGTCCTCGGTAGCAAAGATAACTGGTTTTGAAAATTTAAAACACATACACACACACGAAACTATAAAGGATAAAATAAGAATTGCCCACATTTACACATCCAGAACAAAGCACTGACAGTATCTTGGCATATTTGCTTCCAGGATTTTCTTCTCTCTCTCTCTCTCTCTCTCTCTCTTCTTTTTCTTTCTTCCCTCTCTCATCTTTCCTTCTCTCTTTTTGTCTTTTAATAGAAAAATTAGTCTTATCCGCATAGTGCATGCTTATTTTAGGAATTCAAATAGTTTAGAAAAGTACAAATTTAAGAAAACTGACTGTCACCCACAAAATACCATCCAGAAGCAATTATCACTGACATTAAGAGAGATCAAGACAACTGTGTAGGTTTATGCAACAAGATAAGTAGATAAACACACAGATATAGATAGGAAGGCTTTTAAGAAAATGCTATTTCTTAATTAACATGAGGATAAAATAGCTAAATCTTACTCATTTAAAATGTTACTTTTAATTGTACTTTAATATCACAGAAAAAAGAAATTAAAGTGAAACAGAAGAATTCCTAATCAATATTTCTTCACCACAAGATATTATTTTCTAAAAGATTCTTCTAAAAAAGTATTAAGTGGTTGGAGTTGGAATTCCTTAACTGCCTGTTCCAGTTTTAGACAGTATTGACTCCCTGCTATGAGCAATGAGGACGTTAATACTTTCACACTACATCACACCTCTCTTTCCCCCTTTTTCCAGTGTTTGATGGTTGTATTCTACTCTTCACGTTGGCCATTTAGTTGGCCTTCACGTTCTTACCTGCAGTGACTGGATAGGTGAGAAGTCTTGCAAATGACCGTTCCTGAAGTCCTCCTAAGGCCTTCCTGATGTTCTTGGTGGTCCTGCCCCCAGGCCTCCACTTCCCACTTTCTCCAGTGTATCACTGCAGCCCCCAGTACCACTCACCCCAGCATTACTTTACTAGCCCTTCATGTGCTGGTGGTAGACTGAGACAGTTTCCGTAAGATGAGGGGAACTTATTTCACTTCCATTTTCTCCCTGTATTGTTTGTTTCTCAACCAACTAGGTAAAGCATCCCTCTAGATTTCTGGAGGCCCTTTAGGCAAGCCACAGCTTCTTTCTCTTCTGTCATCTTTCATAACTCACAGCTGTGGGGTTTGTCTCTTTAAATAAAAATAGGATTATAAGAGAAGGAAACATGGCTTAAAAAAAGAATGTGGATATTTCAGAGGGTAAAAGTAAGCAGTTCACCTAATAAAGAAAATTTCTGATGAAGTATAAAGCCCTTCATTGGGAAATTATAGGTAAGTGCTAGTTAACAGGAAAATATGTAAATTTCTAATGCAGCAGAGGGTAGTGGAAAGATGGTGGGAAGATCAGTGACAATACTTTTAAACCTCGTATTTTATATTTACATGTAGCAAAAACTAAAGCAGGACATCCTTCTATCCTGCCCCATGCTTCCCTACACATATGATCCTGGGCTGAATAAAATTGAGCTCCTAACCTAATGTCTTTTTTGTGATGATTGGCTGATTAAAATGTATGTTTAAGAAATATCTATCCTCAAAAATATTTGGCAATCACTGTTTCTTCAAGGTACTCACTTTTTAGGTCAAGGAAGAATGATCCAAAGATACCTTGAATCACAGTAAGCCCAAGACTTGTTTTCCATCTCACCGAGAATAGCCCATTTTGTACTGCCCCTGACACTCCATCAGAACAATGTCCTTGGTGTAGTTGACTGCCTTCTAAGATGCCAGCAATAATTCCTGCTTCCTGGTAGTCACACCCTTGGGCAATCCCCTCCCTTTAAGTGTGGGTGGACCTAGTGATTTACTTCTAACCCATAAAATATGGCCAAGGTGAAGGGATATCCCTGTCATGATTAGTTTACAAATAGTTGTGACTTGTGTCTTGCTAGCAGCCTCTATCTATTGACTTTTCAGCTTGCATGTTTTAATGAAGCATGCAGCTTTGTGGGAGAGGTCCACATGACACAGAACTAAGAGCAGCCTCAGCCAACAGCCAGCAGGGAATGAAATGCTGCCAACAACCACAGAGTGAGCTTTAGATGTGTTCTTCTCCTGTCGAACATTCAGATGAGATGGCAGATCCTGGGCAGCCTCATGAAAGACCATGAAACAGAGAGCCCATTTAATCCATGTATAGACTTCTGATCCATAGAAACTGTGAGATAATAAACGTGTGTTGATTAAAGCCACTAAGATGGGGGGTAATTTGTTACACAGCAAGCAGTAACTTGAATAGATAACTAATATACTGTGCTGGCTTTACTGATTTTGAGAATTGCCAAGTAGTTCACCAAACAAGGTTCAATGACTTCATCTACCTGTTGGGACTTTGGAGGTAATGCTGCATAAGCTATATAGACTCCACCTAAGAGGTCAAGAGCCTTCTTATTTCTCAAAGCTCCCTGGATTGGGAGATGGGGGAAGTCTTCCAGTTGAGGGAAGTCTTCCGGTTACTATTACTGTGTGACAGATTATTTCAAAACTTCACATCTCAATACAGCCACTTAATTGTGAATTCTGTGGATCAGGCATGCTAGAAGTACACAGCTGGAATTGCTTGTCTCTGTTCCACAATGTCTGGGGCCTCAGTTGAGAAAACTCTGTGGCTGGTGGTAACTTGATGGCTGGAAGCTGGAGGCGTCTGGAGGCTTCTTTGCTGAAATGTCTAGTGCTTAGTGTTTATTGCCTGTCCACTGGGACCTTAGTTGAAGTTGCCAAGTGGAGTACTTAAGGTGGCCTCTCCATGTGGTGGGCCTCTTCACAGCATGGCCATCTTGAGGTAGCCATACTTTTTATAATATCAGCTCACAGCTCCAAAAGCAAGTGTCTCAACAGCAGGGCAGAAGCTGCTTCACAACTTCTGACCTAGCCTCAGAAGTCACTCAGTGTCACTTTCACCACATTCAATTGTTTATAAGTGAGTCACAAGCCTGTGGGATATGAGTTATTTTGAGGCCATCTTTGGAAAATTAAACCTGACAAAGGAAGTAAGAATGTCTCATAAAAGAAGGCAAAACCAAGGAATCCTTACCTCTGTCAACAATGTGAGAGACCATGAAGCAGAGGACAGTTAAACCAGGCCAAGATTTCCAACTCACAGAAACTGTGAGATAATCAGTTAGTGTTGTTTTAAGCCACTAAGATGTGGGGTAATTTATCTGCAGTGAGCAATAACTAATGCTAATACTTGGATTCGTGTGCACTAATACATGCCACCTTTAGGCAGTTCACCTTCATGGAGAATCACTGAGCCAAGACAAAGCATATGAAAATGTCAAGAGTAGTTATGAGGAGTTTACAGAAAGAAAGTGAAGTTATTGTGGATCAGATTTTCAGTTCAATCCACTGTGACAAACCACCACCATTTAAAATTAAAGCTCTGGCTCAGTAATTTATATCCTGTTTCTTTTTACTCCAGACTCTTCTTTTTTTTTTTTTTATTTTATTTTATTTTTATTATACTTTAAGTTCTAGGGTACATGTGCATAACGTGCAGGTTTGTTACATATGTAT
>NW_012119844.1:412303-419496 GCF_000951035.1 Colobus angolensis palliatus | reverse complement strand
CCCTTTGTCAGACGAGTAGATTGCAAAAATTTTCTCCCATTCTGTAGGTTGCCTGTTCACTCTGATGGTAGTTTCTTTTGCTGTGCAGAAGCTCTATATTCTCAGTACAGTCCTTTTGGTTATTGCTGGCATATCTTCATGAATTCAGTGTAAAACTCTCTGCAGATAAATGACCACTCAAGGGCAATTAGCTTTAGATAGCAACATTTGGATGTTTTTGTTGCTTTAAGTTCTTGAAGTGATTGCCAAAAAAAAATTTTGGTATATTTTTCTATTTTTTGGATTTAAGTTTTCAGTGCGCCTTTTGTCTTCAAACAATTCGTGTTCTTATAACATTTATTTCAAACTCCCATCTTTCAAATGAGGAAAATAATACATCTCTCAAACATGTCAAGGGTATTAAAGATGATGCTTAAGGTACTGTGGACCTGAAAAGTGCTATTAAATTCATTTTTATCAAGTTTGCTCTTGTGAGCCATTATCACATCACACTGTTACACAGGCTCTGGATTGTCTACTGCCACCCAAAGAACAGGAAGTTCAGGCTTATTTTGTGAATCATTTGGTGCTCATATCAATCAGAGTCTTTGGCTGCAAGCAACAGACACTCTGGCTCACCTAATGTGCAGTAAATCATTAAATGGTATCAGATGGCTCATAAAATCCCCAGCAGAGCCAGAAAATAAGGCATGGAGGCTAAGCAGCCAGAAAAAAATGCCCCCAAATCACACCCCAGCACTGGAACCACACAGCCTCCATTAGTGCTGCCACTGGGCATCGACACACTGCACCACTAGCTGCTGAACACAACCATGAAGACCACCACAATTCTTAAAAAGAAAAGGCTCATTCCAGGGATGGAGCAAGGAAAGATCAAGGTGAGCCTGGAGCATCCTGTGATGTAGAAAGCAAGGAAGTGCTCAAAGAACAATGGGGATACATCAAAAGGACATAAGATCTGCTGGAAGGGCCTCCTGCTGGCCAAATTTAGGACAATTTTTGGATCATAATGACTAATGGTAGTAATAGATTATAGCAAAAGGAAATCAATAAGCCCACAAATACTACATAAAAATGGGAAGAGAGAAAGCTCTCCTTTACAAAAGGATGTCAACTTAGAATATAGAAAGAATGACAGAATTTGAAAATCCTATTTTCACATCTAACAATACAATCATTGATTCAAGTAAAAATCCTCAATGGTTACACCAATGAGTAAGAGGTTGTTGGGAAACAAGGTATTCACACAATCTCAAAGTATCACCCCCACAGATTACTTACTAATTACAAAGGAGAAAAGATATCCTTACACTGGAGGGATCTGTTGGACCTCACCTTAAGCAAGTGATCAAACTTAGCACCTCCAGTAATGAGACAAACTGATAGCATGTGTCTCCTGATATGATGCAATGGGAAGAACACAGCATCACTTAGGTAACATGCATGCACCAAAACTGTTTAACCTAAATGTAATAGTGAAGGAATAATTAGACAAATCTAAAATGTCAATGATCATGAAAAACAAATAAAGCTGGAGAGACTTTTCTAGATTAAAAGAGCCCCCAAAAGTCCATGACAGTCACATGCAATTTGTGATCCTAGATTTCATCCTAAAATTTTAAAAGAATTAAATGATACTTTGCTGAAAATTGGGGAAATTTGAATAGGAAATGTATGTTTGATAATATTGTAGCAACATTAAATTTCTTGGATTTGACAATGGTCTTATGCACATGTAGGAGAATGTCTGTTTTTAACAGATGCATGCTGAGGCATTTAGATATAATATGCCATGATGTTTTCTGCAAAAACAAAACAAAACGTGTGTGTGTGTGTGAGAGAGAGAGAGAGAGACAGAGAGAGAGAGAGAGAGAGAGAGGTGGTTTGGGGAGGAGAGGGGCAAAGATTAAGCAAATGTGGCAAGATGTTAAACAATTTGTGAATATAGGTATAATATATATGGCAAATTAGACTATTTAACAGTGCCTCACGTATTCTGTGTTCTTTTATTTTTATTATTATTGAATAAAATTCCAGAGAGGAAAGAATTATTCCTAGGTGAGCAGAGATCAGTAACTGTTTGCCTCCTTCCTCTCAGGAAGTATTTTACAAGTGTCAGCAAGGACTGAAGATTAGGCTTGCAGTATGCAGAGAGACATTGTGGGGATAAAAAGAAGTCAGAGAAGCTTCTAATAGCTGTGTGGTCTGCGTGGGCTGGCATGACTGGTATCAAGAGGGGCCCCCAAAATACAGCCAGTTTTCCCTACCAGTTTTCTCCAAGGGGCCTTTTGGTGAGTTCTGGGGTAATGAGGGAGGCTGGGGATAGAGACAACTTGGTAGATTTAAACCCAATTATATAATAATTGCATTAAATTATAATAAACCAAACATTCCAATGAAAAGTCAAAAGGCAGAATGGATGAAAAAAACAGCTCCTAATTATATGCTGTTTATGAAAGATTAAATAGAAAGGCAGAGAAAAGTCAAAAATGGAAGGATGGAAAAGATATACTGAAAGATAAATTCCCTGGCTCTATCAATGCCAGACACAGTAGACTTTAAGGGAAGAAGTATTATAAGAAACAAAGAGGACAATCCATAATGATAAAAAGGTCAACTCAAAAAGAAGGCCTAAGGATCCTAAATGTGAATGCACCTCTAATAACATAGCTTCAAGGTATATAAAGGAAAACTAGACAGCACTAAAGGTAGAGTTATATTCACAATCTTATTTGGCCAAATTTAAACTTCTCTCATTAATTGACAGAACAAGTACAAAAAGTCAGTAGAGATTTTTAATTTAATTTAATTAATTAATTATTTTATTTTATTTTATTTTATTTTTGTGACAGAGTCTCACACGGCTTCCCAGGCTGAAGTGCAATGGCATGATCTCAGCTGACTGCAACCTCCACCTCCTGGATTCACACGATTCTCCTGCCTCAGCCTCCCAAGTAGCTGGGATTACAGGTGCACACCGCCACACCCAGCTAATTATTTGTAGTTTTAGTAGAGACGGGGTTTCACTATTTTGGCCAGACTGGTCTTGAACTCCTGACCTGGTGATCCACCTGCCTCAAATATTTATAGAAATTATGTGAAACATTAACCACAATAGAACAATATGCTGGGGCATAAATGAATCTCAATAAATGAAGGGCAGAAATCATACAGAGTAAATTCTCTGACTACAATGGATTAAGTGAGAAATTAGTAACAGAAATATAACTAGGAAAAATAAGCAAAAACTTACAGTTCACTAAAAGCATTTGGATCCCTGATGATTCTGCCATGGGCCAGAATAAGGCTGAAGCTGGCTGAGAGATACATGTGGGTCATCATTCTTCCTGCCTGTAAAATAAAAGTAGAGTTCCTGAGATGAGACTGGTGGGTAGCATAATGAGATACGTGCTTGCAGAGCTGCCTGCAAAGAGCAGACTCCCTACCTGGCACCATTAGGTAGCTTTCTGTTGTTACTATCTGGAGAGAATTGGGAGGAAAGTGATGGATTTCTTACCCATATAGAAGAGCCCTCTACATTCTGAAGTATTTACAAATGAAGTGAGGTTTACTTCAAAACTTAATGGGAGGGAGGTCTAAATGGAGACATAGATGAAACAAGATAGGCCATGAGTTGGTAATAATGAAGCTGAGTGTTGGGTGTGCAGAGAATCATTACACTCTTCTATTTGGTACATGTTTTACATTTTTCCATAATAAAAATAGTTTTTAAAAAGGGGGAAAAAATCAAAGAATTGACATGGCTACCTGTTTTGAGCCATGGGGATGATATGTATCTTTTAAAAACTAACCTGGGAAGAAGGCAAATGAGAAGGGACAGTTCCTTTCTTCCCTTTTCCACATGCAGAAACATAACCCACAGAAGGATGACTGGAGAGCAATGGAAAGATATCCGCTGGTTCTAGATGAGAATGTATGGGTTGCATTGTGGATGAGATTGGTTTCTAATTGATTTAGAAATTGATTCCAGGGTCAGCGGTTTTAGAGGATGCACCAGAAATAACTTGCATAGTGAAGCTTTGTATAATAATCACTCTTTTGACATTTTCTCCTTTCCAGTTTTTATTTTTAAGTGTATATAAAATTTCTCAGCCATAAGCCTAATGTTTTTTCTCTTCCTGCATCTGGTGCTCATGGTACTTAAAAGGCCAATTTTCTATTTTTAGCTCTTGTGGGTTTGAGCAATACTTCCAAGTTCAAAGGATAAAGATTGCTCATTAACATTTTTTTAGGGGATGAGGTAATTTCACAAACCAGGCTATGAAGATCAGCAAAGTATGGAATCTGGTGAAACTGAGTATCAACTCTAGTGAGGCGGAGCAATTCAACAGAATTTTACACAATTGTGGTGACATTGATATGATATATTTTATTAATCTCTTATGAACTGCATGAACTATTGGTGCATGTATATAACATATGGGCCATGCCTTAATAAGCACAATGTTGGAGGCATTAGCCAAAAGCAAAATAATGGAGATCTCCCCACTTGTATTTGTGAAACCAAGAGATGCATTAGGCTTAGTGGCTGTATTAAAACAGTCTTCTATTTATTCATGCCCTCATCCATTTGATAAATGTTCATGGAGTCTCCATTAGTGGGCCAGCCGCTGTATTTTTCAAATTAATGTCCAATTTGCAAATGTCTCTGATACCCTTCCTTGGACCCTAAAAATATTAGTAAGGGGAGTAAAATTTCACCCATGAAAAAAATCATGTTTTTTTCACTGGGAAGGATATATTGTAGCCTGCCTTTACAGAAATCATGACCTGAAAGTTCCACAAACTCTGAAATATGGCTAACAAGTCCCATCAGTATGCGTTTCTGGTGTATCATCTCTCCAAACTATCCACCCCCACAATCCGTAGCTTTCTATACTTCACTCAGATCACAGAGTGTGTTATTCTCTTCCTCAACCCCTGGACTTCTTACATACTGCTTTGCAATACTTTTCCCACTTTCTTCTCATTTTCCCCTCTTCATCCTTCCACTGGCTACTAATATTCATCTTTTGGGTCTCGGTTAACTTGTGTATCAGCCAGGATAGGCTAGGTCATGCTACAGTAAAAAACAATTCTCACCTCAGTAGCTTAAAATAATGAGGATTTGTTTCTCTTTCTCACAGAGTCCTTTGCAGTCCTAGAAAACTCTCCAGGGCAGCTTTCTCCCTCAGGATGGCTCAGGATTAAATCTCCATATCAGCACGTGCTTCCACAGTCACTGTGGCAGTGGAAAAGAAGAGCTGGGTTTCACATTGACAAGTGATTGTTCTGGCCTAGAAGCAACACATGTCACTTGCAGAATAGTCACAAGGCCAACAACGCCCTACCCAACATCAGGGAGGTATAAACAAAATATTTCCATGTGCCAAGACTTTTGAAAACCAGAATTACCAATTAGCAGCACTAATATTTATTAGAAGGTAATACTTCTAGTGAGAAGCCCTCTCTTGCCCTTTAAGTAGATAGAACTAGTTTATTTAGGAGTCTCAATTTGTTGGAGTTTGTTTTCATTTGTTTTGTCCAATTGCTACCTACCTCTTCTTCCTCACTGGGTAGCAGATCCTTAAAAACATCTTGACCTGTCACTTTTGATTATCAGAATAATTTCCACTCAGCTTAAATATTCAGTCCTCCTCTTCGTTCTAGAATTTCAGTCTCAAGGTCAATTTAAAACTCATTCCTCTATTCCAGCGCAGACTTGGAATGGAGGATGGCACATGGTCTGCTTTTTATACACATTCTTTCTCTCTGTTGAAGGGACTAACTTTTCCATGTGTTAGGGCAGATGAACAGTGATGGAAAATAGCAAATGTCCCTTTTCTTTACTGAAGAAGTTGGCATTCCTCTTATTAGATTTCCCCTGCTTCTCTTGCTAACACTGGCAGACCAACAACAGATGCCCTATTTCATGAGGCTTCCGATACCTGAGTCTCATGGAGCACATACTTGAGTCCTTCACAGAACCAGATTGGGTCTTCCCCAGTGCATTTCTTTCCTACCCTTGGCTACTAGTCTTCACCTGGACCACGTTGACTCCCACCCATCACCTCCAGAGAGACAGTCTACTCTTTAGCTTCTTTCTTCAGGGTACCCCTTTGGGGAGGAAATGTGTTACTAGCAACATGGCTCAGGCCCACTTACCTTCCCAGGTGCCCACTCCATCCACAGGAAACTCTCAGATCCTCCGTATTCCAAATGGTGGGTAGACAGCTGGGTCTGCTGCCAGCTCCTTGCTTAGCCCTGTCACCTTTTGCCTGTTCTCATTGCCCTTGTTCAGGGAAGCCAGGGACAAGTTGACAAGTCCAGTGACTAAGCCAAAATCCAACCAGAAGATGAAAGATAAGTCCATCTTTACTGTCAACACCGTGTACAAGTGATTCTCTTGGCTTCGACGCACAAAGAGGAGAGAAACTAGCCTCTCTTGAACACTGCACTAACCCAAAAGGCCTCCAACGTCTCCCACTCTTGGTCATCTTATGCAGACTTGGGGGACAGGGTGGGTGTAAGCTGAAGCTCCTCAGCAAGTCCTTAGGCTTCCCTAACCTACGAAAACTCCTTGACTTTAGAATGTGGGGTGCTTGGTGTCTTGTCTTCAAAATGGACACTAGCAAGAATCTGTGCTATCAGGAAAAATCTCCCTGGACTTCATAAAGATAGGGGCCCTTCACAAGAGCTCCCAGAGCCCCTGTGCTACTTAGTTCTGAACCCCATTATATTGTGTGGCTCTTGCTTGCTGGATTATCCATTGCCCCCTGCATTAGCCTCCCTTGGGCTTTCTGGCCCGTCCTGGAGTCCAACTCAGTGCCTACCACATGGTGAATGCGAAGAAGTACATAATGACCGGCAGACGTAGGGTCAGGTGCTGAAGAGACATTGTGAGAAGTGACCTAGAAGGCAAGAGGTGAGCCCTCTGTCACGCCCACATGAGGGCCACTTGAGGGCTCCTTGGTCAAGTGGTAACGCCAGTGCCTGGGAAGGCACCCGATACTTAGCAGACCGCAAAAAGGAGTCTCCTTTCCTTGGAGGAGTCAGGGAACACTCTGCTCCACCAGCTTCTTGTGGGAGGTTGGATATTATCCAGGCCTGCCCGCAGTCATCTGGAGGCCTAAACCCCTCCCTGTGATGCTGTGCTTCAGTGCTCAGGCTCCTTGTCCACTTTCTTTTTTTTT
>NW_012119844.1:379401-407043 GCF_000951035.1 Colobus angolensis palliatus | reverse complement strand
AAAATGCAGAAATCACCGGTCTTCTGTGTCCTTCGCGCTGGGAGTTGGAGACTGCAGCTGTTCCTATTCGGCCATCTTGCTCCGCCCCCCCCTTGTCCACTTTCATGTTCCTCCCACACTCCTGGTTCCTCTTTGAAGTTCTTAGAAGAAAATGGTAGAAGAAATAGTGAAAGTCTTAAAGTCTTTGATCTTTCTGATAAGTGCATAGAAGAAAACGCTGACGTATGCTGCCTTCCCTCTCTGCTTCGGCTACCTAAAAGGGAATGGCCGCCTCTCCCATGATCACGTGACTTGTTTGACCTTATCAATCACTTGGATGACTCACCCTCCTTACCTTGCCCCCTTGTCTTGTATGCAATAAATATCAGCACGCCCAGCCATTCAGGGCCACTACCAGTCTCCGTGTCTTGGTTATAGTGGTCTGCTGGGCCCAGTTGTTTTTTCTTTATCTCTTTGTCTTGCATCTTTATTTCTTATGATCTCTTGTCTCCGCACATGGGGAGAGCACCTGCTAAGCCCTGTAGGGCTGGACCCTACACTCGAGTAGTATGTGTACACATAGGAAAATTCTGTGCCTATGAATAGAGTTAGATTGATTTAAATGGAATGAAATGGTGATCAAGTACTGTATCAATAAATGAAAAGTTGCTTTAGAGACAATATAGTTTCATATATTAACTTGTGATTTTGTAGAATTATCTGCCTTTATTGCATATTTCCAGTGAACATATAGTAAGCTGTCAATATCAAGACATATGGCCTCAATTGTTACAGTGGGACTAATTTCAGCTCACCTTCAGAGTTTTTAGAACAGAGTCTTCAGGCAGACATAGACAAAGAGTATTGCATCATGTCATCTCATTCCTTGCAGCTATTGATGCAATCAAGGTTTGCTGGACAATACAATCTCTTCTTTAAAGTTACTATTGATCCATTCCAGTAACTCAATATGTGCTGAGCAAATTCTGAAATCATTTAGGGCTGTAAAGATATTCATGGAATAAACAAAGTTTGAATGCCCTGACTGTGGTTTGTAAATGCCTGATTAAAAGCAATGCTGTTGTTGCCCTGTTCAGTGTTACATGTCTAGGGTCCTTTTGTAAGTGCTCCAGACCAAAAGTAACTTACCTATAGTGGATAAGCATTTGTAAGTTATTCTTACAGAGATTTTCCCAGAGTTAAGAAAAACGTGTATGTTTTGAACTACATATAATTGAAACAGAAGGGTAAAGCTGATTTTCTGGATCACCTGTCACCACAAGAAATTATCTTCTTGGATCACCGTTCTGTTTGAGTCTTTTTGAACTTTATGTAATCAGTGGACTGTTTCATGACTGTTCTGAGAAATGGCAAGGCTTGAGTGTAGACTTGTTGGATTAATGGTGTCTGCTCTCGGAAGGTTGACAAGTGGTGTTCCACTAGAAACAGAGTTTTCTGTTAGACCTGCTCTTGACTGGTTGTGGTTGATGGTGACCTGAAGAAATTGGGTTAATTGAAGAGTCTGATTCACATCATTTCTGTTTTCAAACTGCCATTCTCTATATATAACACTTTTGGAGTGAGAATTTGAGCTAACATGCCAGACAGCCTTGAGTTTTCCCTTGGTGTTTCCTTCAATCCTTTTTTCTTAAAAATCCTAAAAAACTTTTACATAATTTTCCCAAGTATTTCATATCACCACTGCATAGTTTTTCCCTCTGGCCTATATACACATTCTGTCATGAGGCAGTTACAAATGAGGCAAAGATGGGACAGCTTTTTTTTTTTTTTTTTAGATGGAGTTTTGCTCTTGTTGCCCAGGCTGGAGTGCAGTGGCATGACCTTGGCTCACCGCAACCTCCACCTCTCAGATTCAAGCAATTCTCCTGCCTCAGCCTTCCGAGTAGCTGGGATTACAGGCACGCACCACCACGCCTGACTAATTTTGTACTTTTTTAGTAGAAACAGGGTTTCTCCATGTTGGTCAGGCTGGTCTCAAACTCCTGACCTCAGGTGATCCGCCCACCTCGGCCTCCCAAAGTGCTAGGATTACAGGCGTGAGCCACCACGCCTGGCCAATGGAGCAGCTTTTCAACCAGGCAGGCTGTTCATGCTGTGAAGGAATTCTTGACTGTTGCCTTTTAATCTCTCAACATCCATGCTATCTGAATCTAATCCATTCCTGAAAACACGTTGGATAGCAAATTTTCATATAGAGGAAGCTTATATTCTATTATTTTAAATGACAAAAATAATGTAATCTCAGTTCATCCAAAAGCCATAACCAATTTTCTCAAATATTACTAAAATATTCTTAAACCCATATGTAATCATCCACCAAAGATTTAAACATAATGGAAAACATTTAAAATACCTACTGCTGTACCTAATTATTTGTGTGCAGTATGCCATTATATGGTGGAATAGGGATTTTCAATTTTTGGCATGCATCAGAATCCATCGAGGAGTTTGTTAAAGCACAGATCTTGGGACACAGAGTTTCAGAGAAAGTAGGTCTGGAGTAAGGACCAAGAGTTAGCATCTCTAACACACTCCTGCTGATGCTGATCCTGCTAGTTCAGGACACTGAGAGACGGACTGTTGTAGAGCATACGAATTTCATCTTTCTTCTACATTCAGTGAGTATTATAAAACATAAATAACCATAGTGGAAGTAATATGTTCAAGATACTACAAAGGATGAATGCAAATTACACTCACAAGAATGAAATGAAATAATATGGCAATTTTCAAATAATGGTTATTGACTAACAGGAGAGTTGCTCCAGCAGAATCTGGTGACCAGTGGAAGCTTCAGTCGCAGTCGGGGTTTGAGGGTAAGTAAAAGAATGAGTGGAACAGTAGATGTCTCACATCCTCCAAGTCCAAATGCAGAGAACTGAAAGGCAGCTTCATTGGCATGCAAGATTCTGGAAGTGGTGTGGCCCTGAACCATCATCTGAAGCTATAGATGAAACAGCGTGAGGAGCACAAAAGCTCTCAAAATGGACATCTGTTCGTATTCTCTTTGCTTAATGTTATACAGCTACTGATAGCATAAGACCCAGCATGTCGTTGCATTTCTGGAATGTGGTTTTTCCTTTGACGTCATGATCATACTTACTTGCTATAGCAATGGTTTTGTGGGTATGATCTACAATTTCTTCTGAAAATTCTGCATTGAGTATTCATGGCTTCTCTTCTTCCCTTTCCCCCAAGGGATGATGAACTGAGTTCTACTTTCTGAATGAGTTCTACTTTCTTTTTTTATCTAATTTCTTTTTTTCGAGACAGGGTCTTGCTCTGTGGCCCAGGCTGGAGTTCAATGGAGCAATCTCGGCTCACTGTAGCCTCGACCTCCCAGGCTCAGGCGATCCTCCCACCTCAGCCTCTCAAGTAGCTGGGACTACAGGCATGTGCCACCACACCCGGATAATTTTTTCTGTTTTTTGTAGAAACGGGGTTTCACCATGTTGCCCAGGCTGGTCTTGAACTCCTGGCCTTAAGTGATCCATCTACCTTGGCCTCCCAAAGTGCTGGGATTACAGGCATGAGCCACTGCACTCAGTTGAGTTCTACTTTGTGAAAAGACATTTTCACTTAACAATTGGGAATGCAGATCTGGATTTTGATGATGTACATCTAGACAACATGTATCCCTATCAGACAGTACCTGAGATGGGCCTGCAACACAATCTGCATCCTCTTACCTGGGTTCGCTTGCAACTTAAACAGATTTTCTGGCATTCACTTGCTGATTTGCAATAGCAGATTTTTATTTCAAATATTAAATCTGGAATAAAAATAATTGCAAGTTGTTATAGTGAGCAGTTAGGGAGTGAGAGTTCAAATAATGAAGGATACCTGGATAAATCAAAACTTTACCATCTGGCAGACATAGGCCTGGGTACCTAGGCATATAGTGATCAACACAATAAATATGAAGCTGCCTTCATGACCTTATAGCTAGTGAGAGAGAGACAATAAACAGGCAAATGAATGAAATGTGCATTAGTACAACATACGATACAGACTGAGAAAGGAAAATAAGAAGATGCTGTTAGAGACAATAATGTAGGAATGGGGAATGAGAGGGGACCCCCTCTGAGAAGGCAACATTTTGTCTCTGTTTTTTTACAGAATATTTTGTTTTGAGTTTTCTACAGAAATGTTCAAAGTACAAACAAGTACCAAGAAGAAAATAACCACCACCCACATTTCCACCTTCTGGAAATAACCTTAACATTTTGGCATTGCTTCTCCCAATCAAAGTTGTAATGGATACCTCAGAGTAGCCTGGCTCAATCTAGTTACTGTGGCTATGGAGTAAAGGGAAGTGATGGAAAATATTTTTTAAAAAATACCTATACTCAGGCCCCACTCTACACCAATTGGACCAGATCCTCTGTGCATGAGTACTTTTTTAACATGCCCAGGTAATTCCAAAGCACAGTGTTGTTGAGGCACAGCCTTAGGGACTTTCCCTTCCACTCATTTGTTCTGCTGAGGGCCGAGGGGGGTCAGCTTTTATGTCTATAGAAGCCCGAACCCTTCAGAGCTAGTGGGCAGAGGCTCCAAAGTACAAAGCACTTCCACAGAGAATATGGGAAGAGCCATCCAGAGACCAGAGACAAATATTTCCCACTAGGGGTGGAGGTCTCAGCTGCAGCTGCCTTCACTGGTGATACTGTGCTGCAGGTCAACTGGGAGATAGGAAGGTGCCAAAGTTTAGAAGACAGACACTTCATTCTTTCTTTCATAAGCTTTATTAAAGATGCCCAATTTTATAGCCAAGAAAGAAAAATTTATTGATTCTACTTTCACAATGCAGCAGACAAAACGCTACCCATATGTCTTAGTCAGTTCAGGCTGCTATAACAAAATACCAAAGACTAAGTGGCTTAAACAATAGACATTTATTTTTTAAAGTTCTGGAGGCTGGGAGTCTGAGATCAAGGTGCCAGTGACTCAGTTCCTGGTGAAGGCCCATTTCCTGGCTTGCAGATGGTTATCTTCTTGCTGTATCCCCACATGACAAAGAGAGGAAACTCTAGAGTCTCTTCTTCTTGTAAGGGTCCTAATCCCATCATGGGGGCCCCACCCTCCTGACCTCATCAAAAGCTAATTACCTCCCAAAGGTACTAATACTGTCACACTGAGGGTTAGGGCTTCAATACACGAATTTGGAGGAAGGGCACATTCAGTCCATGGCACCCTACAATGTCCTGAGAATCTGAATTGAAGTTATTAGAAGTGGTAGGAAACCTTATCTTTGGAGTCTTTGGCTAAAAATCCAGAGGACTGCTATGATAAGGAGAATGTCTCCCCAAAAATGTCCATGCCCTAATCCCTAGAACCTGTGAATACATTATATTACATGGCAAAAGGGGCTTCTCAGATGTGTTTGAGGCTATGAGCCTTAAAATAGAGAGATTAGCCTAGATTATCTGGGGATGGAATGGGGTGGCAGTCTAATCACATGAGTCCTTAAAACCAGAGAAACTTCTCTGGCTGGGGTCGGAAAAGATGTGATGTGACAAAAAGGGAAGTCAGAGAGGCATGAAGCATGAAAACGGCTCTGTGCACCATCACCAGAATGAAGATGAAGGAGGCAACATGATGAGGAATGCAGACAGCCTCAAGGAGATGAGAAAGGTTAGATTAGAGCCCAGGGCGGGGGAAAAAAAAAACGCCTTTACAACAGCAAAAAACTGAGTTCTACCAATAACCTGAGTGATCTTGGAAGTGGATTTTTTTCCCCAGAGCCTCCAAAAAAGAGCTCAAGCCAGCTGCCACCTGGATTTCAGCCTTGTAAGGCCTAGAACAGTGACACCCGCCTGGACTTCTCACCTACAGAACTATGAGATGATAAACTTGTCTTGTTTTAAACTGCCCAAATTTGTGGTGATTTTTAAGGTAGCAGTAGAAAATGAATATAACTGCCAAGGCAATTTTGAGCTATTACCTCACGGATAAGCAATTTTAGTGACATTGACTTTGATTGCTAAACACAGACCATAAGCTGAGGGATGAGTGACCTGGCGAGTTTTGGTGGTCAGTTTGCTCCTGGAACATTTACCCTGACTTGGATAATGTTGTTTTCTAAAAGGTCCTGAAACACTATAAAGAAAAATGTTGACAGATTTCAGAAATTATTGTGTCTGGCTAGCCATGTTGTAAAAATATGACAAAGCTATGACTATTGCAAAAAAAAAAAAAAAGTTGAAAGGAAATGCATGAATTTAGAAGAGATTTTACCGTCATCAAGATAATTCTCTCCTATAATAAACCTACAAGAACAGTAGGAGCTTTGGGGCAATTTATCTTGCTCCGTGCCCGTGGATGTTATGCTAAGCAGCTGGACACGTCCCCAGTCTTTATGGTCTTCTCAACTTCCCAGCATCAGATTTCTAGCTGCTAGCCAGAGGTCCCATTAGGAAATGCCTGCATTCTGAAATCACAGCATGATGCTTTCAAAGACTTCCTTCTGGGCATATTTTATTAGCTCCAACAACAGAAACCAACTCTACTTACCTTAGAGAGAAAATGAATTTATAGCAATGTATCGAATAGCTCACAGAATTAACAGGAAGGTTAGAGAATCAGCTGTGAACATGGGCAGGAAACAAAGGAAGCCAGGCAGTTGTATCCACTGCCAAAATTACGTCATAGAAAGAGTCTATTAAAGAAGCTGCCTCTGAGCCATGGATGCTACCCCTGGCTCTGTCACCTTTGGATGCCAGCTACTGTGGATAAAACTGCAAAGAATTCTAAACTGTTCCCTATTTCTTTCTCCAGATCTGAAATCCTGAGTGAAAGGATGCAATTTTTCTCAGCTTATATAATATGAAAAAAAAAAAAAAATCTAGGCCCGAAAGGGTGGGAAAATCACATATTTTAGTTTCCCTAGTAGGCGGCAGGACTCTTCTCATCTTCAAAACTTACACTGTGGATCATTCCCAGACATAGAAAAAGGTGCAAGGTTTACTGAACTGTCTACCCCTTTGGCTGGTCAACATCTCTGAAGATTCATCTTCTCATATATGCAATGTTCCCATTTCAAATAATGGAAACTACCCTAGTCCCAAATAAAATAATCCAATATTTCATCACTTTTTGTAGCTCCTCATCCAAGATGTCGGAGGGATACTATTTCTGTCACGATCCCTTCTCAACCACCAGCTCACTAATATACAATAGCGGTGTAAAGGAAGATGAAAGAAAGAGAAATCACTCAAAATGTGAAAATATGTACATGGCACAGCAAGGAAGAAAATCTGAGTAGAGCCTGTAGTCCTGGTTTCTGCTCCTGATAATGAGTTCATTCTGACTTAGTTTCTTTTCACCCATTTCATTGCAGTTACCTTCAGTCCCATCTTGGCTGGCTGTGGTGATATGCTGGTAAATGTTTAACTATCAGATCTCTAGAAAAAAAGATTATATTAATTATAAATTTTACTAATGTAAAGGATATTTAGTGCAAAATTACATCTTAAAAAACATTTATGATGTTCTTTATTACAAATATTATAAATTCCATAGAGCCAAGTGACTGTCAAAGATCACTTTTGTTAATTTTTTTTCTCCAACCCATGTTTGCAATTCAACAATGATCTGACAAAACCAGACTGCAAATAAAGGCTTGCCTACTACCCAATTTGGCCAAAAAGTTACTCATATTGCTAACTAATGAGTATAGTTATGACAAGGATATTGGTTGATAATTTTGTTTGCATTAACAAGTAAGATGAAACTAAAAAAATGAAGATATATGACCGAAATTCATTTGTTCATCAATGATATGAGTTACTGCTTTACAGTAACTGCTTTACTGTAAAGTTACTGCTTTACAGAAACTCATTTACAGAAAATGAGTTTTCAAATATTGAAAGAATATTTTCTCAAATTTTTGTGCTAGCCACAATTTAATGGCTACAGATAGAATGCGGTTTTAAGTTTAATCTGCATTATTAACATTTTCTCCATCATTTTCTTTAGACAATCAACAAAACATATCATGATTTAATTAATTTAAAAAATACCAAAACTAGCTTTTGTTTTGTTTTGTTTTGGAGACGGGGTCTCACTCCGTCACCCAGGCTGGAGTGCAGTGGCACCATCTCGGCTCACTGCAACAACGTCCACCTCCCTGGTTCAAGCAATTCTACTGCCTCAGCCTGTAGTAGCTGGGATTATAGTCACCCGCCACCGCGCCTGGCTAATTTTTGTATTTTTAGTGGAGGCGGGGTTTAACCATGTTGGCCATGGTTGGCCAGGCTGGCCTCGAACTCCTGACCTCAGGTGATGCACCCGCCTCAGCCTCCCAAAGTGCTGGGATTACAGACGTGAGCCACCATGCTCAGCCTAAAACAAGCTTTTTGTATTAAAGCTTTACATCTTTTTCTTGTTGGACTTGAATTTCCATAGAATTTTATGCTAATAAGTATATAATTTTTATAGTTTTATTTGTACTCTATCATACTTCTCAATGTGTGTGTTTATATATAACTATCAGCTGGAATTTTTTTCTTTTTTGTTTCCAGCTTTATTGAAGTATGGCTGACAAATAAGAATTGTATATATATGGTGTACATGTTTTGATAAACAGTGTGAAATAGTCATCACAATCAAGCTAATTAACATGTCCATCACCTGACATAATTACCATCATATTAACTGGAATTTTAAATTTCATCTCTAAGTGTTAAAAATATTCTTCTGAATTATCACTACAGTTATTATTTGCACACAATTGTCAAAAACAGTGTGCAAGTATAAATGTTGATAAATAATCATTAAATATAAAAAGTGAATTGAAATTACATTTCTTAGTAATATGGATGGGCTGACTTTTAAAAATTAGTTCATGTATTCATGGATGAATAGGACTTATTGCTGGAATGAGGCAGGGTTCAGCAACAATTCAGCAATTTATTCCTATTTTTATCGTGCCAGTTCCAGGAATAACCCTTAAATGACTAGGCAGTTCCGGCTTCTAGACTCTTGGAAGGCAGGTGCCTTATTTTTATATTTTATTTCATATGACTTTGATATTGCCCTATTTTGATATTACTGGCACATTATTGTAGACATAAGCACTGAGAAACCTTGCTTTTACAAGTATGTATATAGGAAGAGAGGAGTTTTGCTATGCAAATGTCACTCAATTTGGTGAACTCTTGCTGAGTATATGCTAAATGTTACATAATCTGTCAACCAAAAAATATTTTTAATGCTGTATCTTTTTTCTCCAACAGGTACCATTTTTCTTTTTTCTTTTTTTTTTTTTTTTGGTAGAAACAGGGTCTTACTATGTTGACCAGGCTGGTCTCGAACTTCTGGCCTCAAGCAATCCTCCTGCCTCAGCCTCCCAAAGTGCTGGGATTATAGGCATGAGCCACCATACCTGGTCTCTCAACAGGCAGGTTGTTTAGCCTAATGTACGTAGAGAAGATAGCACAAGTTTTTTTCATTAAGTATTTGTCACTACGTTATTATTTCTAAAGAACTTTCATTTCAACACATGCTTTAATTCTATTTTCATTAAAAGCTTGGAAGTGCAGCTTTAGCTCATTCAAGATGCCTGCCACATACTACAATCTAAAAAAGCCCATCCTCATTGTCAAACCGATTAGTCAAATAAGAGTTGCATCTCTGTCATGTGACATCTTATATTCTAGAGACTCTCCTTGAGACTTGGGCTTCTCACAGCATGGTGGTCTCAGAGCAGTTTCACTTCTTATAGGGTGGCAGTTTTCCAAGAGTCAGGAAACAGAAACTGCCTGGCCAGATAAGGGTTACACCTGGAACTGACACCATGTCATTTCTATCCTACTGTATTGATCAAAGCAATCATAGGGCCCTCTCAGATTCAAGAGAGTGGAGAAATAGACTCCACTGAGGGAGGGAGTCTCTGAGGGAGTCTTAAAGTCACATTCAGAACACCATCAAGATTTTAGATATCATTGTCACCATCTTTGGAAAATACAATCTGCCATAAACAGTTTCTGAGAATGTTTCAGTAATATTTAGAAACTGAGGAAACAACCCTGGGATGGGTTCAGTGTCCCACAGGCCCTACCATTAGGTGGACTCCTGTCCAAACTCCATTTAACTTCTGTCCATCTGATTAATGGGTCACAGTAACTTTCTTGGTCCTCAAGAATTAATGAGATCTCAGAGCCAGTGTCCAATAATCCCCCAAAGATGTACACTTTTCCCTTTCCCAGTGCACATTTACTAAGGTAAAATGAGTCTCCCAGTGGAGTCTCACTGATGAGGGCTAGAAGGGAGATCCAGAAAGAATTGAGGAAGTATTTGCAGTGTTATTTCTTGGAGCACACAGCCTCCCTTTCACTCAAGGAGCCCTGGTCTGAAAGTTCGGGGACCAGGTTTTAGAAGTAGGTGAGAGGTCCCAACTTGGTATTTTTATTTTTTGGCGTATGTCTAACCTCTGTTCATCAGATATGGAATGGTAGTGGTGGTGTTATAGAATCCAAATTAGCAGCTTAATAGACTATCTAGGATCCTCACACCTGGGGATCCCATCATCAATCCATTACTGCCACAGATCCCTGTGGCTTAGACTCTTCTAATTTTCAGTCTAGGAACCATGATCATCTTGCTTCTGGAATTAAGTACTGCCTGATGGTCTCCATCATGTCAAGATACTCATAACACATTAACATCATGAAGCCTGTTTCTACATATTATCTCCTGTCAGTAATTCTGGTTGACAGAGGAGAGGCACTCCCCTCACCAATTAATTTCTCAAGGCCATGAGGGAAGGAATTGTCTTTTGGGGGTTCTCAAGTAACATCATCAGTGTAAATGTGGAAATGAATCAACTCAAACATTACTATGTTCGTAAGTCTTTAGAGTTATTGCGAGTGAATTTCTTGCATCTCAACTTTATTTATAATAAGCCACAACTGACTCCAGGTTCTGGCCAAGCAACCAAGTAAACTATTAGAACTACTTTCAGCCTCAAGTTAGCCTACTGGATCAAGAATATCTGGTAAGTGAACCCATATTGATTAATTCATCCCAATATAGAGTTGTAGGTTTTTTTCATTTTTGGTCTAGCACCTCAGAATCCATTTCCACATATATTTCCCAGATTTTTATAGATTGCAAATCACCAACCTGCAATTATTTTGGCATGTAAGCCTTCTTCTTCTGTGGAGACTTGGTGATTGGCCCCCAGAACATGCTGATCTGACTCTAGAGGTAGGAGTAGAGTGTGA
The DNA here is from genome assembly GCF_000951035.1 of Colobus angolensis palliatus. Lineage (NCBI taxonomy): Eukaryota > Metazoa > Chordata > Mammalia > Primates > Cercopithecidae > Colobus > Colobus angolensis. The sequence goes on along the minus strand of NW_012119844.1, from coordinate 395,818 downwards.
GAATTGGCTTTCTGTTTAGTTGTTCCTTTTGGTAAGAGGTCAGTTAAAATTCAGGGGTTTTATTACTGAGGAAGAAGGGGAGAATGCATACTGTGAGACACCTAGATCTTTCTGCCACTTTTAAGGTATTTTTACATTTTGCAGTGGTGAAACTGCCTTCTACCTTTTCTATGTCCCCGTCACCTCCAAACCACCATGGTATGGAAGCTGCTCAACTGAAAAGACTTGCTCGCTCCCCTTCAAGCCCAGGGCTTCCCAGGACATCATATGACTATCTATTCAACCACATTTCCATTGCTGATAGTTTCATTTCCTAATTCTCTCTCGATGCCATTACCTCATTTGCCCTTATCACTGCAGAGCCTAGCAGGCGACCAAATCATTGATATTGATTACATGTTCTGTTCAAGTCCTCTTTCTCTTTTGCTCTTTTCATCAATTTATTCAAGGATGCTTTCTCATTGAACTAATACTTAAGCCCCAAATCGTGTACAGTTTTGTAATGACTTGCACAAATAAGAGTGAGGGAAAGTCTGGTATGCTTTTGAACCATGGGATTTAACCATAAGGATATTTTATTGAAGCCTTCAAAAAATCCTAATAGATTAAAACATGCCGCTTTTTCAAAGGGACATTTGGATTTGATCAACTGTTTTCTTAGGGACACATCTATTCTTTAAAATAACAACAAGCCTTTGTAATAATAGTAATCTTATATGTTAATAGTATATGAAAGAGCTAGTAATACAACCATGTAATGTTATTATACAGAAAGATATTAGGTGAATATAGATACATGGATAGATAAATATATGCTTCCCTGGCTTTATCTCTACATCATTATGATGAAAATGTAGTTTGAAAAATATGCAGGAGGGGAGAGATACTTGTGGAATAATATGACATAGGATGTTCTTTCGAATTTCTATTTTTTAAATTATTTTCATCGTCAATACTGTTTCCAAAATGGGAGCTCTGCTCGGCAAAAACAAGTATGCCGCTTCCCTATCCATCAGGTATTAGATCCCTCACCAATTTTTAGTGGGAAAATACCAGGAATAATTCACGTTGATTCACTTCCTGAATTAAAATAATGACATATGCTTAGCAAGTGACATCTTCAGTAGAAAATGTGTACTGTGATCTACTACAATAAGCATTTTATTTTGCCATTTATACGTAGAAGCTGTAATGGGCCCTGTACTTCACCCATATCCTCCTGGCTACTACGTTTCAGTGCACATGACCCAGCTTCCAAACTGCAAACCACTGCATTCCTTTGTTAAGGGCTTTCCGTGTCCAACAAAGCACACTTTGCCTGCCCTGTGTTGCAGGTAGTCCTCAATAAAAGAAGGATGGGAGTTGGTACACAAGTACCTCAGCTCCCTCACTCCTCAGCTGAGATCACTCTGGGGTGTATGTTCTATTCAGACTCCCAGAGCTTCCCTGGTGAGATTAAGCCTGTTACCCATAGTCATATCTGACTTCACAGCCCCTCCCTCCAGTTGCCTTCCCTGCTTCATCTCACCTCCCCAGTTCCCTACTGGTGTTTCCTTTCCTGCCTAAACAAGCTACCTTCACTTGAACCCTCATCTCAGAGTCTGGTGCTGGGGAAAGCAAACTAAGACAGAAGCCAAAAAGAAAAGAAAAGCTTATTGGTGTGCTAACTACACTGGACTTTGGCCTGAATCATAACTTCTGATTTAGACAGAGAAATCTGGATTATGGAAGATACTGAAATTAAGTCAAAATGATTTAAATCATGACTTCAATCACTATATAGTGTAGATTAATTTTTAAATCATTGTTGGTCTTTTTTTAATATAAAATAGTCCCCCATATACTCATCAAGTATAGTCCTCAATGTAGCCCTCAAAAATGCTTATCAAAACTCCAATAGATTATTTTGGAAGTGTCTGGGCAAAGGAAAGTGTAGTATCCTTTCCTCCGATGGCACATGGCCGTGTGCTGGATCAGGGCTCATGACCTATTGATTTTGCCGTGGGTTTAGTTTTGAAAACATATGCAGCTATTTAAAGTGATTATTGCTCTTTCTAATATGGCAGCCAAGGTTAAAATGTAGATCAGTCTGAGTGAGAGACCAAGCTCTGGCCCATAAGAAGCTGCAAGCAGGCGGGAGGGCTGTGGCTATGCTAATGTCACTGGAGGAAAGAGAGTAAATGGGGATTAAGGAAGGGCTGGGGCCCGAGTCATCCCAGGGCAGTTCCAGGTCACATGTGTATCAAGACTATGTGACATTTAGATGTCTCGGGTCATCCCAAGCCAGATTCTCTTTTAATCCTTGCTATACTTGGAAGTTCCTGCACATACTCCTTACACATCAGAAGAAAATAGATGATGAGTGTTCGATTGTGCATGAAGCAGATAGGTTTCCTCTGCTCAGCTAGACTGCAAAGAAGCCACAAAACCTTTGGTGACCCACCAAAGGGCTCTAGGAGTAAATCACTCTCCCTTCTCCCTTTCTCTCATTCTGTTTCTCTTCCTCCCTTTTTTTCCCCCTAGCCCTCCTACATGTCTTCCTCTTTACTATGTCTTATGCAGCAAGCAAGCTCTGAAGCTTAATAAACAGATGATCTTTTACATGTCTTTGTTTTGGTAAAGTCTTGTGACACCAGACTGCCCCTGAGTCATTCTTCACAGCTCCCACCTCCCTATGACCCATCCACCTCGTATTTGGGCATCTGTAAAGTTCCCAGTACATCTGTAATCAGAGAGAATGCATCAGGCCTCCCGAGGAAGAGTCTGTTGTCCTAAAAATCTGATTTCCAGACCATAGCAAGTGATTTTAGCTTATTTACCAGGATCAAAAGTTGGCAAATAACCATGATGTTTGAGGACCAGAGACTGTTACATAATCATCCTTTGGTGGCGACAATGAGGTCACATGTTTACCCATCTAATCGCTGATCAAGGACATGTTTCATTGCAGATAATGTGCTCACTGGCCCATAACTTAATTACTGAGTGTCTTGAGTGTCTGAATCAACAAAGCTTTCAGATGTAGGTCTTGCCTAACCTAATGGTGCATATGTTAAAGATCATTGCTTCTGTTCGGCCTCTAAAAGAAAGGTCTGGGGGATACAACGGGCCATTGCCAGTGCTGTTCTCAATGACCTCTCATTGAAAAACATGCCAGATAGTTGGTCCAAGTGTTGTGGGTTATTGTTAAGTTGAAAAACATTCCAGTTCCCACGGTTTATTTTCTAGCCAGCAATAGACATTATTGTTTATATGCAGGGCCAAATAGAACCAACAATTCCAGGGTGACAGATACTGGTAAATTCTCTAGTGAAAGCATGCTCTCCGAGGAAATTAATGCCACACAACAGAGAGGGGATGGCTCCCCTCCCAAGCTAGGAAAGAAAATATGTCAATAAAAGTCTGGGGAAATAAACAATAAGCAAAGAAGGGCCAAAATGTTGGGTGTATTGGTTGGGGTTCTTGCAGTAGACCAGGATCTAACTACAGAGTTTGAAGTCCAATGGTGTCTCTTGAAGGGTCATTTCTCCTGGTTAATTCTTCCTTCTGAATTCCCTACCCTATGTGTGTGATTTGTCCGGATTCCAAATAGAGCTCCCACTCTCCCGCTCCTGGGCCATCACTATCACAACCATGATGCCTAGCAATGAATTCAGAATTTGGGAAAAAGAAAAGTTTGGAGTTTTTGTTTGTTTGTTTTTTCAAGATTTAAAGAGTCTTGGCCAGGCGTGGTGGCTGACACCTATAATCCCAGCACTTTGGGAGGTCAAAGCGGGTGGATCACTTGAAGTCAGGAGTTTGAGACCAACCTGGCCAATGTGGGGAAACCTTGTCTCTACTAAAAATACAAAAATTAGCTGGGTGTGCTGGTGCATGCCTGTAGTCCCAGCTACTCAGGAGGCTGAAGCACAAGAATCACTTGAACCCAGGAGACAGAGGTTTCAGTGAGCCGAGATCACACCACTGTACTCCAACCCGGGAGCCTGGGCAACAGACTGAGACTCCGTCTGGAAAAAAAAAAAAAAAAAAGACATAAGGAGTTTTGGTCCATGCACTATTATTATATCACTGGAGGCAGCTATGCTATCTCCTATTTCCTCATCTGCAAATTTAAATAAATGCAACATGCCATTTTTAGGAAATTATAATAAAATTGGATCCACTAGATGATTTTAGAATGCTAAGCAAAGGCCTAATTTCCAATACTAAGCAGAAATCCCATGCTCTCATGGGTGTCTGGCCTTCTACAAGTTGAGATGTCTCCTTTGGCTTCTTCTGATGCTCCTCTTCTCCCATTGAATGCAGGAAAACTCACCTCCATCAGAGTGAGGAGGGTAAGGATTGCCTGAGATCAAGAATCTGTGTGTTGTCAGGACCAGAAGACACAGTATCAAACAAAGCAAAACAAAATCATAAATCAAGAACAAAGCCTTCCCTGTTTTTTGTTTTTGTTTTTGTTTTTCCTAAACCTTGCCATCAGCCATAAAGCAGCATGGCTTGTGTGGGTGGATTGGATGTTGGTGTGTTCCAAATACTTCAGAAAAGAAATTCCTCCAGGATACTGTCTTTTCCAGTGCACCATTGATGTATGAACAATATTAAGCAGCAGGAATAGTTTCCAGAGAAGTCTAGACCCCCATTCTGTATGTCTAGAGACCATGAGCTACCCCCACACTGGAGTAAAACCTGTGGGCACACCTCCTCTAACTATGGCCCTCCCAACAAACAATCAGATTTGAAAAATTCAATTTGAGAGTGCAGACCTCCTTTGGCTTTGCAGCTAATCTGCAGACATTTGAAGCCCAAGGGGAAAGCCTCCTTCCCTCTGGAATCTGCATTGTAATATATCCTCACTGAACCAGGGAAAGAGCTGGTCATAAAAAAGAGCCTTGTTATTTGATAGCATGGTTTATCCTAGTCGGTGGTGTCACTGAATTGTTTTGCTAAGAAGTCAAATGTTAAGGGATTGATTTCCTCCTTTAATAAACAAGCACAGGGGTGAAGGATGTGAGGCCAAGTGCATTCCACAATCTGAAAATGATTGCTTAATTGAGGTTGTTTTTCTTTCTCTGAAGAACACAAAGGTGATGATGTTGTTAAGGCTGCAATCTTATTTTACGGCTGAATCCCCTCTTTTAATAATCAGCATATATTTTTTTTTTGACAGTGTGATTTGCCTTCAGTGTAAGATCTAAACAAGTTTGGTCATTTGCGTAGAGAAAAAAAATGAAATACATGACTGCTAAGGATTTTCTTAGTCTGGCAACATCCTGGTGGGTTGCTTCCTGTCTTCATGAGTGCTCTTTGTATGGCTTGCTGAATGAATACAGGATTGCATATGAACATTATGGTAATATATCCTCCTTTGGAGAAGCACAGAAATGTAATTAATGGTATGTGAGGCAAAGAACTAGCGATGGGCCACAGATGCATACATTCAGCATCAGGTTAAAATTCCAAGAGAGCATCAATTATCAAGTTAAATGCAGTTTCTATTTCAAGCTAGATTGCAAAGCAATGGGATAATGCCAGAGGCCCTCAAAGGGAACTAATTTTAATTGATCAACCCATAGTCGTGGAATCCAAATGAGCCCTGTTCTCATCGCCAAAGGGGGAACCCTAATTCTAGGTCAGCTCAAGAATGTAGGAGAGGGGATTTCACAGGATGGCACATTAAAATTAGTAGTGTTCCTTACATGGGCCTGATCATAATGGGAGGCTTTTTGTAAATCCTCTAACTGCTCTAGTTAAAAATGAGGGATTCATTTGGGTAATTATCACCTCCCATGGCCTGGGCGTAACTTAGAAAACTACTGTGTCATTCAGCTAGTCAGTAAGTAACCTTGGAAACAAAGCCAATTACCTTTCAGTCTGCACTGTTGAAATGTAAAGATCATAAAAAATGAGTGCTTGAGATAATTCTGGAGAGGCTTATGTGTTCCTAATGGCTTCTGCTCCAAACAGAGAAGCTTTCCAAGTGTCCCGCAGGTCCTGGACCCAGCGGGGCCTTCTTTCACTCATGCCTCAAGCACAATATAGGAAAATTCCATACATGGGGGAGGGGGAACAGAGAGGTATGGTTTTTCTGTTTTTTTATTTTTTAAAGCAAGGTGATTTTCTAGACAAACATGCTTTGTGTTCCCCCAGCACTTAGCATACAGACTGACACCTAGTAGGCATCCAGGAAATGTGGGTGGAGTGAAAGTTGTATTGTACTCAAAGACACTCTCCTTATAGTAGAGTATGATTATCATACCATTTACAATGTGCACACTAATAACTGGGTATGGTACCTTATGCTTATTCACACCAGAGTTGTTTCCCTCCTAACGAACCTTCATCTATTTGTACTTTGCTTCTCCTTCATGGAAAAGTTGTGTGATTGGTTGTTTATAAACCTATAAGATAAATAAGGCTGTTTCCATGAGACATATGGGTTTTTAAAGAGCCATTTAGCATAGAATGTGTGAATTTTGAAAATTATAACTTCATCAAAAGCAAAGACTGTCTTTTCCTATATAGTGAATTTGAGCCTTAACAAAATACAATACATATTAAATTTAAAATTCAATAAATACATTGAATTTGTCTAATGACTTTGGTATGTATTGTGCTGCAAATTTGCCCTGGAAGACATTAAAATATGAAGACAATTTTTATAACTTTATACCAGAACTTAATTTTGAAACTGAACATAGATAATTTACATTAAAACAAAGTGAACACTGAGTTAAATTTGGTAACCCTACCCAACTACTCTAATCAGTGTAGAGTGAGACAGTCTGAGGCAACCTAGCACCTATTTAGAACCTGTTTACCTCATCTGCTGACAGATTATTAGGCTGGCATATTTTGTTCTGATTGATATTTCCCCTGCCATATGTATATATGAGATGTAGATGACCAGATAAATCACAGTCTGGTGAAACACATGGGACCTATGACCAGACAGGCACCTTTTTGGGAAAACTTAAATTCATCAGGCACTGCTGACTCTGTGGCCAGTCACATGTGTAGGCAATGATAGCCCTGCTTTTCGAAGCTGAGCTCTATGAAACAGAAAAGCGGGAGAGTAATTTACACTTGGGATATTTCAAAGTACATCTGATTTTTTACAATGGCTGACTCTGAAGCAAAATTCAAAGTCATTCAGCCTGAGAAACGACGTTGAGGTCTCTGCATACCAGGTAGGTGACATGCTTGCTTTTCAAACAGTGTGCTCTTGATAACCTGGTCCCTCAAATCTTCACACTGTGAAGTTGTCCAAGCCTTTCAGAAGATCATAAGACTCTAGAGGAGCACAGGTGATTCTTTTTGGTCTATGATAGTGTTGGACATTGATTCAGTTGACATAGAGACTCTCCATTTTAGCAGCAGGAGACATGTTTCATCTTTGGACGGCTCTTCTCCTCTCTTGTTCTGTTTGCTCAGCTTTACTTTATTGTGCCTTATAATGAACTCTATTCCATCTGGGTGAGGGGAGTTTCTAACTTATAATGAACTCTATTCCATCTGGGTGAGGGGAGTTTCTAAGCCTCTATAGATGTAAAATGCACTCACTGTAAAACTCCTCATCCTTGGAGGAAGAATATCAATGATATCCAATTCCTCAAGTGATATTTAACTTCATATGAGTGATCAGTCAGCCATGGTTTTACCCATGGTACTCAATAATTCAGAATGAGAGGCCCTCACTTAGGCAATATGGGATTGGGCTGACTCATATCTCATTTCTCTCCAGGTTAGGGAATATGTAGCTATCTGAAATATAAAAATTAATTTAGTCTAGATTCACATTTTACATTTAGTCAAATATTTATTTGAACTCATAAAAAGTTTAGTGACATAATTTAAAAGGTGAAGAAGGTGAAGAACTAAAATGCATTCCAAATATTGACCAAAATACCGTAGGAAGTAGCTTGAGAAACTTTTCATCAAAATCATTAGACACATTTCCGTATCACTCTGCATAAAATCATATCCCTCCTCAAAACCACACCCTCCAGGTGTTGAATTTATGGGCTAATTTGTTCTGTGAGGTGCCAAAAATGAAGATAAAGTAGGAAATACAGCCAACTAGAAGGAAGAGATATAAATGTACAAACAGGCCATTTCTGCTAGAGTCTCAGGCATTCAGGAGGTTCGTAATCATCATACAAATATATAAAATTTTAGTGAGCTATTGAATCCATCTTCTTACTCTTTAATTCTTCACATCAAGCCTGCAAAAGAAAAACCAAAGGAACCATGAGTTTTTCCCGTCCAGTGTCATTAAGGCATAATTGACAAATGAAGATGGTATATATTTACAGTGTACAATACAATGTTTTGATATATGCATACATACATTGTAAAATGTTTAAGTCACCATAATTAGCATATCCATCACCTCACATACTTATTTTTGTGGGGAGGACATTTAAGATCTCTTAGCAATTTTCAAAGATACATTATTAACTATAGTCATGATGCTGTACAACAGATCTGATATGGTTTGGCTGTGTCCCCATCCAAAATCTCATCTTGAATTGTAATAATCCCCACATGTCAAGGGTGGGACCAGATGGAGATAATTTAATCATGGGGGTGGTTCCCCCCATACTATTCTCATGATAGCGAGTGAGTTCTCATGAGATCTGATGGTTTTATAATGGCTTTCCCCCATTTTGCTCTGCACTTCTCTTTTCTGCTGCCACGTAAAGAAGGACGTGTTTGCTTCCCCTTCTGCCATGATTGTAAGTTTCCTGAGGCCTCCCCAGCCCTGCAGAATTGTGAGTCAATTAAACCTCTTTCCTTTATAAATTACCCAGTCTCAGGTATTTCTTCATAGCAGCATGAGAATGGATTAATACGAGATCTCCAGAATATATTCACCTTATGTATCTGAAATTCTGTGTATTCTTTAACCATTATCTCCCCATTCACACCACCCCTCAAGCCCCTGGCAACCACCATTTGACTCTCTGCCTCTATGAGTTCAATGTTTTTAGATTCCACATATAAGTAAGATCATGCCATATTTGTCTATGTCTGGCTTATTTGACTTAGCATAATGTCCTCCAGGTTATAAATCAATATGATAGGAACAAGTCAAAATTGAAGACCCCATTTTCACTTGAAAATTTTATCTCTCAATTCCATGAATGTAAATGAACTATGGGTAGATGCTGTGGCCATCAACTTTGGCTCTAGTGATTTAAGTAATTCTAAACTAAATTAGGATAGCTTCTCCTGAAGGATTAGAGTATAATGTTAGTCTTATGATTATGGCTTGTAAGACCACTGGTGCCTGAGGTAAATTTGCATTTATGGCTCCAGTTCTTCACCTCTCCCTACTGCCATGTAACTTTGTAGTTTTCTACCACCGTGGGTGGGGTATAATTCCTCATGCCTGAGTTTGGCCACACATCTTGCTTTGGCCAACAGAATGAGGCAGAAATGATGGTGTACCAGTTTTGAGCCTATGCCTCAAGAGGTATCACATGTTTTTGCTTACTCTTGTATTTCTGCTGTTGCCATAACAAGGGTATGCCCAGGTTAGCCTTCTGATCCCAGAAGAAGGACAAGAAATATGTGGAGCAGAACCAACCCTGCTAAAGCACCCTAACCAGGCCCCATGTAGAGCAGAGCCCCCAGATGGCCTGCAGACACATCAGTGAGTCCAGCCAAGATCAGCTGAGCCCAACCTGTATCAGCTGAGGCCAAAACACATGAGTTAGAATAAGAAATTATCTTGTTTTAAACATTGAATTTGGGGGGTGGTTTGGTATGCAGCAATAGCTAATTGATATGGTGCCACTTCTTTTCAAAGCTCTTGTAATGCAGGGATTCTTGAACACTATTTACACATTTGTTTTCCATTAGTCTTTGGTGTCATTCCTTGTGTGTTTTACTTATGTGAATGAGCTGAATCTTTTCTTAAAAATGGAATGCTCACCTTTTTTTATTGCCAATGGCTGGAGAAAGAAAACTCCATAAACAAGGATCTTTCCCCTGCTGGGGCAGAAACTCTGGTTTGGCACCCTCCATAATCCTTGTTTTTCTCTACTACAAAGGCTGGTGAGCGAAATACTACACTCTATTTCTCAGTCTCTCTTACAGCTAGGGGGAGCCATGGGACCCAGTTCTGGCCATTGAGCCCGAAGAAGTCTATAGCAGAGATCTGTCTAAGAAAGCTTCCCTTTCTTGTATATTTCTTTAGAGATCACAAAGCCCATAGTGTCATTGAACATTTCTAGCATTGCTGTGATGCAGGTTGTGTTGTACTCACTGTTGAGATGAAATACGTAGAGGTTCAAAAAGCAAAGTAGCTAGCTCAAAGTCTCATAGCTGGTAGATAGAAAAACTGGGATTTTAACAGAGGTGTCCTGACTTTGGAGCTGTTTCTACTCCACTAACAGGGTATGGATGGTTTGTGAACCAGAGGAAAAAGTAGGAAGTTATTAATGATTGTAAAATTGAAAATGCTATCAACAGCAGTCAGCATAGGTTCTTGTATTTCCCCAGCATTTTATCTTATTATCAAAAGAACACAATATGAGATTTACTCTCTTAATACATTTTTAAGTGTATAATACAATAATATTGTTGACCATAAGTACAATGTTGTACAGCAGATCTCTAGAGCTTACTCATCTTGCTTGACTGAAACTTTATGCCTGTTGATTAGTAACACCCCATTTCCCCCTTCCCCCCGGTAACCACCACTTCACTCTTTGATTCTACGTGTTTAACTATTTTAGCCACCTCATATAAGTGGAATCATGCAGTATTTGTCCTTGTGTTACTGACTTATTTTACTTTGCATACTGTCCTCAGAGTTTATCCATGTTGTCACATATTGCAGTTTCCTTCTTATTCCAGGATAAAAATTCCAGTGTATGTGTACCACATTTTCTTTATTCATACATCTACCAATGGACATTTAGGTTGTTTACTAATTTTTTAAAGAAATTATCAATTTTCAGTCCATGCCAGTCACTAAGTGGAGGTAAGACACCACCTCCTTCCCAGCCCATGATTTCTGAGTGACTAGCAATTTCACAGCTTCATCCTGGAGTACCAGGATTCAGGCTCATCTCTGGTCATTCTCTCTTAGGTACCCTATACTCTGAGTTCACTAGACCACTTTTTGCTCCTGTAATGACAAGAGCCTTTGGGCCTCTCCCTCTTTGGTTATAACTTTTGACTAAAATACCACCTCCCCATGACTCTCCATATAACATGCTGAATTTTTATTTGCTTATATGCATCATCTCACTCCTCTCATGTCTCCCACTATAGCTGCCCTGCCACTAGGCTAGGATCTTTTAATGATATAAATATGTTCTTTTAAGGATATAAATAAAGTTTTACATCCCATTGGCTATCATGGCACCTGACACATGGCAGGGGTCCAGTGATTGATGAGTTGGACTACTGGAGAAATGAAAATAGGAAAAGAACTGGAGTTGCAGTTGTAGCCAAACCCACATTCTTCAATGTGAGGCAGCAGTAATGAGTGAAGGCCCATAGATGCAGAAATCCAGGAGTGTTGGATTGATGTGCTATGTTTCTGCTATGCTGCCAATTCTGCCCTAGGTTCCAGCTCTGGCCCCATGATGGCCAGGGTATGCTCTAGCCACTTTACTGCTATGGTCACTGTGCTGGATGACATATGGCCAGTCTCTCTGACTAAGTAAGAGGCCCATGACAAGCTTCCCTTGAAGCCGAAGTATTCCTTGGGCTTCTCTGGGCAGCATGGAATGGGTGATGATCCATAGGAAATTGTCACTGAAGCATGTTTTATGAGGTGTGATTTCTCTCCAAGATGTGTCCAGACTGAGAAGCACCATCTGCAACCCAGAAATGGGTACCATTTATATGGCAGGCTTGACATGGACTCTGATAATTCTTTATCTGTCCCAGATACATAGGTGAAATTATGGCTATACTGAGAAACATAGAATGAGCCATTTGCATTGGAGAGCTGTAAGATGTCCTTCACCAGTGGGTTCAGCTTATAGGCCTCTCTGACTTTGAGACAGTTTTGTAAACATAGAGAACTAATGAGTGGATAAAGAAAATGTGGTATATATACCCCATGAAAGATTACTCATCCATAAAAAGGAATGAAATAATGTCTTTTGCAGCAACTTGGATGGAGCTGGAGGCCATCATTCTAAGTGAAGTAACGTAGGAGTGGAAAACAAAAAATTGTATGTTCTCATAAGTGAAGCTAAACTATGAGTATGCGAAGGCATACATAGTGATATAATGAACTTCAGAGCCTCAGAAAGGGAAGGGTGGGAGGGGAGCTAGGGATAAAAACAACATATTAGGTACAATGGACACTACTCAGGTGATGGGTGCACTAAAATCTCAAAATTCATCACTATACAACTCATCTATGTTACAAAAAAACCACTTGTGCCCCAAAAGCTATGAAAATAAGCATTTTTTTAAAAAAATAGAGAAATCTTGATCCAGTTTTCCCAGACCACCATGACTACTGTGAGACGACCATATTTAGAAAAATAAATGTATGGAATTCTTAATATAACATTAGCCCCAGGGGAACTTTGCTCTTCCTCTTTACTTACTGCAGTTGAGAGCCAAGGCAGACCTGAAAAAAACTGTGAAGAGGGGGAAGCTGAGCCAATGCTATCAGCCTGTGCTCATGTGGGAGTGGAGAAACAGCTGATGGTGGCAGTGCCAGTTTTGAGCACCTACTACGTGCCAGGCACTCCATCAACTGACTACACAGCTACCTTGTTCAGCCTACAAAATAAACCTGATTCTTCCTTGCAGAAGGAGCCAGGCATGAGGTGACAGATGAAGCAGGGGCCGTTGCAGGTGTCCTCCTGCAGATCACCCTGTCCCTCAGCTTCCCCCACTCCCGGGTCCCAGTATAATTCAAGAGGGCCCAACAAGCCTGGAAACAGGACAGCAATGATGGATAAGGTCAGATATAGTCCATCCCAGAGTCCAAAGTCCCCAGAGGGCAAGAATCTCCATCCTTGGCTTTGTGGGACTCAGCATGTGCTCGGGATGCTGGCATGATACCAGAATACAAAAATTCGGGAATCTAGAGACCTGAGCTCCCTGCTCTGCATCAGGGCTCGAATTTAGAAATGAGAAACAATGGGAAGGGATCCAGAGCTAAAATTGCCCATACTGTAAAGCACTCTTGCTTGTCAGGGTGTTGGAATGCATGTGTATTGGGCTGTCTCCAGGGCCACGCTGCTTTGCTGCCTAGACAACAGTTGTCAGCTATTCTCCTGTGCCCTGTTCTCCTGTAGGGGACGTTTGTGAGAATGATGGGGAAGGTACAGCAACCAGCTGAAAAAGTCCTTCTGTAGCTACCCCACATATCTTTTGTACCCAGACCAAAAATGACATGGAAGCACAACCTCTAGTTTACATTTGGGAAGGGTACATCTTGGCTGGTGTGTGGATGATACACCAAATATCTCCCTTGTGTCGCCGTAAGTCCAGACTGAGGAACATGTGATGTTTACGCCTTGCTGTGACCCATTTATAGCTGTGTTACTCATAGTCGCTGTGGCCCCACATATATCATGTGGGAAATGGAGTCCACTCAACACTTGTCTGCACTTGGTCCTTTAACCACACACTTGGGGGCAGTACAATGATTACTTCCTCCTACATGGTGCTAAATCATAGAGCCATAAACACAGTGACACTCAGAAGTACTTGAGAGAAGGCAGTGCCTCATGGTCTGGTTCCATATGCAATGGCCAACCATGCACCCAGAGCAAACTGGTTAAAACTCTGGAGTTCCTTAGAGGGCATCAGAAATAAGACAAACACCTAGCATTTATAAAGTCTTCTAGAGTTTACAGAGCACATTCACACATATTGTCCCTTGTAATCATCAGGACCACACCCTAAGGAAAGTGGTGCAAGCTACAACTAAGGCTTGTAAGGAACAACACATACCCAAGGTCAGAGAGGCACTCAGCCTGGAATTGCACCCAAACAACTCCAAACCCAAACTCTTTCTTTTGTCCCAAACAGGTACTCGTAAAGTCAGAGAAACAAAACTTTAAGTAAAAATTAGGAACATTTTTTCCTAAATTGTGAAACATCCACCAAAGTTGCCTTTGCAACTCATAAAGCCTTTGGTGGTTAAAGTGAAAATTGAAATGCTTCTAACAATAACTACATAAAAACAGGGAAGAAGAGGAAGGCACAAAGACCAGAATATTTGCCTTGGTCAAATCCTGCACCTGAAATCCAGATTAAAGTAGTGTTAAGTGCAGGACCTGGAAAATTCAAGTGACTATAAGGAAAAGGCAAATTGCATATCCAGGTTGAATCTCATTAAAATATTTTTTAGTAATCCTATTGTATTGAGAGTTTGTTATATTTGATATCAACTCAGAGTTAGGGGCTGGCAACTGAGATACAACACTTGTTTGGTAAGATCTTGGTGGAGAAAGGGGCATCATCAAAGACCAGTCACCATAGGCAGCTCCAGATTTTGTGGGAAATTTCTCTTCATCCATCAGAACATAGTCCTCCCTGTCTCTAAAGGGGCTACTGACTTCATTGGAGAAATATTGACCCAAGATTTCCCTACCAAGGCAGAGTTCAATAACCTCTAGAAGTAGATAAAATGATAAATAAGTCAAGGAGACTGCTGTCTTAACCAAGAGGTTCTCAGCTTTTCCAAAGATGACAAAATCTTTCTATATTGTTTATGCCATGGCATTCAAGGCCTAGAGACAATGGTGATTATATCAGAAGTACCAAGAATCCTCCTACATCTGTGGCAGCCAGGGGTTCTGGAGCAACCAAACAGAAAACTAATTTTTTTTGACATTTAACTAACAGAGCATGTGAAACAAATGTAGGCCTCCCTGCCTTCTTCCCATAATGCATTCCTGGAAAGCACATTGTCATAGAGATCACCTTAAAGCTGATTGATTGTTTTCACAGTCACAGTGATGGTAATGAGTGGTCCAAAGACTCAGTAGTCAGATAAAAAGATGACCTTTGATGTATTACTAGGCAAAGATGTAACTATAAGGCTTTATAATCTTTTAAAATAGTAAAACTTTTTCAAAGACAAATGGAACTAGAGTTTTGGTATTGCTCCTCATTTTAGAAATTAGGAAATTGAGATCCAGAGGGGTTGAGTCACTTGTCCAGGATCACACAGCTAGCTATTGGCTGATCCAGGATGAGTTTTGGAGCTCTTTCTGCTACACCAAATTCTTTTGCAAAACTTGTAAAAATTAGCATACATGTATTAGTCTGTTTTAACACTGCTAATAAAGACATACTCAAGACTGTGTAATTTATAAAGAAAAAGTGGTTTAATGGACTCATAGTTCCACGTGTCTGGGAAGGCCTCATGATCATGGTGGAAGGCAAAGGAGGAGCAAAGTCATGTCTTACATGGTATCAAGCATGCAAGAGAGAGCATGTGCAGGGGAACTCCCCTTTATCAAACCATCAGATCTCATGAGACTTATTCACTATCACGAGAACAGCATGGGAAAGACCCACCCCCATAATTCGATTACCTCCCACTGGGTCCCTCCCGTGACACATGGAAATTATGGGAGCTACAATTCAAGATTTAGGTAGGGACACAACCAAACCATATCAATAAGTAATCTGTACATATTGACAGTACATTAGAGGCACACATTAACAACTGATACACAGAAATATATCTGTAGTGTACCAAAACGTTGACTTAACAAATATTCATGCATTTGTTCTAATGAACACCAAAATTTCACTTAAAAATATTTCTTGCCTTCTCAGAATCTAGCAGTGTTTCTAAAAATACTTTATATAGAGTAAAATGCTCAAATCTTAAGTGAACTTGATAAATTTTTTACCATATATATACCCATGTAAGGCCTTTATTTTTACATAGCTCTTAAATACTACTGTATATGCCAGCAAAACCATGAGGTTTTGTTCATTTGAGAAATACTAGTTTCAAGAGATGATAAAACAAGTTTTCCTTTGAAAAGAAAGGGAGAGGAAAAGAGGGAGAAAAAGAAAACCATCAATCATCAGATAAATTGAGAAATACTGGACTAAAGCAAAGATAAAAAACCTTCTTAGTTTAAGGGCTCCTTGGAACTTTAAATATACACATATATAGTGTGTGTGTTGGGTGTGGGGACCATACCATTGTATCATTTTCAAAATTCACTCAATCACTGAAGCATTTTTCCAGTTTTATACTGTATAAATTATTTATCATTCATTATATCACAAATAGTATTCATAGCATTTCATCAGGTGGCTGCACCAGAGCTTGCTTAATTGGAATCCTATTATAGGACACTTAGGTTCTTTTTTTTTTTTTTTTCATTGCCTTGCTCCAAAGTTTCTTTTCTTTTTTTTTTTTTTATTATTATACTTTAAGTTCTAGGGTACATGTGCATAA
>NW_012119844.1:368268-373589 GCF_000951035.1 Colobus angolensis palliatus | reverse complement strand
AAAATGCAGAAATCACCAGTCTTCTGTGTCCTTCGCGCTGGGAGTTGGAGACTGGAGCTGTTCCTATTCAGCCATCTTGCTCCGCCCCTCCACTTAGGTTCTTAATCAATTTTCCTACCATAAATGAACACAACCTTTTCCATGTGAACATATTCTTTAGAATGGGCTTCCATCAAGACACAACTGGGTTGGGAGAGATATAAATCCACAATGACTGGGAATTTTCCATTTATTAACCCCCCCAACCCTCATCATTTATACTACTGTGTGCCTGCTATACTGAAGATATTCAATATTTTTTGAGAATGTGCATATGTCTTTTTCACGATCATTTTCCTATTCATCTTTGTGGATTTACTTAAAGGAAAATCAGTAACTGTTTTCTTGAGCACTCTGTTGATTTCTACTGAAGCTGCACATTTTCTTAGGCTTCTCTAGTAATTATACATCCAGTTTTGTGAATTGTGAGTTCATTTCCTTTGTCTATTAAGGTGTTACCATTTTGCTTTCCAATTTACACGGGCTCTTTCCATAATTATATATTTCATGCAAAACAATTTTCTTGATAGAGTTTGCTATTTAATGTTTGGGGTTTTTTTTTTTCAAGTACCTTTTTTTTTTAATTATCGAGAATTTGAGGGATGATTTTGATGGCTCTTCTTTTAAAAGCTACCCGGGGAAGTTTAAATCAATGCCTTCATTTTTTCCTCTAAATCATTCCAACCATTATTTTAAAAGCTACTTATATCCAAATCTTACCTTTTGTAGCTATCATCAGATGACTTAGTTTTATGATCTTAAAAGAGATGAGGCCAAATAAAGAAGGATGTTTATGGAAAGGAAGAAAGCATAATTGATTTGGAGATTTGAGATCTTGTTTATAGGCTGTTGTAACTCACTCTGCTGTGTGTGTGTGTGTGTGTGTGTGTGTGTGTGTATGTGCGCGCACATGTGCGTGTGCTGATGGGGGTTTAAACCACCTAGAATGGGAGTTCAAACATGGCTGCACATGAAATCTCCTGGAGGGAGTTTTTTCACCATCCCAAAGCCCAGGCTGCCCCAAACCAATTACATCAGAGTCTCTGGAAGTGCGATCAGTAATTTGTAAAGCTCCCAGGTGCTCTGATATGCAGACAAGATTGAGAACCACAGCCTAGAAGGGCTTCTCAGTCTTCAACATCCATATGAATCCCTGGGGATCCTGCTAAACTGCAGATTCTGACTCAGGAGGTCTGGGGAGAGGCCTGAGACCACACACATCTAGTAACTACCCAGGGAATGCTGTTGTTATTGGTACATGGACCACTTGAAAATGAAGGTTCTAGACTAGTAGTTTTCAATAGAGGGAGAGAATGATTTTTGCCCCCCACCCCGTGGTGAGCATTTGGCACCATGTGAAGACACTTTTTGTTATCACAATCAAGAAGGGGAGGGTACTACTGGCATTTGGTGAGTAGAGGCCAGGGATGCTGCTAACTATCCTAGAATGCCCAGAACGGCCCCAGTGACAGAGTTGTCTGGCCCAATTGTCAATAGTGCTGAGGTGGAAAAAAAAAATTGCCAGTTTAGAGACAGCTGTTTCTGATGAAAGAAAATGATCTCAAACCTGAGCTAGAACAGAGCTTTGTGCACTGGTGTGTTAAGTGGTCCCTTCTGGAAGCATTGCTGATAAAACATATTAGTAATTTTATAATCAACTTCAATAAGATTAAGAGCCCCTTTTGGGAGATCTGATATACCTGCCTCAGTAAAGTCACCTTGTAACAGAATTTACTGATCACTTGTACCTTGTCTCACAGTGTTATCTAACCACATGTTTTCCTATTCCAAGTTTTAGAACTGGATTTTTGAAGCCGCTTTAAGCAACTTTGAAATAAAGCTTTGACATGTGTTTCCAATAAATTCAGCAGAGAAATTGCTTTTACACCCTTTGCCTTGTCAGTCTCCAGGCTGGTTCCCAAGTGGGACCCTGTCTCTGCAGTCAACAAATGTTTCCTGAGTGCCTACTGTGGAGACATTTTCACAGCCCACTCTGCCTTCAAACCCAGCTTTCCAGCTTTCCACCTATGCTACCTTGGGCAACTTACCCAACAACGTGAACCCCAGTGTTTCAAAGGATAGAGAAATAGTAGTGTCAAATTCACAGGGTGGTTGGGAGGATAACATGATAAAGCATTTAGCAGAGTGCCTCTGACATAGTCAACATATACTATTACTATTATTCAGGGACAAAGGTCCACAAAGAGCTTATAAATTAAAACATCCCTTCCTCCTTTTCTATCTTCCAAACAAGATTCAATCTTTGTCATCTTGGCTTCAAGCTCTTTGTGGTGCTGATGGTTGGGGAGATCTAAATGTGTAGAGAGGGAACTGAAAAAAGTGAACTGAGTCTAAATTACATAGAAAAAGAGTTTGTGGACTCAGTGGAAAATACGATTTCTTGGAAACAAAGAAGAGATTTGAGGTAAAACGTCTCTAGGATGAGGGAATCTTGGTCCAATGAGAATATTTTTAGGTAGTTTTACTATGTGTTTTACAATGTAAATCTTTTTTTTTCTTTTTTTCTTTTATTTGTTTAAATTTAAGGAGTACAAATGCAATTTTGTCACATGGATACATTGCATAGAAGTGAAGTCTGTGCTTTTAGTGTAACCATCACCAAAAGAGTGTACCCTGTACCTGATTACAATGTAAATCTTTCTCAGGTGAAGATTTACATTCCTTCTGGGGGCTGATATGGTTTAGCTGTGTCCCTACCCAAATCTCATCTTGAATTATAGTTCCCATAATCCCCACATGTCGTGGGAGGGACCCAGTGGGAGGTAATTTAATCATAGGAATGGTTATCCTCATGCTGTTCTCATGATAGTGAGTTCTCACGAGATCTGATAGTTTTATAAGGGACTTTTCCCCCTTTTGTTTGACACATCTCCTTCCTGCATCATGTGAAGAAGGATGTGTATGCTTGCCCTTCCACCATAATTGAGTTTCCTGAGGCCATCCCAGCCATGCTGAACTGTGAGTCAATCAAACCTCTTTCCTTTATAAATTACCCAGTCTCAAATATGTCTTTATTATCAGTGTGAGAACAGACTAATACAGGGGCCATTTTTAGAAATCAATGTATGTTTCTTTTGGACACAACTCTGTGCTTAAATATGCTTAAATGTTCTTAAAAGTGGAAAGCAGAATTCCTAGTTTTATTTGGGCTACATTATATGCTAGAAGAAGTATTAGGCACTGTGGATACACTAGTGGACAAGTCAGACAAGTTACCCCCTTCATGGAACTTAAGATCTAGAAGGAAAATCAGAGAGAATAAACAATGGCAATCCAGTCCTCCATTGTGATGGGTGCTGCTATCCTGGGACAAACACAGGGAGCCATGGATGCTTTATCCAGTTTAAGAGGCAACAGAAAAGTTTTTTAAAAATAGTATTTAACTGAGACTTGAATGATGGGTAGGAGTTAGCCAGATAATGAGTACGGGAGGGAATAAAGATCAAAAAATAACATTCTGAGCATGTGTAAAGGCCTGGAATCAGCATGGAACCTCCATCAGCTGGGAGAAGTTCATTAGGGTTGGAGCGAGGAATGTCCTGCGCAGGCAGAAATGCAAGATGAAAAAAGCCTGCCAAGTCTGAGACAGTTAACACAGGCCGGAAGGGTCATGGGGCGCTGCTGAAGGACGTGCAGCAGGGCAGTGACCCGATCCATTTTGTGGGGTTTGGTTTTGTATTTTTTTAAAGATCCGCCGACTGCAGGGCTCTGGCAACTGAAAACAAGTGAGAAAAGGCTTTGAGTACTGAAGTGCACAGGTCACTTTGACAGCTGTGGGCCATTAATGCTCCAATTGTTCAGCGAGGTCACCTGTGTGACAGCAACAAGAATACATAGTGGATGAATGAAATTTGCAAACCTTATTTCAAGGTGAAGAGAGGGGTCAAACATATGAGAAGATCACAGCACTTGTCCAATGGCTCATGCCTGAGGATTGAGAAGGGAGTCCCTTGTCCATTAGCAAAGGCTCAGGGGCTCCTCACTGAAGCATTTCAGTTCCAGATCTCAAACTTCCATCGAGGGCTGAGGAAAATTCCCACAGGTTACACAAACATTACTTTGAGCAGTAAATCCAAGACAACCTGCAAGTGAGCACATACTGTTGGGCAAGCAGTGGGAACTCATACTGAGCTCTCTTCTGGCAATTTGCAGTATTTTGTGGGCTGTGAGGAATTTGAGCTTAAATAAAGCAGAAATGGGCAGTCTCTCAGATCCCTTGGCTTAAGTTATTGAACAGGGGAAATAAGCCTTGTGAGGGAGGCAGTTCCATTCCTAACGATTTAACCATTAATAAAGCCCTGCTATAAATGGAACTCAGGAGAGAAGGTAGCTTATCAGAGGGCAGAGGAGTGGGCCCCATTAGACAAAATAGGTCAGGCGGGGAGAAAGTTGTCATTTCCTGACTAGTTAAGCTGATCAGACATGACAAGCCTTGTCGTTTTTGAACTGATTGAAAAAGGATAGAGAAGATACAAGAGGTTGCTTTCTTTTTGTTTCATTTCATAGAAGATGGCTATTTCAAAGAGGATCCTGAAAAGGAACTTGATAATATTTAGCACAATTTTGAGTTTTGTGCTTTAAAACGTGTGTGTATGTTGGCCTGTGTGTGTTTGTATTTTCAGAAACATACGTTTTCACAGAAAAAAATTCTGTGCTTCTCCTAGGAAGTTACTTGGGATTCATTCACTTTCATCTGAGATTAATGGAACTCCAACTCCTGAGGAGAGTTTTCCCTCCCATTGGTTGGATTGTTCATAATATCCTCTGCTTTTTTCTTCTTGTTCTGGTTTTGATCCTCAGAAATCAAAAGAGAGGCCGGGCGCAGTGGCTCACGCCTGTAATCCCAGCACTTTGGGATCCAAGACAGGCAGATCACCTGAGGCCAGGAGTTTGAGAGCAGCCTGGCCAACATGGTGAAACTCTATCTCTACTAAAAATACAAAACTTAGCCGAGTGTGATGGCGCATGTCTGTAATCCCAGCTCCTCTGGAGGCTGAGGCATGAGACTCGCTTGAACCTGGGAGGGGGTGGTTGCAGTGAGCAGAGGTTGTGTCACTGCTCTCCAGCCTGGGAAATAAAGACTCCATCTCAAAAAGAAAGAAAAGGAAAGAAAAGAGACAAGACAAGGACAAGACAAAGACAAGATAAAGACAAGACAAAGACAAAGAAAAGAGAAAGAAAGAAAGAAAGAGAGAAAGAAAGAAAGAAAGAAAGAAAGAAAGAAAGAAAGAAAGAAAGAAAGAAAGAAAGAAAGAAAGAAA
>NW_012119844.1:311350-368218 GCF_000951035.1 Colobus angolensis palliatus | reverse complement strand
AAGAAAGAAAGAAAGAGAAAGAAAGAAAGAAAGAAAGAAAGAAAGAAAGAAAGAAAGAAAGAAAGAAAGAAAGAAAGAAAGAAAGAAAGAAAGAACAAGCAAAAGAGAGAGCAGGAAAACCGTTGCATATAGGAGCAAGTTGAGGAGAGGGAACAGTGTGCAAAAGCTAAGATGTATCACTCAAACAATGGATTTTTAGTTCACTTCTGGGTTTGCCTCCCTGTAGAGGTTCTGCCTTCCTCTCCCTCCTTTTGGAGCCCCTCCCCACTAATGACTCAAGGACATGAAGAAAAGACTTTCCTCAGTGCTCACACTATGCACTGTGCTTGTGTACTGTCTGATTTATAAGGGCTTTCTCTGTTAGAAGCATCAGAGAAACTGGCTTCACATTTGGAAATAATCTTCCTAATCTCCCCAAAGATAAACAGTGTTTGGTGTTTTAAATAAATATAAGAAATTCTGGGTGGTAAGGATCAGGAGGGGTGAAAGAAAAGCAAATACTGAAATGTCATAGCTATGTAACTTTGAGAATCTCACTTCTTTGGACCTCGGTTTTATCATCTAAAAAATGAGGGGGGTAGGTGGCTATGGTAGGCAGCCTTCAAGATGGCTCCCAGTGATTCTTGCCTCCTGGTATTCATATCCTTGTGTAGTCCCCTTCAACACAGAATAGGGCTGACTTGAGTAATCAGTAGCATGTTACAAAAATGACAAAGTATGAATTCCAAGGCTAGGCCATAAAAGACTTTGCTGCTTCTGCCCTGCTTTTTCTTGGATTATTCACTCCAGGGAGAGTTGACTGCCACGTTGTGAGGGCATTCAAGCAGGCCCAATGGGTGGGTCCACATGGGAAGGCACCAAGGCCTCCTCCTGATAGCAGTCATTACCAATTAGCCAGTGATGTGAGTGAGCCATCCTGGAAGTAGATCCTTCAATCTTAGTCAACATCTCAGTACAACCTCATGAGGGACCCTAGTCTAGAACCACCCAGCTAAGCCACTCTAAATTCCTGATCCACAGAAACTGTGAGATAATATTTATTGTTCTTTTAAGTTTTGAATAATTTGTTACACAGCCAAAGATAACTAATACAGCTGCCTTAGCTCAAGCTCAGCTCTTGTATTTTATGTGTCAAGGAATAGGCGAATTGATGGAAATCATGAAAAGTTCGTGTTTAGTGTGACATGTCAAAAACTGGATCCTGGCTACAGGGTAGGACCATATTGCTTTGGGCATTTATGAAATGGGGAAGAAAGATAAGTAGCCAGACTCTAGAGAGCTGGCATCCTGAGAACTTATGGGTTCAGCTTTGTGGGAGTGGGCCAACACAGCTGGCTGACCTTGAACCAAAGTTTACAGTGCAACTGTTCAGCACCTAGTGATTAGTCCTTAGCATGTCATACCACAAACATAACCCACTTATGTTTATACATGCAGAGACTGAACTTGTTAAAAAAAAAAAAAAAACTCCAATGGAATGGGGGACTTACTTGGGTTCTCCCTATAATGAGTCATTCCGAAAGGGTGCAAGTGGGATTATCTGAAGGGAATAGTGGCCCTGGCAGTTTTTAGAGGGAGATGAATTAGATAGGGGTTAAAAATTGCTGAGTTCATAGTTAAACCCATGTGATTCTTCAGGGTAGGGTACATATCTGGAAAGCAGTGAGTATAGAGAGATCGCTGCATTAGGCTGGGTCTCAGTTAGACTAAGTGACATTTATGGTCCCCTAACCTGTGAGAATATGACTCTACATATTGCTGGGTAGACACGAGTCACAACCCTGACAAGACAGCACATTTATTAGTGGGAGCTAGAGTATCCTTAGCCCCTTCTAGGCTTAATATGGCCATTGTTTGGACTCATATGGCAGTCCTGAACTTAGTATCTCTTTCCTATGTCTATCCCAAATAAAGGCTATGGCTCACCACTGGTTCACCCTATAAATAAATACACATATATGCTGCATGAACTTTCCAAGAATGCTTGGCTGTTTTCCACCGTTGGATACTTTCATCTCAACAACATTCAACCAAAGAAATATTTACCCAAGCAAGAAAGATTTCAGTCTAGTTCATCAAAGGACACTCTGAGAAACACCTTCTCAGTCCTTCTCAGACCAAGACACACATAAGGATCACCTGAAGATTCTGTGAAACATACCCATTCCCAGGCCTATCCTGCCAACCTCCAAGAATTGACTGATAGCAAGTGGCACTCAGCAAGTCCAGGTGATTCTAATGTGCACTCAGTGCTGAGGACCATAGAGCTAACTGTATCCAGCGTTTTGCTGCTGCCTGACTCTGTAGCTAAGAAAACTAGAATAAAAACAATGGTTCTCACCCAAAGCCCAAGGCTGGACAACTGAGTTGTTCAGAAACCAGCTTCAGTTATTCTGTCATAATATTTGAGAAAAGCTATAAAGCTGCCTATCAGGCTGGGTGCGGTGGCTCACACCTGTCATTCCAGCACTTTGGGAGGCTGAAGCAGGAGGATCTTTTGAACCCAGGAGTTCGAGACTAGCCTGGGCAACATAGTGAAACCCCATCTCTACTAAAAAAAATAGCCAGGTGTGGTGGTGTGTGCACCTGTGGTCTCAGCTACTCAGGAGGCTGAGGTGGGAGGATCGCTTAAGCCCAGGAGGTCAAGGCTGCCATGAGCCATTATCATACCACTGAACTCCAGTCTGGGCAACAGAGTGAGACCCTGTCTCTAAAAACATTAAGATAAAGCTGCCTATCAGCCTGCCAAGTAGCTATGATCCTTTGGTCCTGTCTTTTCTTGGACTTGAAAAGTGTTCAAATTTAGAAAATCTTTTGTGTTTTACTTCCACTACCTAGATATCCACAAAAGTATACTTGAATTAAAATTATCAAACCCAGCTTTTTTGTCTCAGCATATATTTGAACCTTGGCAAAGCCTTATCTAGAAATACTTTAATTAGAGATTGGAAAAAATGACTTCATTGTTCCCAGTCATTTCATCCAGGCATCTCTCTCTATTATTTCTTACCACTGCATGTAAATCTAGAATGATCTCAAAAAGTTAAGAAAAAAACAGGTGATGGACTGGATTTGGCCTGTGGGCTCTGGTTTTCCAACCCTTGAACTGTAACAGTGTCAGCACTTACTAAACAGCTACAGAAATGAACACTGTATCAGTAAGGTTAAGTGACTGGTGGGTAAGATGATGTAGAATTCCTCATCCTTTACACTAGGATTGTCCCTCATAATTTACCCAGCTCATTTCACCCCCATGGACCTCTCTGCCACATTGAGAGTCAGACTGGGGTAACGATTAAAAGTCAGACAGCCTGGATTTGACTCCTGGCTGCCCCACTATCTAGTTGTATGACCTTGCAGAAAGTCATTTAACATCTCTGTGCCTCAGTTTTCTCATCTGTAAAATGGAGCTCTTACGTGTACTAACTCACTGACGTCTCACAAGGTAAAGTGCTTGCAACAGTGCCTGACCATTAGAAGCACTATTACAAGCATTTGTGATTATTGCTTCATTGATGTTTAGTATATATAAATTTCAGCAAAGAAATCTGACCAAGCTTCTCACTGTACTTTTGGAAACTAGCCTGAAAACTGTGGAGGAGGTGATGGGATAGTTAGGGGATTTCTGAATGTCCAGACCTAAACAATCTGATTGATGGCTTTAGGTCAGTGGTTCTCAAAGTGTGATCCCAAACCACCACCAACAGCAGCAGCATTCCCTAAGAACTTGTCAGAAATGCAAACTCTGGAACCCATCCCAGACCTACTGAATCGAAAACCCTAGGGCTTTGGCCTGGCAATCTCAGTTTCAGCAAGCCGTCTAAATGATTCTGATTCATGTGAAAGTTTTAGAACCACAGCTCTAGGCCAATCTGAAAAGGGTGTCCTTTGCAGCCACCCACAGGATGCTGTCCTTGGTGCTGCCCTGTCCCCACTATCCTCAAAGTCTCAGTTAAAGATGCAAAAATGCTGGCATCTCAAATTGGCAGGTCATCCATGCAAAGCCAGCCTGCAGGAATAATGACACTATTTGATGCTAGAATGTGGACCTGAAATGATCTCCGTAGGTTGGAAGTGCCAGCCAAAATTGTTTTGATTTTTAATAGAGATAGCTTTGTTTTTACCTAAGTCAAGTTTCTAACTCAAGTTTCTTCGCATTTTAGCTCCTACATGTTCAGTGAGGTTGTCAGTGGTGCTGTGGGTATCCAGGCACTGTGACCCCAGTTAGCACCATAGCATAGGCTTCAGAAATCCAACCAGTAATGGAAGGTTGGCCCTGAGTACAGGAGCAAAGTCTGGCCTACCACCTCTTGGTATTTCAGAATTCGATCACATAGTTAAAAAAAAAAAAAAAGGGGGGGGTGCCACACAGGAGAGAAAACTGAATCTGGACTCAGTTATGAAGGGATGGCAGTGAGGGTGGTGAGGAGGATCAGGAACCATTCTAATGCACTTGCATTTGCCATCTGTGCTGGTCTAGAGCATTATCAGCTGTTTTGTCTTATCTGGGGCATGAGCTCGTCTTCCTATGTGCTGGGAATCCCTGCCAACCAGAAGCTCTGACACCAGCTGGGTTGCTGGGGTGGCCTGCTCCTGGCAGTGAAAGCAGGTCTATAATTGGCCCATAATTGGATTGGATTTAGCTCAGAATGACTCCCAGGCTCTCTCTCTCCCGATGGATAACAAGCAGTAAACTTTGTATATGACCTCGCAGGGTGTCTGGGACACCATTTCTTTGCTGTCAGTGAAAATGAAGAGTTTTCCAGAAGAGTTGACCTTTAGGGCAATGGTTTGGGGACATCTTGAAATGAAGTTTCCCCAGACCCATTTGTTTGCCACCTGGTCTTTCTGAAATTAAGACATTTCAACCCAATTTCCAAATCCTGGATCAAATCTGTCCTCTACCATGTGTGAGCATATATGTGCAAGTGTGTGTGTATGTGTATGTGGTATGTTTGTGTGTGTATAAAGATTACAGTATGACTTTTTAAAATTAAATAAGAAAATAGTAAATAGAGGTAGAAATTGAGATAATACATTTCCTTTGAAATATATCTATAGATAAAGGTGGGTAGATTAACCTTGAATATCTTTCCATGTCAGTGACAAAAGTCCTTCTGGGTATAAGCAGAGCCATTAGCTGTTCAATTCTGGCCCATGGAATGGATTGTAACTAATCCCCTTCCTTGGCACCTGTTGCAGACTACACGGTGATCCTACTTTTCTGATTAAAAGGGATTACAACCATTTTCTACAGATGGGCTTCAATAGGCTTAATTAATAATTAGTCTTAAAATGAACCTTCTCTGGAGGGAGAAGACAATACAACTCACAATCTTCCACCCTTTGTGAAGTTGGAAGTCATGTAAGAATGAACTGCAAAGTCAATTCCTGCCCTACCTATCTCACAGAACTGTTATGAAGTTCAAAAGAGAGAATGGACATGGAAGTATTTTGCAATTCTTAAAATCAAGTGCAAGGGTTTGTTAATATTATTGCTACTATTATCCCCTAGTTAAAATATGTGATTTTGCATGTGTTATAAAACTTCCAAATAAACCTGTTTCCGCATTGCCTGGCCTTTGTGATGCCCCTTAAGCAGCCTCTTCACAAAGTCTCCAGGCTGCCAGGTTCTCTGGCACCTGTATTTACTAGCGACTGCCTACCTATTATTGCAACGTAGACATAACTTGATTATCAAGTTAAGTAATGTCAGATAGAGGGAGAAAACACTTCTGTAAGGTGATCATAGCTGGAAATTGAATGTGAATGGGGCATAACCCAGGACAGGGTGTCATAGAGAAGATACCCAGGGCACTTCTGGACATTGAGATCGCCATAGCTCTCATTTTATTTTCCGGACCAGACTCCAAAAGTACATAGCCTATGTATGAAAGATTACTAAAAAGGTGAAATGTCTATTTCTGGCCATAAAGTTCATTCAAAATGCTCAGGAAAATGCTGTATACAGTCCCTTATTTGACTTTTCCTTGAGAGTAGGGCAATGGCAGCTCAACTCTCCTAGTATTTCTTAAAACTGATTCTCTTCAGAGAAAAATCAGAAATTACAAACCAGATGCATTTGCTAGTTAAAAATTAGGGCGAGAGGAGGGAAACTCCTTGAAGTCTCCAAAACAAAATGAAAATGCCAAAGTGAAATGTTTGTAATTTTGCTGTCTTGAGACAAAGGCCTTGGAAACATGAGCTGCTGCAGGTTTTGAAAACTGGAACTGCAATGCCTCCTCCAGGAGAAAGAGGACAGTTGCAGGTTAGAAATCATCTCATGAACTGGCTCAAGCTCAAAGGATTCAGATGATTGAGAAAGAGATCCTCCCAGATGTTTGCAAGTGCTTCAGTGAGCTCATATTAGTTACAGATAAGATAATTAATGGATTTTAATTTTCAGTAAGCTTTCTTCATATTCTTTGGGAAAATGTGCAGAGCTACTCTTCAGACAGTATTTCACTTAAAAACCAATCAACTCCTAGCCTTGGAAGCAAGGGGCACAGGGCAGAAGGTATGGGCAGACTGTGAGAACAGCAAAGGGAATGAAGACTTCCTGGAAGCTGCTGTGTATCAGGAGCCCTATCTAAGTCAATTCACTATCTTTCTGGTCCCCTCTCAAGACTTACATTATTATTCCTATTTATAGATGCGGCTCAGAGTGGTCAGGAAGTTGCCCAAGGTCACTGAATTACTACGTGCCAGAGCTGCAAGTGAAGGACAGGTGTGTCCCACTCTTTCCAGCACATCCAGTGTCCAGTGGCTGCTGTAAGGTGTGCAAATGTGCTGCAGAAAGCCTGTCCATGCCACCTGACACAGCCACAGCCCACTCTGCTATGATTGCCCCACTTCTTCCCGCAGAACTCAGGCTCCCAACCCTTCTTAGCAGTCAGTACCAATGAAACAGATACAACACTCAAAATGAAAACTGTTTGCCTTTCCTATAAAGTAGGAACACAAAACTGGGAAATAGGACACTGGGATTTTAGACTGGTACTGACCTTGATTCCATTGCTTCTGGGACTTACTGCTAATAGATAGGGGATCTTAAATTAAGTTCATTCTAATAGTAACATTTTGTAGTTAATAATGGTAATAGCTCCCATGGTACACAGAACTTTAGATATACACACTATGTGATTCAGTGCTTCTCAGCCCTGGAACTATCGGTGCCTGTTGTGAGGACTGTCCTGTGTGTTGTAGGGTATTTAGTACCATCCTTGGTCTCAAGCCCCTGAATGCCAAGAGTATCCACCCTGAGATGTGACAATCAAAAATGTCTTCAAACATTGCTAAATGTTCCTCAGGGTGGACGGCAGAATTGCCTCTGGGAGTTAGGTATTTTTCTCATTTTTCAGATGAAGAAACCGAGGCAGAGCAATTATATAAAATCACAAAACAAGGGAATAGCAATGCCAGGGTATAAACCTACACTTGAATCAGCTCTCTTCCACATTTCTTTCAGTGGAATAACTGTTTTCCAAATCCTGTCTAGACTCTTTCTTTGTCACCTGTGTTCAAAGGCTGTACCTTGTCATTTCTTCTCCATTCCTGCTGCAACCATTATGTGCTAATATCCCCTCTCACATCCTTACTCAACTAGACTGTGAGTCCCTTGAGGGATGTTGTCTTGTATCACCTATTTCTAATGTAGTAGTGCCTGAAACAGTCAGTGAATAGATGTTCATTTCATAAATGAGTGAATTTATCCCAGCACTTTAAATCCTTCCCACTCAAATCCAATTCATGCTGCTAATTTGCATTATTAAGAAGAAGGTTAATATGGCCACGGTAAATTCCAACTAGCCCATGTACAAAATGATCAGGCAATGAAAACAGTCTGAATAGATGGATGATTGAACACTCAGAATTTAATAAACCTGTTGGGGTAGTTTTCAGGAATTAATTGTTGCCTCTGAAACTAAAATGCAGCCATGATTCTTATCATCTGTATCCAAAATTGGGGGATCAAGTAAGAGCTAGGCAGTAAAATGTGTATTACTTGTGAAGGATTCTATTAAATGTGACAGGTGGAAGGAAGTGCCACTGTCCTTCCTATAGAAGGCATCCAATGACTTTCTGGCAATAGGACATACTTGCTTTCTGCTGTTTATCCAGCAGTCCAGATGAATTGTTCTGAGCAACCTTTGTGCCACCTGCCTGGACGAAAGAGACTCCAATCTGTCGACTGCTTAATAGAAATTTCCCTCAGTGAGAAGCCAATTGACTGACCCTGCCTCCGATTAAACCAGCCACCCCCTCACCATCTGCATAAGGTCCTAAACCAGAGGGTGTGGAATGATCAGTTCACAGGCAGGGAGCAGTGGCAAGGGAGTACAAGTTAAATTTGCAAGTCTTGGTTTGCTCCTCGTGATTCCTTCTCCTTCTCAAATGCCACAGCATGTGCAGGGAGTTAAAACGAGCAGCATTGTCACGATGCAGCCAACCCTGATTAGACAGCCTGGAATTCACTTCCCCAGTTTTCTGCGTGGGCTGCACACAGCGTGAGAGGGAATGAGCGAAAAGGCCTCATGGGTCGGAGACTGCTGCACCATGAATGACACAGAGACTCCTGACAAGCCCTTGCTCATCTCCGGAGCAAAGGCAGGTGGGCTCTGCAGTGGTCTGGTATTCCTCTGCTGCAGTTTTGTCAGCACTGGGCAAAGTCTATGTCATCCCCAGCACTGCCATAATCAGTGTTTTTCTGTCTCTTCTCCTCTCCTTTCCCCTCCCCTCCCTTTCTCTCTCTCTCTCTCTCTCATACTTTCTCTGATATTTATGGGCATTAACTCTTCCTTTTTGTCAAAATCCTTAAAAAGAGCAAATTATTTGTGCTGCCATGCAATGTTTTGCCCATTAAACTGTGAACTAGGGTAGATGCTCTGGCATATTTGAATCCCTAATGCCTGATATACTCAGCAGCTGGTGCATCTTTTGTGTTTAGTAAATGCTGACTAACTAAAAGAATGAATATGTGAATGAATAAACAAATGAGCAAACAAAGGAACCCACCAACCAACATGCCAGGGTTGTGTTTCAGTGTTCATCTTTGTGACAGTGACAGTTTCTGTAATCTCTTATCCTTTGCTTGCTTTGCTCTGACTCAACATGGTGAAATATTATTTGCAAAGACTATAACTAAAAGAACATTTTTAAAGAATGCAGTGGGTGATAGTGATTAAAAGGACTGGCTGTTTAGTGTGACAGATGATGGTTTGCACCTCACCTCTGTGACTTACAATCTGGGTGACCTTGGTCAAATTGCATAAACTCTCTTAGCCTTCACTCTCCCATAAATAAAATGAGCATTGTAGTATATACCTCATTCAATCAGCCCAAGGAATGAATGAAATAATGCATGTGAGGTACAAGATATGGTACCAGGCATATCACAAGCATATAATAAATCGGAATGCTCATGAAGACAATCAAAATGATGACATTGATATTGATGTTGGTGACTACTAATGCTTAACATTAATACTTTAGAAGACTTGATGAACTCCTGAGATAACCTCCTGCTTTCTGATACATTTGAGATGAAAAGATAACCTATAAAAATAGTTGGGTTAGAGGCAATTCCACATAGACCATATGCCATAAATATGTTTAATCTGCCAATTGACAAGAATCATATTTAAGAGTGCTTCATTCCTAAGTCTTGATTACTGTGAAGAGATTATAAATATTAGGCAATTAATTACTTTACTCTTTTTATTACTGTCTTAATTTCTGTGAAATGCAATGCACTGGTTGCTTGGAAAGAAAAGTCCGCAACAAGATGGCCCTGACATCAACCTTTCAAGCAGATAAATCAGGGTTACTCACTCTCAGCAGTACTGACATTTGAGGCTGGATCATTCTTTGTTGCAAGAGGCCATCCTTGGCATTGTGGAATGTTTAATAGCATACCTGGCTTCTCCTCACTACAGGACAGTAGCAGCCCACCCCTAGTTGTGACAATTCAAACTGTATGCAGACATTGCTAAATGTCCCCTGGGAGGAAAAATCCACACCCTCCCCCCATTGAGAACAAATTAGATAGAGTAATGAGTTCCATTACATCGAGAGTAGAACAGGTGCCAGGTGTAACTGTCTTTTGGCCCATGGAAATGTGTGTGCCAGTATAGGAAGATCAACAGAATTGGGGTTCTGAGTCACCTCTGCTTTCCACCAAGCTGGCTAAAACAAATGTGTTTCTCTGGTCTCACGTCTACTTCCTAAAAGCTCTCGCACCAATTCCAACTTCTTCCTGATAATTCACACACTAGACCCTCCAAACCTCTGTTTTAATAGAAACTACACTGGTAGTTTCTGTGTGTTTACTGTTGAGAGGCTCTTAAAGCAACTGCCACAATCAACTCAAAGGCTTCTTGTGTTCACTCTCAAGAGTCCTTTACACCCACACAGGCTGTAACCAGGGTCTAAAACAAGAGGTTTGCCAGCCAGGAAAACAAATGAACAAGACCTTGATACAGTTCAGAATCACTGCAGAACCTGTCTTTATCCAAGCAAGTGAAGATCAGGAAAAATTTAAAAAGAGCATCACAAATCAAAAGAAATGTGACTTCACTAGAGAATGAAAAATTTCAGCATAAAACCATTTCCATCAGAGAAAGTGAATAGAGCTCTGTAATTGGGTCAAAGCAGGGAACATTTCAAAAATGAGGACAAAAAATTTCCACAAACCACATAGAAGACATTTGGAGAAGTGTTTTTAAGTCAAGTTCTATGTAAAACAATAAATCAGTCCTCTGTCTTCTGGCAAAAGGAAAAGGTTATGAAATCATGATAAGTCAAAGACTATGAGAAATAAATCATCTTAATTCTGAAGGCTGCAAAGCAACATGAAAAATAATCTTGTGATAAAATGTAAAGTGGGAAAGGCAAGATACAAAACTATACAAGTGCTATAAATGATGCTATGTAAGAAAAATATATAACAACCAGTTCCTATTTACTGAGTAATTACCCATCCCAGGTACCGTGCTTGGAGATATTTTCAAAAGTACATCTCCCTAACCCTTCACAACTACTGACTGAGAGAGGTGCCATTTTCTGCTTCTACCAAACAAGAAAATAGAGACATAGAGTGCAAAGTTGCAAGTGCAGAAGGAAATGAGACCAAGGCTTCACAACCCCAAATCAACATATTGTTAGCAACTTGGTTGTATTGCATCCCACATGTAAACCCAGAGGAAAAGACTAGAAGGGGAAATACCAAAGTCAGTATTTTGCTAAAATGGTGATCTACTGGGCAATCATTTTTTATTTCCCAGCCTCTGTTACATTGTTATAGTGTTTATACAAATAGATTTATTACATTTATTATGCCTTACCATTTAAAAGGAATGATATTTCCATTCATGTATCAATTTAATCATGTTTACTATAAGATGATAAAGGGCATGTTTCCCAAATATGGAATAGGTGCTAATAGTGATTTGATTGGTTGGTTATGGGATTTGAGACCTTCTTTTTTAATATAGTCATTTATAACTGTAAACTTTCCTCTAAGTACTGCTTTCATTGCATCTTATAAATTTGGATATGCTGTATTTTTTTCATTCGCCTCAAAGTATTAACAGTTTTAAATTTACCTTGTGATTTCTTCTTTGACTCAATGGTTATTTAGAAGCAGGTTGTTTAAGTTCCACAAGTTGTGAATTTCCCAAACTTGCTTCTGTTATTGATTTCTGATTTCATTCCATTATGGTCATAGAACATACTTTGTATGATTTCAATCCTTTTAAATTTGAGACTTATTTCATGACCTAACATATGGTCTGTCCTGGACAATGTTCCATGTACACTTGAGAAGAATGTGTATGCATGTACTCTGCTGTTGTTGGGCAGTGTTTTATATGTGAGTATATATACATATCCACACACACTATATATAACATATATACACACATACATGTATAGAGAATGTATATATGTATATATACATATGGAATGTATACATAATGTATGTATACATATAGAATGTATACATACAAATGTATATGTGTGTATATGTATATAATGTATATGTATGTATATATACATACATGTGTATATATACATTATATATATTATATATGTTAGGTCTAGTTAGTTTATGGTGTTGTCCATGTCTTATATTTCCTTGTTGATCTTTTGTCTAGTTATTCTAGCCATTATGGAAAATGGGATATTGAAGTCCCCAATTATTATCATTAGATTGTCTGTTTCTCCCTTCATTTCTGTCGCTTTTTGCTTCATGTGTTTTGGAGGTCTGTTGTTACATACTAAATACACTTTTTATCAATTGTCTGGGTATATCAATTTGCCCTCCTGCCAACACTCTCAGAATTAGCCCTTGAATCAGTAGGAATGATGGTGATGCATAATGCTTAACATTTAAGAGTAATGAGCGCCTTATGTTCTCCCCTATCAGAGATGACAACTCTCTGGATGACAGGTTGGTAAATATGTCTTATCTAGACATAGATGTTATTTGAAAAATAAGGCCAAAGAATTCTCGAATACTAAGTTTTCTTCTGGTTTACACGTCTTTCTCCTCTTTTGAGGAATATGAGACAAATTTGACATTTTCCTTAATATTTTAGTTTCCCAGAGGAATACAATCAATTAATTTAAAGTCAAATTTCTGTGCCCATTACTGATTTTCGTCAACAATATTAACTATGGACCTTTGTGAGAGAAGCTAGTCTTTCTTTTAAAGTGGTAAGCTCCCTAAGATTACAAGTCTTGGAATGTCTACATTTCTAAGTGATCCCAGACTTGCTGTGGTCAGGGCACTGGCAACATCCTCCAGACTTGCCCTGTGTGCCTAATATGTATCATGTGAATTGCAGCCTTTAAAGGAGCTATGTGATAGCATCATAAAGAAGATGTAAACAAGAAAACAAATACATTACGATTCAGTAAGTTTGTGACAGGATAAACAGAAGATGCTAGGGATGGGGCAGAGTGCTGGAGGAAGAGGACTGTTATGGACTGAATGTTTGTGTCCCTCCCCCAAATTCATATGTTGAAGCCTTAATCCCCAATGTGATAATATTAGGAGGTGGGGCCTTTGAGAGTTAATTAGGTTTAGATGAGGTCATGAGTGTGGGGTCCCCATGATAGAATTAGCACCCTTATAAGAAGAGGAAGAGACATCAAAGGATACAGCAAGAATATGGCCATCTGCAAGCCAGGAAGAGAACTCTCACCAAAACCTAACAATACTGACATCCTCATCTCTGACTTTTAGCTCCAAAATGGTGAGAAATAAATGTCTGTTGTTTTAGCCACCCAGTCTATGGTATTTTGTTATAGCGGCCTGAGCAGACTAAGATGAGGGCACACCTCCCCCAACAGGGCATTATAAAGATTCTTTTCAAATCTACAAAATCCAAAATCAGGGCTGGCTAGCTGATGTGGGGTATGAGATAGAGACTAACTTGAGATTATGAGGCTGTATATGGGTACAAAAGGAGCTGCAGATCATTCCAACTCACTCTCATTTACTGCCCTACAGCAATGTTTCTCAAAGTATGGTCCAAGGCCCACTGGTTGACCTCAAAAGACTTCTCGATGCAAAAATGCAAGTGCTTTCTTCAGTTCCTAATGACGAATGGGGATTAATTCCATAGATTTTCACTTCTATACACAACCAAAACCTGCTAAGTGAGCTATCGAGAATCACTAAAATTTTGCATTTTTCTAAAACCCCAGTTTAGTATATAATCATGAAGTCTGACTGCCACACATGTGGCCATGCTGAAATGTCCAACACAGAGAGAAGGGATTCCTGCAACTTCAGAATGAGAATTTCTTTTTAGAGCTTCATCAGTCCCAAGGCTTTCAATTGCCACTTTCTTGGTGCTCATCAGCATCATTGTAGAATTATTCTTAGGTTTTACCTTTGTTAATCATTTCTTTTTTTTTTTTTATTATACTTTAAGTTCTAGGGTACATGTGCATAACGTGCAGGTTTGTTACATATGTATACTTGTGCCGTGTTGGTGTGCTGCACCCATTCAGCACCCATCAATTCATCATTTATATCAGGTATAACTCCCCAATGCAATCCCTCCCCTCTCCCCCCTCCCCATGATAGGCCCCAGTGTGTGATGTTCCCCTTCCCGAGTCCAAGTGATCTCATTGTTCAGTTCCCACCTATGAGTGAGAACATGCGGTGTTTGGTTTTCTCTTCTTGTGATAGTTTGCTAAGAATGATGGTTTCCAGCTGCATCCATGTCCCTACAAAGGACGCAAACTCATCCTTTTTTATGGCTGCATAGTATTCTTTTTCTTATAATTGATGCATCATTACCATTTTGATACTTATTTTGTTCCTCTTCAATTCTTTGATATCACTGAATTCTTTTACCACTGGAAAAAGAGATGAGATGGTGTAGGCGGGCTGTGGGTTTTATTTTGTTACGCTCCAAAAGTTTAAGACGTAGTGCCTAGAGGAACTCTTTGGTCTCACTAGGCTGGTCTAATTATTAACAATACCTTGAACGCTCCATATGTCCAGAGGTGATCTTGAGCCTCTGTTTAAACCATTCCATTCCCACTGCCTCTTTGAAATTATCCCTGACCCCAAATCATACCTTAGCCCCTCAAAAGTCATAACATTATCTCTACTGCCTAGTTGTTAGTGGGTCATAAACAGCCTTGGGATATCTTTAATAATTAAGCTGCTATCTAATTCTTGAATTGTTAGCTACCTTTTGAAGTATTTTATCTTTCCATCAAGACTTAAGTATCCTGAGAGCAGGGACCAAGTTTTATATCTATACATTTTACTACAGAAAGAAGAAAGTGCTCATGGTACAGAAGCTAGTTTCAAGGGTTATTTACTGAGTACCTATGCTCTGATCTAAGGGTTGGGAGCAAACAGAAATGGACACAGAGTCTGTTTGGACACCAGCCCAGAGCAGTTCTGCAGGTTCCCCAGACCTTTCTCCATGAAGCCTGAGGTGGTATCTGCTACAACTGTAAGCAAACAAGTTGACACTGGCTTCTGATAGTGGCCCTGCGGGATTCCTGATAATGCAACAAACAAGCAGGATTGGAAGTATTGGAGGACACCTGGTTTCTAGATTTTGCCACTGGTCCTTCCTTTTCATCTGGTTCTTGGACTTTCTTAAGTCACCATCTGGCTACCTTAAATCACAGCCGGGAGGATTCCAAAATTTATATGGCTGAACATCATCCTGCCTTCCCTGTCCCATGCCAGTTCCAGCCTGGACTGAGGCCCCATTTGGCACACTCCTGTGTCTTTTGGCTTTGACTTGGTATGTGCTGTCTCTATATTGCCTGGTCTGGTTCCAGTTTGGGTCTAGGCCCCAAGTCCTTTCCCATAAGCCACTGTTTCTGGTGCCCAACAGGGTAGTCACTGGCCTTTCTGATTCTTGTTCTGTAATGTTTTTAATTGATTTCTGTTAACAATTCTATCCATGACACAGGGCATGGAAAGAATTTGAAATCCCACATAAAAGGAGGCACTGATCTTGGCTAAAATGAGATGCTAACCTGTCTTATACGTCTAAAGTACTGTAATAGTTATAGTATTATGTGGACCTTGAGCCTTGTGGTTTTCACTGCGTTTGACACTATGGACATGATGGACTTATTCAATCTTCAAACCAATGATCTGTTTGATCAAATAACTGGACAACACAGGGTGAGGGTGGGTGACAAAGTGGTGACCCAAGAAGAAAAATAATCAATCCAACCGGTGAAGAGTTAAGTGATGGCTGGTCCAGGGTATTTACTGCTTATGAGTTCACTGAATCAATCAATGTTAAGAAATGTTCTCCTTCTGCAACCACAGACTATGACTACTGAAGTCTCCAAATCTCTGACATATTTGCAGGAGAAAAATAAGTCAAAAGCAAAACAGCTTGCTACAAAAAGTAAAGATCATTCCTTGGCTTAAAACAATGACTGTACTCATTTGGAATTCAGATCGATTACCCTGACAACTTAGATTTTCACATTACTGTAAGAATAAGGAAAAATAGGTCTCTCTGAGTGGTTTTGCATTAGAATTTGTTAAGGAGAGAAGAATCATTAAAGTCTTCTCTGAGAAAATAAAGTAACAAAAATGTGTTTTGGATATTCTGGTACATTTTCAATATTTGATTGAGTTGTTATTCTTCCTTGTTCCCTGTAATCACACAGCCAAGGCTACTGAATCAACCCCACTGCTGAGTAACACTGCAAGATCCTCTCTAAGCTCATTTTAAAACAGCATTCCTCTGAGTCTTCAAAACCGAATTCTTCTGAAACTGGAACTGAGGTTAAATTTAGGTCAACATGGATTTCATAAAAGTAAAAAACCTTTAAAGTTTGTATTAAAAAATCATGTGTCCAAATGAACAGCCTTGGTTGGGTGATGATAATCAATATGACAAAAAGTTAAGTTCCCCTCTCCAGGCTTTCTAACAAGGAAGTTCTGAGACTTCATCCTCCACATTGAAATATTTCATCTCGACTTGGCAACACAAGCAGGACTGAATGTGATACTCACTCATCAATTTGTTCCGTTCTGTCGTCAGTAGTAACAAGTACATGTAGCCACGTGTCAGGTTAGTTCCTGCTCACATCAATTTGTCCCCATCCAGGTTCCTGGGATTCAATCTATGGTCATAGATCCACTCTGTTTTACTCTTACGCCTGTGTTCTTTTATGTAACTGTGCTGAAAACACCAGTTACTGTTCTTTTATTTTAACTCAAAATGGCTCCTCACTTTCTCTAACTATAAAGAAACCTTTCAGCAGAACTAACTTGCAAACATCCAAGTAAGTCAGTGTAAGTGACACAAATAACACTGCCACAATGCATTGGACTGTCTCACAGAACATTCTGTTCCTTATTCTGTCTAGAGGAGAAGATACAGTGGGGCCCTATCTGCCCCACTGCTTGCCTCTGCCATCCAGTTAGAAGATTTCACCCCAACACCAACAGGAAGCGTGCAATCCATCTGTAAGATGTGGTGGGAGGAAGGGATTGAAGCAAGTAGGTGATAGCACTAACTTTGAAGGCAGACTCCATTTTTAGAATACACGATAGATGGGGAAACTCAGTCTCTCTAAGACTCATCTCAAGAATGAGAGCAATAATTGGGTATCATGAGGCTTAAAAGAAACAATGGACGTAATGCTCTTCACATAGTATCTTGTTCATGTTAAGAGATGAATAAATGTTTCTAGCGTTCAGCATGTAATGAACACTCAATAAATATT
This sequence comes from Colobus angolensis palliatus, assembly GCF_000951035.1. Classification (NCBI taxonomy): domain Eukaryota; kingdom Metazoa; phylum Chordata; class Mammalia; order Primates; family Cercopithecidae; genus Colobus; species Colobus angolensis. The sequence goes on along the minus strand of NW_012119844.1, from coordinate 350,983 downwards.
GATTGAATAAATGGGTGAGTGACTAAATGAATGAATGGACAATCAACCAGATAAAAACCTGTTTTATGTTCCCAATACAGATTCCTCTCCTCTAGACTTAAATTTCTGCTTAAGAAATGGAATAGATTGTACATTGTGGGCTTAGTAATGTTGGAAAAGGGTAGATTTGCTCCCAGGGTCTCCTAGGAGAAAGAGTGATGACTTGGGCCAATTCCACACTCCCCTGCTGGCAGAATTCCCATACCAATCCACAGGAGCCAGGTGGAGGGTTTTCTGAACCCTCACCAGGGGATCATTATTGAACAGATGCAATTAAAATGAAAATAAGATCACAAGCCCTGCTTGCAGTGCCTTGTAAGGCAGCATGCAAGTTTTGAGCCTACCCTTAATCTCATCCACACCTAGAGTCATTATGGCATCCTCTTGGTCTGCCTTACACAAACCTGGGTTACTTGATTAAAGGACTGAACTCCTGGGTCTCTGCCTCTTTATACTCCCAAACTTGTTCAGTTCCTTGATCCTCTGATTCTCTAGCTCATGAATAGCTTGTTGCTTTTTGTGATACCTGGGTGAGGAAACTGAAGCATGAAGTGAGGGAGGGCTCCCTGGACCTCAAGATCAAAACCTCAAGGCCTTTTCCCAAGCATCTTTCCTCTCCCAACTTCATCCTTCCACAACTAAGAAGGATGATCAGAAAGAGAATGGCAGGCTAACATCCTCAATGGATCTATGACTGGTAATGGAATAAGACAGGCCCCAAAACTTGGCTTTACCAGAAAACTGCACCAGAAATACTGACTTAAATTGAAGGCCCCTGGTATTTAATGAAGTCTTGTAGAATTTTCCAGATTTCTTCAGTGGAAGGCTTCCTTAAATCATTTTACAGAGGCCTTTTTGAGACAAAGAAGATAGTTTCTCACTCACCTTTTTTATTCCAACTACTGTTCAGCTTTGGGGACATATTTTAGTTCACTTTTAATATTCTGGATTTCCGATAGATTGACTGCAGGTCCTGGAAGTTTCTTTGCTCCTGGAATTGGCTTCTTCTCCTCATCTGAGGTGGGAAGAACACCCTGAAGAGAAAGGAGAAGAAATCCAACTCACCAAAAAAGACATTTGATCTCTTTGGGCCATGAGCATGAACCAGAAAAAAAAAAAAATTAAAGCAACAATGATGTCAAAGTGTGTTTCTAGCAGAGTGACTGTCCCTTGTGTTGTTGAGACAGCCTTAGAGTTTCAATACAATCTCCTAAAGTTTGCTGTGAAGTGTGGAATAAAGTTGGAAGAAGAAAACAAGTAATTTCCACATAACTTAGAAAACACTAGAGTACATTCAACTTCTGATAACTAACAAAAATTACCACTAGTTCAAAGGATTTGTGTTTCCAAGAGAAGCATCTTACAAGATTGACTTTAATTTATAATCATACAATTATAATATGCCTGACAGCAAAGATTTGTACAATGTTAGAGCATAGCAGGCTCTAACAATAATTTAGTACAGGAGCTTCCTGTTTTGTTTGGGGTGTAGTGGCTGCCAGTCTTTGTTCAAATAACATCTTTGGGATGCATAAACAAACTGAAACAAACGTAAGCAAAACCTTTTTGAATATGGGCACCACAAGAGAGAGCGGCAGAGGAAGCCCAGCTCTCTCCTGCTTTGGGAAGTATTTTAAATTTCCTTTCATTGAATGTTATATTTTTGTTGCAGCTTTAGGGCAGGACCCACATCCTATCCTTTTTTGTGGCATTTCCAATGTCTGGCACAGAGATGCGCGTGCATACTTGTTGACTGTTGTTTAATTGGATCAATCCCAAGAATGTACCATAATGAAAATCTATGCCTCTATGTGCATACACCAAACACACATATAATGGTAACTATAAAACAGGATCAGTTGCTGTGTGTGGCTCCGAGAACTTCAACTCATGTATACAGAAAAAAAGTTGATTATTAGCCCCTTCCTTCTATTTGCTAGAGGTGGTGGGTAGGGGAGGATTGTTCTCTGTGGCCCCAGGGAAAGGTGTTGAACATTTGATCACCGTGGCAGCCTTGAGAACGCGCCTCTCGGATCAGTTTACTGCAGAGAGGATAATTGAATGACGGCTCCAGCTGCTTCACATTGAAATCCAGCCATCCATCACCAAGCTGAGGTCACACTTCCCACGGCTGCTTGTAGCCAATGAGCGAGTGCGACAGGAATTCTAAGGCGGGCCCATTCCTGGGAGACTTGCGACTCCTCTGCGGAGCGACTTCACCTGGAGAACTTGCCTCAGTACAGCACTGAAGTCTGAGATGCTTCCACCCAACCCTCTATCCCTCTCTCCCTCCCAGCCTCATGCAGCTCCCTCCCATTTTTCCTTACAAATGTTTTCCCCAGCAAATATCTTTGGGTCAGTTTCCTGAAGGACCCAAACTAACACAGGCTGGCGGAGAGCTCCATCTGCTTGGCCAACAACTGGGTGAACCAATACAGTTCCCGGGAAAAGAAATAAGTAACTGCATGTTTGCCTCTCACCAGAGAGGGTGGGCCCTATGCTCTATGCCCCGCCTCCACCCCACCCTTACCCTCAACCCCCACCAGCAGCCCTGTCATTTGGGTATTAAAGCTGATGGTGTGTGTTAATCCCTGTCTGGATCCTATGTCTAGTTCTCGAATTGGTTAGAACCTAAAGGAAGAAAGTATTCAAGCTTCCCCAAACTCTAACAAATTGCTTAGTAGACACGTCCTTTATAGAAATGTTTTTAAATTGTTTATCAGAGGGGATGAGTAGACATGAAATATTGAGGTGCTATTCTTCTACTAAGGGCTAATGGCTTTTCCTACAGTCATTTTCTTTAGATCTGGTACAGTGCTGATGAAATAGCTAACGTTTCACCCAAACAAAATGATAAAGTATTTCAATGTAGACTATAACTGCTGTAAATATCTGGAAAATACTGTTTCCCTGGGTCAGTGTACAGAGCCCTAGAATCAGCTGGGTTTTTTTTTTTTTTTTGTCATGCATACAAATTTATCACTTATAAATGTAGATTTAGAAGTAATAATTAAAACCGTAAAGCATCCACTTGGAGGACTAGATATTCCAAAATGTTCTTTGCTATGCTTTCAGAAAGAATTTTTTAACAAGGCTATAAAGTGCTGTGTGTGTGTGTGTGTGTGTGTTTTATATACGTGTAGTGGTGAAATGAAAAATGTTTCCTCACTTATAAATGTTCCCACGGCTGTTAGGTGGGTAGATCTTAATAAAGAAGCATGAAAGAGAAAAATGTTTCCAATTCCTTCTATTAAGTTCCTGGAGAAGTCACATTTACTAACTTTGTAATATCAAAATGTTCTATATTGGCACATTTAACACATTAAAGCCAATGTCTGTACTTACATGTTTATATGCAAAAATTTTGAAGTGAACATATGCAGATTAATAACAATATTTAATAGGTACCTTCCTCTCAAGTTATTAAAACTTCAATGCATTGTGTTTTTTTATTTATCAGCGTAAGACTTTTACCACTTGATTTGGTAAAGTCACATATAATGAGAAATTATAGTTCAATATATTTAGTAATTAGACATGATATTGACTCAGGAAGAAGGGGGTTAATGGTGCATTTTCTTAAATGAAACTTCTCTCATCTTTTAAAAACATAACAGGAATCAGATTCCATTTATTTTATGGATTTGTAATTGTAAGAATTATACTAAGTTAAGGCATAAACAAACAGGGTTCCAGATGGCCCCATTTAGCTACTAAATAAGTCCTTTTTTAATTTTGTAAGTGGATATTTGAATGAAGAAGGGACATGAAAGACATTCTTTGGCTTAGATAAAGAGAGTGTAAAAGAAGCCTTACCAGCTACAGCAGCATTCTCAGTTTCAGGAATGGCTGTTGTGAAGGGAAATGTTTCCCTTGGGGGTCACAGAGTATTTGTAAAACTTGGCAAAATAGTGAACCATATTCAAGTGATACACCTTCATCTCCCTCATTATTGCCAGATATCCTACTGAGTTTTTCCCTAAACTCTCCTGTGTGGGACAATACAATCTGACGTGCTCATTCATGCTCAAACACCAAAGATTTAGTAATAACGGCACACTGTTAACTGTTCTAAGTTACATGTACTAACTCATTTAATCCTCACCTCAACTATATAAATCTGGTACTATTATCATGCCTGTCTTACAGTTGAGGAGACTCAGGCACAGAAGGGCTAAGAAACTTGCCCCAAGGCCACACAGCTAGGAAGTGGCTAGACCAGAATTAAATGTTTGCATCTTGTAAAGGAGCCAGGTGGAGAGGGAAATAATTAACAGAAAATCCCAACATGCTATTTTGTGGCTTAATGATGATAGTGTTTCAGTCAAAAGAGAGATTTGGGAAGCTTAGTAGAGGCTTGTCAATACCCTTCAAATCACTTCAAGCAAGCAGCTGATTGTCTTACGCAAAAGACCAGCCCTGTTTATTAAGGTTTGGCTGTAAGGCCTCAGTGTTGGGCACGTGCCCATCTGTGGCTGGGCCAAGCAGATAGGTGTACTCCAGCAAAGGTCTTACCAGAAGCATAGGTGGGCCAAAGACAGGGTCAGTGCTCACAGGCCTTGGCAGACAGCCAAAGATTCATTTTGGCTTCCTGCTGGGGAACATCCTCTTCACATCTGAGAGGGTGTCAGGATCAAAAATCCTTCTGAGTTTAGATGAGGAACCTACTGAATGTGATAGAGGTGATCTGTTCTGTTCAGAGATGATATGTTGTGATCTCTATACAGTAATTATCCTCATGCAAGGCTAGGCAATGAACAAAACTTAAGTCTACAAAATTAAGCAATTCCAAGTTTGCAAACTAGATAATGATAATAAATGTGGATGTATATGTTGTTTCAAATCCACATTTTATTTTCCCTTTCAAACTATGCCTTAAAATGTGACTGGGGCCTGAAGCTAATTGACAAAATCCTGTTTAACCCATCCTGTGGCCAAGCCAAGCTGTCTAACTACTCCCCTCACAATGTTGTCTTCGTAAGAAACTTAATCTGAGGTCCAGGCCAGAGACTGAATCATTAGATCCCACTCCCTCCCCAAGACTCCACAAATCCTGAGAGTTTATTTCTGCTTTTATGGTAAAGAAATACCATCCCTAGCTCCACCCTCCTGCCCAATGAGCCCTATGAGAAAGGTATGGTACAGTTCAAGAAACACACTCCATCTGTTGGGCAGTAAGTTGCTCCAAAAAAAAGAAAAAAAAAAAAAAGGAAGAAAGACAAAAAGAAAAAAGAAACATCCCTTGGGTCTTTGTATCTTTGTGAATACATCACTCCCTCCATCCTATGAAAAATACTAGTTGGCCATTTGTATATGTGGTTAATTATAAAGTAGGTGTTCACAAACCAAGCTGTATCAGTTCTTATCTATTTTAGAATGCACTGCAACCATCAGATTAGATACAAGGCAAGAGAGAGCAAAGTGCTTCCCCAGTCCCCTGAGACACTTGTGTGGAGGAAAGTACCAGTTGTACAAAGAAGAACCAGGGGCCATCTGTACCACAGGTGGAAAATGAAATGTGAGCCACCAAAACAGCTGTTACATCAGTCAATTTAGTGAGAAAAGTGGGTCAAACTACCTTCCGACTGATTGCCATGGTAGTGACAGACACAGTTTAAGAGGACGCACAGGAAGCAAAGAAAAATATAATTACAGATAAATGAAGGTATACAGGAATTCCACCGCCATCCCTTCTACCTCCCCATGCCTTTTCCTTACAACATGCAAAAACAATAGGCCCAGGAGTGCTTCATGAAAATTGGATAATTATATCAAGTGATAAAAAATAGTTTATGGAATACCTACTAAGCTATGCTATGTCCATTATATCATGCCTCTTCCCTCACAGTGACCCTCTGAGGAATGGAGGGGATCCTATTTTGCAGACGCAGACTCTGAAATGCTTGGCCCAAGTCCCAGATGGAGACCTCATGATCATGAGTAAACTTGATGGCAAAGTTAACAGCACCAGAACTTGAGATTATGTAACCATAAAAGCAGAGTAGGGCCAGGTCTTTCCAACTGGTATGTTCAAAATTTGTATTCATCAAGAGTGACTTAGTGGCTGCAATTCCGGCACTTGATGATATCACTCAAATACTCCATCTCTTCCTTTCAAAAATTATCTTTCTACTGATAGGAGACTGGAACCACTAATTTAGGACCACATCAGGAATATTCACAGGAAGAAAAGGTTAAAGGCAGAACAAAGTTTTATTAGGAACTTTTGAAATGGTAATAGATATTCTTTTGGGACAAATACCAAAAATGTCACTTGGTAAAGTTTAAAAGCCTTTTTACCTTTGTAAAAAGATGAAATACATTTTGCTGTGCCTTGTGGCTTTATTTGATTCCATTTTCCATGTCTTGTGCTAATAAAATGTTCCAAAACCTTCACTATCTTTTTTCAGAATCAGACCTTCCAGGTTTCAGCAGAAAAGTTACAATTGGGTAAGAAATAAAAACATCTGAAGAAGAAACTCTTCCCTTTTTATGGCATTCATTATTAATTGTAGCCTCCAATTTAGCAGACCGGGTACTTGAATTTGGGGGAGAAGTAAAGAATTAGAAAGAGGAAAACTACAGAAATGGAGGCTTGATAGACTCCCTTGCAAAGTACCCTTTTCAAAGGAAACATTTAGAGATTGAGTTTTTGTTTGTTTGTTGTTTATTTGAATCCCCAAATAATTTAATGTGCTTACTTCCTGCATTTCCACTTATCAGAAGCTCTACTAAATATTATTACATCCTGCTCAGTTGGATAAATGATCCCAAGTGAAAACTTACCAATCTAGTGACTACTGCTAGACCAAAAACTTGTCAGAGGCTTTATCCTCCCCACCACACACATGTGCACACACACACACATACACACAATCAATCAATCAATCAATCAAATAATCAGTCAATCAACAGACTGGAAGTTAAACTCAGTACCTTCAAATAATGGTGCCAGGTACAGTACTTAAATTTGGCTGAAGGGAAGGGAGGAGGCAGTGCGTTTCAGGGCTGACTAAGTAAGACAACTAAAGAAACGTACATACTGTATGTGATTCCTTGACAGTCATTTGCCCCCTCCCTTGTCCTGGAGAGCCAGCCCTTGCCTTGCCTCTGCCCCCTCTAGTGAAGATTTTAGAAAGGAAAAACATTGCTGTGTTCTTAGAGCTGAGGTTTCCTCACCTCCTCCACTTCGGGAGTACATTCTTTTCTTCTGGGGGGTTGACCTGCTCCTGGTCGAAAGGCTCCCATTGGAATATTGATATTTGCCTAAAAGAGAAAATGGGGTAAGTTTAGCTCAAGAAAAGTAAGAAATTGCAATGACATTCTGAGACAGTAATCATTGTGAAGAAAAATGCGTCTGAAAAGTACATCTTCAAAGCTTTTTATCTCAGGAAAATTGCTGTAATGACAGCATAAAAATATGCAAAGGAAAATTTGACTTCCATTTATTACAGATTACATTTATTACAGATTTCATTTATTACACATGCTTAGGTCTGTGCAGTGATTTTACAATTTCTTGTTGGATGGAAGAATTGGAAGACAGTTTGTTCTGGCTGTTGCCCTCCTGAGGTGCATATTATTTTTCTTTCTCAAGGATAAAGAGGGAACATATAATGACAGGCAAGGAGGAAAGAGCATCTGCATAAGTCATCCCACACCTTAGCCCTCCTTCCAGTCCTTCAAATTTACCACGTGGGAGGGGAGACATTTACACGTCCTAAGCTACCTCCTCCTTTCCATAATGTCCTGCACTTTATTGCCTTAGTCTCTGAAATTGACACTCTTCTACCTTCTTCCCAACATGTACTTGTATGGGTCAGTAAGGAGCAAAGAGGGTACTTGGCCAAGTTCCCTTTGTATCACCACTCATTGACTCTTCTCTTTTATGTTGATAACATACTAATCTCCATCAGTGGTAAACATAAAATACCTTCATGACATCCTCTAAACATTAAATTAGGTAGGGATATATTGACACTGTAATTTGAACTTGGTGAGATAATGTGTAAATTTGAATTTTGCCCATACTTATTTGATGTCAAATGGTGAAAATATGTAATGCAGATCAAAAATGTCTTCAACCAGTATTATCACTCACATAAAACAACCATCAAATACTATTTTAAAGTAGAATACAATATTTTTCCACTGAAGATAAAGTGTTGCCTTATGAGTAATTGGATATGTGGGCTTGAAAGTTGAAATTTCGTTTTGATGTTATGCATGTAAATGATGCCTGAACAAAAGGAGCAAAATATTTTTTTATCTTATGACATGGATTGTATGATTTTGGCACCACACCAAAGGAAGTTATTAGGAAGTGTGGTAAGTCCCATTTGGAACTGCCTGGTACAAGCTCTGTTGCCAGGGGAATGATTAACCCTATGAAACAGGAAGCATCCAGTGTCCATGTTCATGCAACATGGCAGGTCTGTATCGTGCTCCCTTCAGGAGCAGGAGGTGACTTTCCTACCCAGGAGCTTTAAAACACCCCATCCTTACTAGAATAATGCTGATACCACAGAAAGAAATAGATCCAAAGTATTCATGGAAAGTAACCAGAGAGGTACATCATTGTGGAGCCATTCCTAGTACCAACAAACCAAGGAGTATTTTTAATCAGTATGTACCACATATGTTAAAATATAAACCCAGCACAACTTTAGAGAAAAGCATTTTAAAAACCTAAGGCTGAGCTTTCTATGCTATTCTTACGTGTAATGGAAATACCAGGTGGCCTAGAGTGGGAGGAGGAGGGAGCATAAGAGAGAAGAAAGACTTGTCTTATATGGTGGCAAATATGGAGCCATACTTCATGAATTCCAGGATGCATCTCTTTTAATATCTCTGGTCAGAATGTGTCTTACAACCAGCAGTGTCCTACAATTTTAGTTGGCACATTTGCTTTATTTTGGCAGGATGTAAAATAATAGTATTTTACAATTGACAGCATCTTAGATTGGATGAAATATCATAGGGGCCTGAATAAAGAAGATCAAGACAGTGTAAATAATACAGAAGATAATCCATATTGGACCAATAGACTATTTCCATCACTACAGTTTGGATGAAAGAGGGGAAAAATCAATATAGAGATTATTTGGGGAAAAAGTTAACCAGTTAAAAGTTTAAATTGTCCCTACCCCAACCCATTTATTAAGCATCTACAGGGGGCATCTTCCTAATGGTGAGCTCAAGTTATCATATTGTTTCTGAAAGACTTGATTGCTAAATTAACTCATTTAATCAAGTATATATGCTCTATAGTAGATTGTAGTTTTTAGTAAGGGGACATGTAAAGGTCATCCAGAATAATATAATATTGTGAAGGGCATGTTATGAGATGACTACTCTTCCTGTTTGGAGATTAATTTTAGTGATGCGCCCCCATGTGGCCTCTACATGTTTCATGGGTGGCTTACAGTAGTGAAAAGAGCCTAATGCTAGCAGTTGCCACAAGTTAATCTGTGCTTGAAAAAGTAACAATTGCTCTGGGTCTCATTGTCCCCATTTGTAATATGAATGTTAGGCTGTGCCAACGGTTTTCAAACGTCTTAACCAGGGAACCCTTCCTTCCTTCAAATGAAGTACTGTAAGAATATCTACAGTGCAAAGCAGGCAGAGGTGGAGGGTTTAAATACCTGCATCCTCACAACAAACTTTTGAGGTTAGTATTATCATCTTCATTTTACTGATGAAGAAATGAATCCTCGGAGAGGCTAATTCTCTCAAGGTCATACATATAGTTCCAGGAAAAGGCAAGATTCCAAATTGAAGCTGCCTGACTTTAGGGACAGACCTTCTCACTCTCTCAAACCCGTCTCTTTTCACGTGGCCAAAAATAGCTCTCACCAGCTCTAAAATTCTCTAAAGCAGCTCTGATATTGGAGACTTACACTTTGAGAGTGGCCTTTGAAAAGGGGCACATAAAATGGATAATTTCATAATAGATACCAAAGAAAAGCCACATTGAAAAATGAGCCATTAACTCACCGACTTGACACTTTTTCTTCTTTAAAAGCATAACTCAAGAAATCAGAAAAACCTAAATGGAGGTTTTTTGTTTTGTTTTGTTTTGTTTTGTTTTGTTTTTTTGACAGCAGATATTGACAGGAACCAAAGCAGCCTGAAAATATGTCGAACATTCAATCATAATGTGCACCAATAAGGGAGTATAAGAGGCACGCTTTGTCAATTGCAGCATGCATTATACTATTAACAAGACGATTAGAGATGTTTCATTAGTATAATTATAGGGCAGTAATCTTTGAGTGACAAGTCATAGAATAAATTATAGCCATAAGAAAAATTCCTTATAATTTGAATTTGATGAAAATATGTAGATCTGTAGCTCTCGATTTTTATTCCATTGGCCAGAAAATTGGGTCATATTTTGTCTCTTTCACTGACTTACTCTGTGTTTAAACACAAATGAAATACTTTCTCAGCGACTAATTTTTCTACCTACAAATTGAGTATGGTATTTGCTACTAAAAATAGGCTTAAAATACAAGCTAAACTTTTATGAAAGAATAAACAAACAGAAAATGTTTAACATCGATGACCTAGAGTTGATATTAGGTTAGGCTTCCTTCTCCCCACAGATTCTATGTAAATGCAAAGGAAGCAGTCTCTTTTTTTCCTTTTGTAATGCAATCCTTTGTATTTCTTTTCCCTCCTTGAGGTTTATTCATTTTAGAGATTTAAAAATATGCCCCTGATGCAGCAGACCTGGTGCATCACTTTCCCAAGCTATATATAATTTGTTACATCCTCCAAGTTGGGAATGGAAAAAAAATCCACTAGATCATCTTTTGCCAGAATAGGATACAGTTCCCTGATAGAAGACCTATCTGATGTGAAATTAATACTACACTTGATCTCACTAGGTGAAGAAAAGTAGAAAGAATTCCCTGTAAGTTAATTCCACTACTCCCTTAATTATTTGTATTGTTCTCTTTGCTTGGCTCCAGGCTTTAAGCCCAGAGGATTCTGGAAACAATATTTCCTCCACACCCCTTTCTGTGTGGCTTACAATGGAATGACATCTTCTTTCCCCAGTGGATTGGATTCTGATAGCTGCCAGCCGGCTGGGTACTGACAATTCCTATTGAACTTTGCTTTCCACAGTCATTGTTCTCTCATCTCCCCCTCCCTTTTTGTCCCCACTCTGTCTCTCCTTTTCTGAACCCACTGTGAGTTTTCTGAGCAGTTCAGAGGCTTCTGGAGTTTCCTCCCAATGCATTATTTGTTTCAGATGACCCCATACTGATTCGATCTTTACTTTTCAAAGGATTCCAGCAGCTCCTGCCAGAATCTATAGCCTCCCCCATGCCATTCTTCTGTAGTATGGACAGAGGAAATTCTACAGGGTTGCATTTTGCATTATTTCTTTCTGCTCTTTCCTATTCTCACAGTCTTAGTCGTTCTCTGAATGGAGCAAGATATGACATTTTGAGATTTATAGCATCTTTACAGAAGACTTCAGAAAGAGGTTTGTTTTTTCATAACAGATTAGAAAATGAGATTCTTGTTTGATATATTAACATAAAATGAGAGACACATACATATCTACCTACTAAAATATAGTCAACTTATTTTAAAATAAAATTCTATATCACTGGAATGCATAACTGCTTAGGGATTCTTGAAATGTGGAGTGGATTCAAAACACGGAAAACTTTCCCACATAACACAATTTTGAGAAACTTCTACTTTGCCAGTGTTCTTCACCCATGATGTTTCACATTGAAAATGTTTTTATTTTTGCTGTGTTCTCAACACTTTTTTGTTCTCTTCAATAATTTCCTGAATGACTCAACTGTAATCTCATCATCCAGAGAAAGGCAGATTTCAGGAATGTACTGTACAGCTATTAAGATAATGTGCACAATTGGTCGGGGGCAGGTTGTATTTCTGAAGTGCTTTTGGATGTCAACATAAAAAAACATGACATCTTTTTGCAAGTGTATGACTGCTTTGCCTCATGTCACAAATATAGAGCTAGGCAGAGCCGCAATGGTCATTAGCTGGAGGTAATACTGAACCCATCTGAGAGTAAGACTCCTACATTCCAGTTCTTAATACACTTAAAAGAAACCAGCATTGGAAATCATAAACAATGTATTATAGTGGTTTATGTAAGAAACAGTAGATCTATGATCAAAGAAAAGGGCTTGTCTCTACATTAAAACAAATGGCAAATGAAAGTTAATTTTTAATGTTTTAAATTTAAATAAAATATTGAAAGAAGGCATGTATGATCATTATGATTTTTAGCTTTAATCTATCAGATTAACAATGGATGGTGATAGTCTATTCCTCTATACCAATGATTGTCATATATTTGGAATCATTTTTAAACTGGAAATCCTACACAGGAAACACTTAGAGTCTTTAATGCCTATCTGTAAATATTTTCATCTTCCATGGAAACTGCTTTCTTCTTCCACATTATGCCTTAGATAAAGGAGAGTGGAAGAACAATGACAACTAGTGGGGAAAGGAAAGAAGTACTGAAACATGGAGCATCAGAATATTCTCTTTCTCTTCTACACATAGATTGGGTAGCAACAGAAAACTTCCCATGCTAAGAAGCCACATACTCACTAATGATGTAGGACTCATATAATTTTTTTCAAATGTATCATAAGTTAGATTTAGTTTTACAAACGGCTTAAGTTGATTTAGCCATGGTTGTTTGAATTTCAGGACCATGTTTATCATTGAGTCTCTTTACTTTGTACTTTTAATTCCAAGGCAACTTACTCTTAAGGTGACTTTAATCAGTGTAGACTATCTTCTTCACTGAAATGCCGACAGTGTTTCTAAATATTGAGTTCTTTAAAAGGGAGGCACCCAGCATCCATAAAACGGTAATTGCCTCTCAAGTAGCCTTGGTGCTTATGATTACCCTTAAAATGGTCCACACCCACTCCTCCAGCCTTACTCTCTGTGCCAATGGTGGGGACAGTAAGTAAAGACAGCATTGCAGAGTGGTTCCAAACACAAGCTTTGGGATCAGACTGAATAACTGATGTTAGGGCTTGACTATCCTACTTACAAATTGTATAATCCTGGGGGAGTTACTTCACTTTTCTAAACCTAATATTATGATCCATGGAAATCCCACTGCACTGGGCCAGGTATATGGTAAACCTTGAATAAACTGAAACTATTATTGTCATCCTGATAATAAACCTTAGAAGTTATTCTCAAGAAGTTCACAGACTTACAAGCTGGACAGAGACTTAGAAGTCATTTAACTGAAGCCTCTCCCTTTGAAGATCACAAGGACCAGGGGTGTGAATTTACACAGTAGAGCTAAGACTGGGGCACAGGACTCTTTTGGTTAGCCATGAAGTTCTCAGATCTCATGGAAGAGGACAAGTAATATTCAGCTTACTTTCATTAACGGTGGAGAGAAAGGATCAGTGACAATCCAGAGAAGATTGGCTCTGTGTGAATTGGGGCCCTAAGGAGGCCTGTGGTGGTTCCCAAAGTGGGTGTATTCAGGAGAAAGAAGGACAGGCAGCTGCTGCCAGTGGCTGGTGTCACTTGGTCTCATTAGAGAGAGTCACCAAACAGATCGCTGATGGGATTAGGTTCCAGCAGTTCTAGCTTTCCCCACCACCTGTCATGTCAAATTCTTTCATTTGAGGGAGAGGACCCAATATGCAGAGTGTGCTGATGTTACCTTGGTTGCAGCTCAATTCCCACCAACAGTAGGGTTGTAAGAAGCAGCCTGGAGAGACCAGAACCGGAGTTGGCAATCTATAGCCCACAGGCCAAATCCAGTCCACCACCTGATTTTGTAAATAAAGTTTCACTGGGACATAGCCACAGTCATTCATTTACGTACTGCCTATGGCTGCTTTTGTGGTACAACAGCAGAGCTCAGTAGCGGGAACAGACCAAACAACTCACAAAGCCTAAAATATTTATTATCTGGTCCTTTATGTAAAAGATTTGTCAACCTCTGGCATAGAACTTTATCAGCTGCTTAGGGGACAAAGGCCCTCTCCAGGCTAAGAAAGAATCAACTGATTCTTTCAGGATATTTTTATGCCCCCGGCAGAGATTTAACTAATACAACTAAAGAGAAGTGTAGGATTACAATCCCTTTACAATTCAAAAGTCATCTCTTCTTCAGTGTGGATGTGAAAGACTACTGTCTACCTCCTGTAAGGGTGGTTCTAGTTCTGGCCTCCCTCTTATTCTGGTGCACGGAGGAGATGGAATAAGTTGAAGACAAAGCCAAGGCCATTCCATGCATTATTTGGATAGTTAGAAGGCTCATCTCTGAAGGAATTTGTATACTATAAACCAGGCACTTGCCATAGATTATTTTGTCTATTCATTATAATAACCTTATTAAGTAGTATGATTGCCCCCATTTTACAGAAAGGTAGACTAAAGGTGAACTAACATTGCAGAGATTTGTAACTGTTTGACTCCATGTTGTCTGGAGGTGCATTAATTCAACTCCTGAAATGCCTGACTGTTCAAACTATGGTCAAAAGTAACTTAAATTCACCCAAGCCAGACAAACTAGAAATCTAAGTCATTGTTTCTGGAAGTTTGCACTGCAAAACACTATCTTGTAAGATAGTCACTGAAAAGGTCCAATATGTTTAGAAAACATTGCATATGTTTCTGCCCTCTTAGAAATAACTTGATGCCATTAGCAAGTTATGGACTCTGAGAAAAATTTTCAAACATTAAACCATATTAGCCTCTAATCTATAACAACATCCCATAAAACTAGTATGCCAAGGAACACACTTTGGGAGCTGTTGAAGTAGATGATGGTGGTGAATGTGATAATAGCTAATATTTATTAAGCAATTATGGTGAAACCAGGCACTGAGCTGAGTATTGACAAGCATTAAATTCATTTAAACTTCATAGTAATCCTATGAGATAAAGACTGTTACTAATTCTTCTCTTGATAGATGAGGAAACTGAGGCACAAAGAGGCTAAATAACTTTCCCAAAGTCTTGCATCTAGTAAGTACTGGAGACCTTGAGTGCCTCAAACACATGGATCAGGGATCAATTCATCTTTGTGTATACTCTATACTTAGCACAGTGCCTGGCACATATTATGCACTCAGGAAATAACAAATGAACTGAATTGGAGATAAAATCCTAATAAAAATAAGTGACTAGAAGATATGGAGTAGAACATTTCAGAGCTTTAAATGGTATTTACAGTGAGGAGAGTCCCTTATTAATCAGGGCTTCTATTTGTTCCAGACAAGACTAACCTAGATAATGTCCGTACTATAAACCATTGTGTATGGTGTAACCATGTTCATATTTTATTTCATGTACCCTACTTAAGGTTAATGCAAAGATAATAGGAAAATATCAGATAGTGCTGATCCTATTTACCCACAAGAAATAATATTTCATTTGAAGGTGCATTAAATTGGGCCTTTTGTGTGGCATAAAATATATCAAAAGAGGCAATACCACATCTATAAAGAACCGCTGTATTGCCTTTGTTGGCAGAATGGATGGATCTTTTGTAATGCGATATAATAACGGCTACTGAGAACAGTCAGTCACAGCTTTTAAAATATTACAAATCTAAAAATATATCAAGGTCAAAATTAGTAAATAAAATGCTAGTGAATTTTCAGTGTGGATTTGAGGGAGGCCAGGGACCATTAAGGAAGAAAAACTAACACACTTTCCGTTTTAAAAGTAAGAGGGAAAAAAGGCAGCCCGAAAGAAGACTGTTTTTGTGTCCTGAAAAAATAAAAAGGAATTTTTATGTTTAGCACTTCCAGAGGTTCAAATTCAGTGATTAAAAGATATTACTTCTCACAACTTTGACATAAAGTATTCCTGAATGATGATAATAATTCTAATAATGGTTGGCACTCAATGTGTGCTTACTATGCTGTTTTTTTGTTTTTTCTTTTTTTTTTAGATGGAGTCTCACTCTGTTGCCCAGGCTGGAGTGCAGTGGCACAATCTCGGCTCACAGCAACCTCTGCCTCCCAGGTTCAAGCGATTCTCCTGCCTCAGCCTCCTGAGTAGCTGGGACTACAGGTGTGTGCCACAATGCCTGGCTAATTTTTTGTATTTTTAGTAGAGACAGGGTTTCACTGTGTTAGCCAGGATGGTCTTGATCTCCTGACCTCGTGATCCGCCCACCTCAGCCTCCCAAAGTGCTGGGATTACAGGCATGAACCACTGCGCCCGGCCTACTATGCCGTTTTAAGCATTTTATACATGTAGCCCTAGGAAGTGAATACTATTATTTTTTTCTCCATTTTACAGATGTGGAAATAGAGGCGCAGAGAGGTCAATTAGGGAGAGTAATTTTCCCATGATCTTACACCAGTCCAGGATGGATTAAGGACCCTAGTAATATAGTTTCAGAGCCCATGCTACTAACTGCTTCTACACTGGGTAAAAGAGAAGATTCAAAGGCTCAAGGATGTCCACAGGTCTGGGATACAAAATATAATTCCACTACCACTGTCATGGAAGTCAGAGGCTCACGAGGTAGACACCAGAGGGCTGGATGTGACAATGCAGAGTGGAATCTTGCCAAAGGCATAGGCCCTTCCTTGGTGGTTTGTTCAATGACATGTTTCCAGAGGTTGTTGTACATCCTACCACTTAAGAACCTCTTCAATTTAAGGATCTGTATTAGTCATGACAAGGAAAGATCTGTCCCTCCACCTACCTCTATCAGTGGTGTTTGCTAGGATTTCTAAACCCCTTGATGACGTGTTTACAACCTGGCCACAAGCACAGCCCTCCACAATACAGTCAACCATTTATGATTGTGTTTCTGTTGTGATGGTACATCAGGCCTAAAATATTCAGGAACTGCCACATGACCTGCAGTATTCAGGAAAGTCCAAGAAAAAAGTTCCTTTGGAGAAAGCACAGACAGGCTCCATGTTGATGGAAAGGTGGAATTTTACAATAAAGCATTGTGCCCAGTTTCAGGGTGGAAGCCCGTTGAGAGTCAAATACAGAGCCCTTAAGAGAAATAACAAATTAAGTATTGAGTAAAAACAAATACTGAAAGTTATTTTCATAATTGTATTTTTGTTTCCAAATGCCTGCTTCCTCCTTCCCTTTTTGTGGGTGACACTTAAGTCAGTTTAAACAACCAAGGAATTTGTTTGCTGGGAGGGCATGTGGAGAACTAATAACATGTGAATTTTAAAAGATAAATACCCAAGCCCTGGGAAGAACACTTAACTACAAAAGGATATTATTTGAAGAAAGATGTATTTCAAACAGATGAGTCAACAAACTGTGACTCATCTGTTTGCGCACATATCAATTGGAAATTAAAAATAAAATTGAATATATCCTCTATCAATGAACACATCAAAAACATATCAAAAAACATACACATTACATTTTTTAGAAGATAATTTAATTCTCACTTATAGACTGATTGTCTTATAATTCAGAACAATTAAATAAAAATAGCTTACTTCTCCTGTCTCAGTTGTACCTAACTGGTTTTATATCCTTTCTCAATTGTACCTTACAAATCTTATGAAGAACTTTATTTTCTTCTTGAAGTTCATCATGAGCTAGGAGTGAACAATCACCAGAAATATGACTTACTAAGCAATCAGGCAAGAAGTTGAAGAGCTGTTGTTAAAATACAAATATACCTACTTACCTGGATGGCTCTAACATTGGAAACTGGCTGTTTCGACATATTCATGCAGTCTTATCCCTAAAAAAACAAGTAAGAAACTGTTAGAGGTGGCAGCATTCAGATTCTCAGTCTTGATAAATTAGAATTTAACTCATGATTCAACTGGGCAGTCACCCCTTTCACTGGCCATATGTTCTTTCAGTCTCAGTTTCCAAAGTTACTAAGAGACTCTCCTTCCTAATGCCTCGGGTGAGGGAACACTAGAGCGCCAGGATAAATCATTCAGGAGGAGAAATGGTGAGACGCCTCGCCCCTGATGCTAATGATATACAATCAGAAACTTGAAAGGTGCTATCATCTCCTTCCCTGCCCTCCTGACCTTCTGCCAAGAGCAGCAAAGCAAAGAGATTGTGGAAATAAAACACCTTTGTTCCGAGCCTCTGAAGTTCTTGGCTTGAAACTGAACTTTTAATCTGAATTCATAATTGCCAGGGCTGCTATAGTTCATTGGGAGTGCCTCCTCTTTGTTGAACACCCAAAAAGAAATGGCCTGTACCACTTCCTTAACTGCTGCAATGCTCTCTACTTGCTGTGCAGTATCTGTTCTGCCCAGCAACCTAGGAGATGCTCTGAGGATGTAGGTCCCATCTCCTGCTCTGTGTGCCCCTACCCTATGCTTTCAACCAGGTGCCTCATACGGAGCCCAGGCTCTGTAAACACAGGCAGACAGCAAGCCTCACCTGTAAACTTTTCTTTCTAGGAGGCAAGGAAGACTTACACATGACCATATCAAATCCTCAAGATGTAGAAGTGCTTCCTTCCCAAAGGACTTTTGCTTTCTTTAAGCATGTGAGACCTGATTTAGAGCACAGTGACTAGAGCACATTAGGGGATGCGGGATGCAACTTACTGGAGATAGGGGAGAAGGGAATGGCCCAGCTCTGGCCTGTTTTTGTAGCTTGGCCTATTAAATGTCAGCAGGACCAACTGAAAAATTAAAAATTCATTGAATTCAAAGCATGCTGTGTTTTAAACCCAAACTGTAAAACAGGTTGATCGAGGTCTATCAACTGGTGTAAGTGATGTGTTCACTGGTGAGTAAAAGAATGCAAAAAGCAGTGTTGGCATTTGCCACACATCTTGTGTAACCTGGGCAATGTCACTCAATATTTCTAAGCCCATTTCCTCTTCTTTAAATTTTACCTGCTTCACAGGTTGTGGTAAGAATCCATATGACATACATGCTCCTGAAAAGGCCTTGTGAACTGTAAAGAATGATGCAAATATTTATTGTTTATTACCATCATCCATAGCTAATGACCTTGGAGTGCTGTACTCATCTCCAGCTTTAAGTTCAGAGTAATAATTTTTATAGGTATGTTCCCCAACACCTGTAGAGATAAAAGATCTGAAAAGAACTCTGTGAAAAAAAGTTTTTTGAAATCTCCAAAGTCTTAGGCTCTATTATGTGAAGTTAAACAATTCCATATTTTTTAAAAACCTCTATACTCAGGGTATCCAAATATATAGTTTTTGGAGCCACATACATGAAAACAATAGGACTCTTTTTTAAAAGTTTCACCTGAATGTCTTTGTAACATATAGATTTAGCCTCCATGCATAAGGGTCTAGGTAGAATTATTTTTAATATGGTTACAAAATTAAAAAGCAACAACAAATGGAACAGTCAAGGATACATTTTTCTCTATGATATGTTTCAAATAGATTGCTGTCTTTCCTGCAGCGTCATAAAGAAATGAAGGACTTTTAATTTGTGGATCTAGGACACACAGCTTAATTCCAAAAAGAAAAGCTTGGTGGCTTAATTTTTAATGTTTTTATTCCTCAAAAGCTGTTAGAAGTCATACAAAGCAATAATTTTCACAGAACTTTAAATATCTCAGCATATGGTATTCTCTGTGTGTGTACAACTAAAGTTTAACTAATATCACTTGGGAACTTGTCCAAAAAGTTATTGTACATCAATTTGAAACAGAGATTAGAAAATTTCTTTATGTTATGACAATAGCAAGTTGAAATGTTTTTTAAAATTAGTCAGTGAATGTTATACTGTATTTTTTTAAAAACCAATTTTATATTTTCAATGGACTGATTTAACTTACTACTGGATTGCTGCTTTTGTGTGAACCTCTGAGCCTCCAGAATGGATGGGCCTTGTCTCCTGTATAATTTTGGTATATTCCAATTTGCATACAAATCTCTTAACATGCATGTCAATCTTTGAAAGAGACATCTATAGAAAGCTGGTCAGATCCCAACTCTCATTCCTCACAAACAGGCTGGATAACATTTGTGTAAATCAGTTCAGCAGCAGTTCCTGCTGTCCTCATTATTTTCAGAGAAATCAGGGCAAAGCATACTGATGAATAAAAATAGACAGTGTTCCCTGTTTCCCTGGCCATGCAGTCACCTCTGTCAGGGATGTAAAGTGTGGAACACACCTTCCTTCTTCATCTGCATGCTTCGTCCCCGGACCAAGAAAAGAAAACTATGCCTTAGATACACACTCCACTCCCATGAGGGCCACCACTTTTCATCCAAAGAGGTACTCTTTACAGCACTCAATTACTATGTCTCCCGGTTCTGGCTAAAGTTTTGAAACGTGGAAAGTTTGACAAGGCATATACTGACTTTTACAAAGCCTATAATATAATGAAAATGCTTGCCAGCTGAGCACCGCTGAGTTTTCCTGGCAGTTCTTTAAGTCGGTGGGGACCATTAATTAATGGTCTGTATGCTGAGTCACCTATGATATATCCCTGCTCGTCTTTGATTGGGTAGCACCTAATATCTGACTTCTAAATAGAACTCTTTGACTTACTAAAAATTTGTCAATAGTAATATCACTCATTTAATAAGAAGGGATTCAGAGGAAAATCAATCACTATTCAGAGATAAGAGCTTTGTTTATTCTTTTTAAAGGTCGAATAAGTGGGTAAAGCTCCACCTCAAAGGGAATTATCTTCTGTCCTGTAGCTAAAAATAATTCCTGAGAAGGGTGTAGAAAGATGTTCAGCTGTCTGAACTGACTAACTCCTTATTCACTCTGCTTTAAATATGCTGAGAGGAAAGAGGTACTCTTAGTGTTGTCATGCTTCAGAACCTGGTGCCCACATAGAAAGGGACAGTGAGTGCTGCCCTCTACCCTACTGAATATGGAAATACTGTGACCAAAGTGAAAATTTTAAAAGATGGTTCTATCATTGATAGAACTTTATCATTAAGACCAAGCCTAGTGCTTAGGGAAAGGATAAAATCATTTTAAACTTGTACTGTATAAAAACTCTGGCAATCATTTGCATTTTGGTGAATCAAAGAATTAGCATTATAGCTTTTCTCTGGCCCAAATTCTGATGATTTCTTGGCTTAGGGCTTCAATCAATCTGCAGCTGACCGACTAATCCTGGCCAGCACAGCTTCAAGGTCACAGTTATAATTTCTAGACTATGGACATTTTATTATTGCCACTATCGATGAAAACTGCCCTTCAGTATTTGCCTAGTTCAATATTCTTTCAGCACCCTCACCCCTCACAATTTATAAACAGAATCAGCAATACCACCAATGAAAAATGAATTTACAAGAAAGCTATACTCACTGGTTACAAGCCTACAAAGTTAAAAGTAGTCACTTCAAGTTAGGTATCAAGGAAATTTCCTTTAGAAAACCCAGTTGCTGAGAGCTGGGTCCTTCTGCTTACCTGCTTTATGTATTTGTTTACTGCCTAAGGAAAGTCCCAGGCAGCCAGATGCAAGAATATAAAGCTCCTTGGAAGGTGGAAGGGGTGCCCGGTGTCCTCTGAGCTGCGATCTCAATTCCGATGCTTTTCATGTGGCTGAAATAGCTCGAGTGCTCTGTGCCTCTCCCAGTATTGAGAGCTGCTCCTGGCTCGGGGCTGGAGGGGAACTTAAACCGTTAAGGCTAAGTGTTAAAGAGAATTCCTGTCATAGCTCACAGTTGTTCTTCCTAAATATAGAGTTTGATACAAGCCATACGCTGGCTGCCTCCAAAAGGCTTGACCGTGCGAAAAGCAGGGCTCAAATGTCAGCCAGGAGGTGGCTATGGTATCTTATGTGCCCTCCTAATCTTCCAGAAGATGCTGGCTGCATTTTCTCATATATTCTGAGGGGGTATAGCAAAGTTCAAAAAGTAGAAAAAGTCTATCTTTAGCTTTATTACCTGGATGCCAGAAGATGAGCATTCAATAAAAATTGGGGGGGGGGTGTCAGCATGGCACCATGCCTCTCAGCAGGGGTACTGACATTAAACAGGGCTTGAATCCTAGCTTGGTCACTTGGGAGCTGTTAAAGTTACTTAATAATAAGTACTCAACAAATAGTCACCAAATAATGATAATTATCCTATTAAGTTGAACTATATGACATTGCCCTTTTTGTAGGTCAAAAATGGTCCAAGACTGACAGGCTGGTGAGGTTCCAGAGCCCACAGCCCTGCCCACTCTGCTCTACTGCCTCTACTAGTGACAAAGATTTTGACCCTAGAGCATATGAGACAACAGAACAAAGAAGAAATGCCTATTTTAAACATGACAAGGGCCAGGAGCAGGTACAAGGCAAAACATTTTTTAAAGAGAAAACTTCCAAATCCTAAGATACATGCTCATTATTTTTAACACTACTTTTAATTTTTTTTAACCTCTCCAGTCTCTGAAATTACCTTTACATAGAGTTGTACTTCAGTAGAAGTATTAAACAGAGTGGAGAGACTTAAAATCCATCCACTGTGGAAGTGAGCTCCATGTCTGAGTTCTTGACAGTATGGTCAAGCCACTGAACTATATTACCAGCAATCATCGCTTACCAGTCTTCTTGTTACATGAGGAAAAAAAGCTCCAATTTGTAGGAACCCTAGACATCAGGCTTCTGTTCCCTGTAGCTGAATGCATTCCAGATGGAAGTAGTTGGCTTTTTTCAGAACTGTAAAAGGAAAACCAACTTTCTGGGAGTTTAGGAGGTCAACAGATAATTTTGTTTCATTTCAGATTGGGGTTCACCATTAAGTTCTGTTCATGTGCTGTTCAAAAGAATTGTATCTTTAAAATTCAGTTTAGACATCATCCTTTGAGATCACATGGTGCCAAAAGTGAGTTATTTATACACTGGAGAAGAGAATATAGTGAGCACCTTAATATTTCTCCAAGTGTTTGGCTACTTCTGTGTGTTCAGAGCTCTTCACCAGACAAATGATGGCATCACTCCATGGACCAACAATGAGCCATTTTTGGTCCCTTGTCCTGAAGTTAACCCATGCATTTTACCACAGTCCTTTTGCCCCAGTGGCCTCTCAGTAGCCACTGATGGTGTATACATTGAGGAAACTGCTCCTGGCAGAAATGCCTTGTATACAGGGCTGGCCCAATATGAGTGTGGCTGCCTCTGTGGGAAAAACTAAGGTGTGCTGCATAACCAGGGCTCTGTTGGTCATAAGTCACAGTAACCCAAAGGGAACAAGTTTAAGCCAGGAGGGGTGTGGCAGACAGTCAATGTCTTTCTCAGTATCACTTCTGTCCACCTGAGTTCTGTAGCTGTAGGCAGCTTCCAGTACACTGTCAGCTTCACACCTCTCTCTTTTTCTCTACACTGGGGCTCTGCATATCATCCAGAAGCAGGAGACATAACCCATAAGTGCCAGGAAAAAACACCCCTAGGGACAAGCCTCAACCAATGGGAATGAAAGTCGAGCGATAGATGTCCCCACTTCCTCATCCTATGGTCGGAAGATTCTGAGGTGTGATCTACAGTTTCCCAGAGGTCCCCAGCAGGACCGAGCCCCAGCTGCCCACCATGGGGATTTGCTCATTAATATACCCTTATTGGCTTCCTCTTTTCCCTCACTTCCCCCGCTTGCATTCTCTGGGATCATCCCCCAAGTAGATCACCTGCAACCAAGTCCTTGTCTCAGCATTTGGAGTTGAGGCAACCCAAACTAAGAAAAAAGAATTTATTAGGAAGGTTTCATATTGTGAGAGGAAGGGCAGGGGTGCAGGTGAACCTCATCAATTATCAGAACCAAGAACTCAGACCTCACTAGAGAATGATGAATCTATTTCTGCAGCTCCAATTTTAAAGACCTCAGGGCTCTGGTTGGCCCAGCCTGAGTCAATACCGCACTCCTGGTTAGTAGCAAGGTTACCAAGCATAGAGGAGGCCATTGGGGTACATACCTATGCATTAGGTCCTTCCCAAAAAGGGGAATAATTGTGAGCTGAGCAGCAATCCCAGTTGGGTCTCCAAGAGGCACCAAGAAGCCAAGTGCTTTTCCTTGACTTCTTGCAATAGCCTGAAATTTCTACTCCTGTTGTCAGGTTATTGATTTAAGATTCCATAAAAAGACATATGCTGGCTGGGTGCGGTGGCACACGCCTGTAATCCCAGCACTTTGGGAGGCTGAGGCAGGCAGGTCACTTGAGGTCAGGAGTTCGAGACTGGCCTGGCCAACATGGTGAAACCCCATCTCTACTAAAAAAAATTACAAAAATTAGCTGGCATGGTGGTGCGCATCTCTAATCCCAGCTACTCAGGAGGCTGAGGCATGAGAATCACTTGAACCTGGGAGACGGAGGTTGCAGTGAGCCAAGATTATGCCACTGCACTCCAGCCTGGGCAACAGAGCGAGAGTCTGCCTCAAAAAACAAACAAACAAACAAACAAAAAAAAAAAAAAAAACACACATGTTGTTTGACAAGGGTAACAGAAGAAGTCTCTGACACACACCAACACATACCAGGTTGGTGAGTGACAATTAACTGGGCCTGAAGGGATGGGGCACAAGATGTGTCCATTTCCTTTTTTTTTTTTTTTTTTTTTTTTTTTTGAGACGGAGTCTCGCTCTGTCGCCCAGGCTGGAGTGCAGTGGCCGGATCTCAGCTCACTGCAAGCTCCGCCTCCCGGGTTTATGCCATTCTCCTGCCTCAGCCTCCCAAGTAGCTGGGACTACAAGCGCCCGCCACCTCGCCCGGCTAGTTTTTTTTGAGACGGAGTCCATTTCTTTTTGAGAGGATTGATATAGGAGGAGAAGTTGGAAAAACATAGCCTTAAAGTGTGAAAAATGGAGAGCTAGGGGGTACTGGGCATTGAGGGGTAGGTTGAGTCCTTTGGGCATATTTCAGTGGAGATCACAAAGAGGGGTATGGTTGGGGGGGTGTTGACAAAATCAAAATTCACTTAAGTCATTCCTACCTGCATGCCTTCACCCCTCCTCCCCTATGGTCAAAGAGCAGGATATCTAACAACATCTTACATCTATAGAACCCTTGCTCAGTTGCAAAGTGCTTTCATTTGTATTATTTTATTTAGTCCTCCCAACAGCCCTGTGGGTTCAGTGGCATTCTTCCAATTTTATCGATCAGTAAGCCAAGGCTCAGACTGTCATTTCAGAGCCAGTTATCCCCAGCTTTTGACTTTCAAAGTTAGTGCTCTTTCTTATTATACCACAGTGCCCTCAAGGAACCACACTCATCTGTATGCCCCACATAAGCACATACAAATATGGTAACAGGATGCATTTGCTTGCAAGTAACAGAAAACCTAACTAGCAGTGGCTCAATCAACAGTCATTTAATCATCTCACAAACCTAGGAACTTAAAGGAAGGTAGTTATGGGCTGGTTCAGAAATTCTACGAAGTCAAACACTCTCGGGCTCTTCCCAGATCCTCTTTGGGAAGGTGGATCTACTCTGCCACTCTCAACAAGTCAGCTTTTCATCCTCATGCTTCTTAACGTGTGTTCCCAAGATGGCTGCCACAGCTCCAAGTGTTAGGACATTTTACAAGCATCCAAACAAGAAGGAATAGCAGTGATGATGGGAAAAGGGGCTTTTCTTGCCAAGGAGGAAACTCTTTCCCAGAAGCCCCGAGCTGACTTCCCTTTACATCTCTTTGGCTGGAACCGAGTCTCGTGGCTGCAAAGGAGGCTAAGAAAAGAAATAAATGGAAGGAGGTGGATGGAATAGAAATGATTAGCTAAGATCAAATGTTCCATATAAAATTGGGATGCTCTTAGCAATGAAGAAGAAAGGAAACAGCAGTGACACAGACAAAACGTGCACACACATACAGAGCTTTAATGGAAAATGTGCTTCCACACACATAATCTCATCTAATTCTCACCACCTTATGAAGCAGGTATTGTTTGTCTATCTCCATTTTATAAATGACAAAACACACTGGAAAAGGTCAAGTCACATGCCTAGGAAGTGGCTTAGTCAAAACTCTAATCTAGGTCTGCAGGCTCCAAATTTCATGTGTTTCCCTATTCCTCCATGCACAAACCAACAGGAGGAGCCAGGCTGCTCATACCATTGTCCCATCTGTGAATGCCCTCTTGGCATATGCCCCAAATTACAGGCTTCTTTTGGGTTTGTCTTTGCTTGGTTCTACTCAATCTTAGGCCTACCTACAGTTTGGGCAAAGAGTAAAATAAATCATATTACAGAATTTTGTAAGTGAATTAATAGATAACTCTTTGTACCATTATGTATAATCGTGTAACCTCCAAAAAACATTATAGGTTGACAAAGAGAATAAAAAATAGCAAATAAAGAATGGTTAGCTAGGAAGAAAAAATTATGAAAAAGGAACTAGCTATGATCTAATGAAAACACTTTTCCCATAATATTTACTTCTATATTCAATTTGAATTTTAACAGCATGACTGTGATCAAATCAATGTCTGTTTTTAATCCAGGAGAGCAGGTGACAAGGTTTGTCCCCTGGGTTGCATGCTGCGTGATGCAAGGATGCATCCCTCCTTCCCCAGCAGATGCTGGCACCTTTAAAAAGACTGATGTGCAAGGTAGGAAAAAAAAATTCGTTGTCATTATCTTTAAAGAAATTGATACTCTTATGCATTAATAATGGAAGCATAAACTCATACAACTACTTTGGAGGATAATTTCTCAATATTTTATGAAGCTAAAGGTGTGCATATCTTTTGACCAGTTTCATGATTTGGCCAGTATTTGTAATTTTTGGCAAGTGTGTACAAGAAGACAGATAACAGAATGTTCATTGCAGTATTGCTTATAATAGTGAAAAAATCTGAAAACAATCTAAATGCCTATCAACAGAGAATAAATAAATAATGACTTATTCATTTGATTGAATCCAAATAATCAAAAGAGTGAGCCAGAGCAACATGTATCAAAAAAGATACATTTATACATTTCAAAATCAAACTGAATTTAAAACACACATATACACACACACACTGAATTCAAAAAGAGTTAACAATGTAAAAACTTGCAAGAAAGTAAGCACAATATTTTAAAAGTGATCATCTCTGGGAAAGAAGAGGGAGCAAGAGGATTTCATAAATAACTTTAATAATTTCCATTATATCTAATATCCTCAAAATAATTTCAACTAAGGCAAAATATTAGACTTTGGAAGGACTGAGTTGTGAGTATATGGGTGCCATTTTGTTATTTTGTGTGTAATTTTCTGTATGTTTGAAGTATTTCATCACAAAAATGTAATAAAGGATTTTAGTTGTCAAAAAAAAAAAAAAAAAGAGTAATGTGCAAGTGTGGCCCACCCTGTCTATTTCACCCCCATCTGGCCCACAGCTTCACTTGGCCAGGCCAGATCTCCAGCTTTGGCAGAAAGTAATTCAAATTTTTCCATAACATCTATCAGAGTAGAGTCAAAATTTCATAAGGCATAATCAGTTGATAACAATAAAAATAAAACACATCACAATATTGGTAAGACCCAACTAATGAGATAGACGCTTTCTGACTGAGGAATTGGTTGCAGTTCTCTATATTATAGCATCAGGTAATGGCACTACCCACCCTCCCAAGACCAGTGGCTTTTAGGAACAAGAAAGTTAGAGAGGATATGGATTTCAGTAAATTTACTATCAGATAAAATACAGGTGATTAAAATATGATCATTAGAATGATACCAACCAAGGATAATTTTATCCTTTTTTTTTTACCAATATTGTTGTTTCCTGTTTTTCTCTCACCTATGCCTAAATCCCCATTTCTCTACGCAATATTATCATCTTGAATCAATTATAACTGCAGTGGGCCGTTTGTATTAGGCATGATGTACATGTGGTATTATAGATTATAAATGGATTATCATTGTCACTAAAGGCACGTTGCCCAATAATTCTACAACCAAATGATTTATTTTTATGTGTTCTGGCATTAACTATGATTGGAGCTAAATAATATGACTCAAATGTCTCCTAGGCACCATAATTTTGTGGCACCTGTATGAGTCACTTTGGAGGTGTGTCTCCAAGTGGGTGATTCACTATCCCTCCATGAGCCAAATGGCAGGACTTCCACTCTCCTTCCTTATATCTCGCTAGGGGTCCCCACAGAGAGATGTATCTCATAGATCATCCACAGTCCTGTTCTGCTGTTCCACATCCCCTTAGTCCCCAGTGCCTCAGAAGCCACCTCTCTCATTATCACTGCATAGAAGGATTTGTTATGGCCTCTGGGAACCAGCTTCTTACTTATTCTTTGGCATGTGAGGAGGTACCTTCTCCATCTTAAGACTCAATGCTTTAAAAAAAAATAACATGTGCATACTAAAAAAATCAGCCTTAGAAGGCATAAAGTATACAGTTCAGTGGTTTTTAGCACATTCACAAAGTTGTGCATTGATCACCACTATCTAATTCTAGAACATTTTCATCATCCCCGAAATAATCCCCCTACCCATTAGTACTCCCCATTTCCTCCTTCCCCTGGCAACAACTCAACTGCATTCTCTTTATGGATTTGCCTGTTCTGGACGTTTCATATAAATGGAATCATACAATATGTGGCCTTTTGTGTTTGGCTTCTTTCATTTAGCATAATATTTTCAAGGTTCATCCATGTGGTAGTACGCATCAGGACTTCATTCCCTTTCATGGCTGAATAATAGTCCATTGTGTGGTGTGCTACCTTCTCTTTATCCACTCATCAGTTGAGAGATATTTGGGTTGTATCTACTTTTGGGCAAACATGAATAGTGCTGCTATGAACGTTCATGTACAAGTTTTTCTGTGAACATGTTTTCAGTTCTCTTAGGTAAATGCCTGGGAGTAGAATTACTGGGTAATACGGTAACTGTTTAATCTTTTCAGGAACTACCAGAACCTTTTCCAAAGCAGTTGCATCATTTTACATTCCTACCAGCAGTGGATGAGAGTTCTGTACTTCTCTATACCTTATCAACACTTGCTATTGTCCGTCTTTTTTATTATAGCCACCCAGTAGGCATAAAGTGGTATCTAATTGTGGTTTTCACATATATTTATCTGATAACTAATGATATCAAGCATATTTTCATGTGCTTATTGTCTGATGGGATATCTTCTTTGGAGAACTGTGTATTCAGATCATTTTCCCATTTTCGTATTTGGCTATTTGTCATTTTTATTATTTAGTTGTAAGCATTCTTCATGTAATCTGGATACAAGTCTTTATTAGATATATGATTTGCAAATATTTTCTCCCATTTCTTGGTGTATTAGTCTGTTCTCACGCTGCTGATAAAGACACACTCTAGACTGGATAATTTATAAAGGAAAGAGATTTAATTGACTCACAGTTCCATGTGGCTGGGGAGGCCTCACAATGATGGCAGAAGGCAAATGAGGAGCAAAGTCACGTCTTACATGGCGTCAGGCAAGAGAGTGTGTGCACGGGAACTTCCCTTTATAAAACCATCAAATCTCATAAGACTTATTCACTATCATAAGAACAGCACAGGAAAGACCTGCCTCCATGATTCAATTGCCTCCCACCAGGTCCCTCCCACAATACATGGGAATTATGGGAACTACAATTCAAGATGAGATTTGGGTGAGAACACAGCCAAACCGTATCACCTGGACTGTCTTTCACTTTCTTGATGGTGTCCTTTGAAGTGCAACAGCTTTTTTAAGTTTAAATGATAACTAAATAAAATTTATTTTTTCTTGGGTTGCTTGTTCTTTTGGTGTCACAGCTAAGAAACCATTGCCTAATCCAAGGTCACAAATAATTGCACCAATGTGTTTTCTAACAGTTTTATAATTTTAGCTCCTACATTTAGATCTTTGATCCATTTTGAGTTAATTTCTCTATGTGGTCTGAGGTAAAGGCACAGCTTTGTTCTTCTAAATGTGGATATCCAGTTGTCCCAGCACCATTTGTTAAAAATACTATTCTTTTCTCATTGAATTATATTGGCACTCTTTGGAAAATCAATTGACCATAAATGTAAAGATTTATTTTTAAACTCTCAAGTCTATTCTGTCAATCCAGATATTTATCTTTATCCCAGTACCATACCATCTTGATTACTGTAGCTTTGTCATAAGTTGTGAAATCAGGAAGTGTGGGTCCTTCAAATTTTTTTTTCTTTTTCAAGCTTGTTTTGGCTATTCTAGGTCCCTTGCATTTCCGTATGAATTTTAGGATCAGCTTAACTATTTCAGCAAAAAGAAAGAAAGAAAGAGAGAGAGAGAGAAGGAAAGAAAGAAAGATCAAGCTGGAATTTTTAAATAGGGTTTGCACTGAATCTGCAGATTGATCAGGGGCATATTGCCATGCATAAAAGTGGGATGTCTTTCCATTTATTTAGGTCTTCTCTAATTTATTTAAATAATTTTTATAGTTTTTGTTATACAAGTGTACTTCTTTTGTTAAATTTATTTTTAAGTATTTTATTCTTTTTGATGCTATTATAAATGGAATTACTTTCTTAATTCCACTTTTGGATTGTCCACTGTTAAGTTCATGAAAATACAATTGATTTTTGTATATTGATTTTGTATCCTGTAACCTTGCTGAACTCATTTATCAATTCTAATAGTTGTCTGTGTGTGTGTGTGTGTGTGTGTGTCTGTCTGTCTGTCTGTCTGTCTGTCTGTTCCTTAGAGTTGCCTTAAAAAAATATCATCTGTCTATAAAGATATCTTACTTTCTCCTTTCCAATCTGGAAAAAGTTGGAAAACTAGGGAGAGGCTAGCAGGGCCTTGGTAGGCCATTTTGGCAAGAGGTACTGGTTTTGTCCTAGGTGTAGTGGGAATCCTTGGAGGGTTTTAAGCAGTGGAGTTCCTTGGCTTGAGCTTTAATGAGCTCACTATTGCTACTATATAGAAAATGGACTGTGTTAGAACAAACAGGAAAAAGGAAGAATGATGAAAAGGCTAGCAATGATGGTGACCCGAACAAAGGTGTTGGTAGTGGAGATAAAGAGACGAACACAGGTTCAAAATGTATTTTAGTAATAGAGTCAAAATGTCCTTGCTAATGAATGGGATATGGTAGGATGGAAAAGGAGAATGGTGGATGTCTTACATTTCAGGCTTGAATAATGAGATTTAAAGGAATGAGTCACATTGCGGGAGGAGTGGAGGTACCAATGAGAATCTGAAACACAACTTAAGTGCTTGGCATATAGCAAGCTCTCAAGGTGGAGCATGAAGACATAAAAAGTTATTATTGATCTCTGAGAGAAGAGTTTCAATAGATTGTGGGACTGCTCGAAAACCAGGTCACTGCAGGTTGTGGTGTGAATGAAGGGTTGAGGCAGCAAGTGGATTCATCTCTCCTCAGACCCCTGAGAATTAAAAAGGACAATAGCTGGGTTTGAAGATATACAAAATGGAGAGAAAGTTTTTTGGCTGTATTTTATTTAAATCTGAGCAATGTCTACCTATGTTTATAAGCCAAGGCTGATAAGAGGATGATAAAGGCCAAGAAGAAGTCATTGAAGAGCAAGGCCCAGAGGAGGGAATGAAATCCAGCCTCCAGAGGTGAGAAGATAGCTTATTTCCTCCGAGAAGGAGCTGAAGTAGAAGGCTGATACCAAAATGTTTGTAAGAGGGTCTGTGGAGCTGACAGAGGAGGAACAGGGAAAATGGAGGTCTCCTGATGACCTGTCTCAATTTTCTAAGGGTCTTGAAGAGGAAATCAGGTATAGGGAATAGAGAAACACCAAAAGGATTGCCCAGCAGTGGTTGACAGTCCAGCTGAAGGTGGAAGCCTTGCTACCTTGGAGATATTCTATCAGCATGGTGACTGCTTTGCTGAGACACTGGTTCTAAAGAACACATGTCTTCAGTTGATTCCCGAGAAGCAAATCTTGAAATAAGGATTTGTGTGTAAGTGATTTATTTTAAGAGTATTTCCAGGAAAAACCAGGAAACAAGGGTGCAATCTCAAGTCCCACAGAGGATATCTTCTGTCTGATCCCACAGCTCTGGAGTATAAGTTATGCCATAAAGTTGTCCCAACCCAAGCAAAGGAGTGGAAGCTACCATACTCCTGTACCCATTAGTCATTGGTTGAGTGCTACCCAGGGGAATAAATTCCCAGAGCTTCTGGCTCTCCTTACCAGCTGGAAAGATAGCTCCAGAAGCCCTGGGCCAAACCTCCAAAAGAGAGCTAAGGTATTAGAAGCAAATGCACACTGAAGCCAGGAACAGATCACAAACAGGGGAAGAAGATCTGGACAGGTTACAGTCATTATCTGCCCCAGCACAGCTGTCCATTATGGCATATGGACCGCAGCACAGTTGTTCTTAACTACAATGGCATCTGATTTTGAAAAAACCCAACTTATTTCTATCAGTCTTCCAAAGTTATATCATTGCAATGTTGAGATCTGTTTCTTATTGGTCATTTTCTAATGAGTGTTGAAATGGACAATTTTTGCAGGGTTTAGGCATCCTATAAATATATTTAGAGTTACATTTTCCTGCTTTGTTACGTGAGACCTCTATAATCTGGCTCTTTTTCAAAAATGAGGTAATTCTATTCTTTTTGGTAACACATGGTAGATGGGGTAAGGGGGGATCCTCCTCCAGGGACTGAAGTAGTAACAGTAGCTACCCTGGCACATGTACCAGAGATCTGGAATGTCACAGAAACATCACTGCAGCCTATGTGCCCTTGAACAAGATTTTTACCCCACTGGAATTTTACCTAAGGTCAGGATCTGTAAGACTGGAGAGAATCACAGTGACACTACACACTATGCAGGGCAATTTCCCCAGTGTCCTTTCCCTCCTGCCCTGCAAAGGCTTTAAAAAATAACTAGATCTGGCCGGGCACGGTGGCTCATGCCTGTATTCCCAGCATTTTGGGAGGCCTAGGCAGGAGGATCACCTAAGGTCAGGAATTCAAGACCAGCCTAGCCAACATGGTGAAACCCTGTCTCTACTAAAAATACAAACATTAGCCAGGCATGGTGGTGGGCACTGGTAATCGCAGCTACTCAGGAGGCTGAGGCAGGAGAATCACTTGAACCCGGGAGGCAGTTAGCTGAGATCATGTGCCACTGCACTCCAGCCTGGGCGTCAGAGTAAGACTCTGTCTCCAAAAAAAAAAAAAAAAAAAGCTAGATCTGTGACCACAAATGAGACAATAAACCTGTAAACAACTGGGTCCTCATAGAGGAAAAAAACGAATAAAACCTGGACTTAAAGCATATCACAGAGACAATGCAGTGAATTCAGCACATGGCCCCTCTTCCTGGCACCCAGGGCACTATACTTTCCAGGCTCACTCTCAATTGGATTGCGGACATGTGATTGAGTTCTAACCAATAAGATGCAAGCCTAATTACTGTAAGCCAGTGCTACTCAAAGTGTAGTCCATGCACCAGTGCCATTTGCAAACTGTTACCAGTTTGCAATGAACTAAATACAGAAATTTAAAAGTAAGCAATTAGGTACTTTTATAGCTATTTGATATTGCCACTACAGTCAAGCACCATTTCCTTTTCTAGTAATTAATTTTTGTTGCATTTTACAAAAGTATAGGTCTGTGATGAATTTAAAATGTTTTAAAATTTAGTCCTTGAATTGTTTAAGAAGCACTGCTTGTAAGCCATTCCAGGCCCAGCCCTTTTACATCCTGTGCGATCCAGACCTTTCTTTCCCATCTGCAGCAACTTAGCAGTCATTGGTCCTAGATGTCATAACTACAGGATGGCAAATGATCACCCAAACCACATGAGACTCCAACATGAGTGGGAAATAAACTTTTACTATAAAAAGCCACCGAAATTTGGGTTTATTAACTGAAGCACAGCCTAGGATTATTTGACTTATACATGGAATTATTGCCCTTATTCTGGGAGCCGGATCAGCTAGGGCTGGAGGATCCACTTCAAAGATGGCTGCTTCACTCATGTCTGGCACCCCTTGGCAGGGGTGGCTGGAAGGCTGGGCTTGGCTGGGACTATCAACCAGAGTGCCTACATGTGGCTTCTCCAGGGTGGTGGCCTCAGGACTGTTGACTTCTTAATGGAGGTTCAGGGCTGTGAGAGCAAATGATGCAGTATCAAACCAGAAGCTGCATAGCCTTTTACGCTATCCTTGCAAATCACATAGCACCACCTCTGCCATACTCTATTGGTTCAAGCAGTCACAAGCCTGCACAGATTCAAGAGAACAGGACTGGAGCTCCGTCTCTCTGGTAGAAGTGTCACAAAATTTCTGGCCATGTTTTATATCCACCTCCACCATGATTATAATTTGGGACTCTGGTTCCAGATATCTTACATTCCTTTCAAACCATCAGACCCAGAGCCTTATCCAAAGCAGGTATACACTAAGTGTGTATTGATGATAAGGAGAGGGAGAAGACAGGAATATTGTTCCTGTTTTGAGAATAACTGAGTCTATGGTCATGGGAATTTGAGTGTGCAACAGTTTATGGATTCTAAGATGCACATTTTTCACATTTTAACATGTCTGGAATTAACACTCATTAAAATGTATGGGCCTTGTAATGATATTTACAGTGTTTTTCTTTCTTAGGGGTACATAAGATAACTGTGTATCATCCAACCAGTAGCTTCTTAAATAAATACAGGAAATGCCAGGGATGCTATGGCTACTAGATAAATCCTTAGTTAATGAGAAGCAATGAGAAGAAATTAAAGGATATAAAAATTCCTGCTACCTCTGAGCTAAAACTGATGAGCACCCTAAGGAGGCTAGATGGAGAACCTGCAGTCACTGCAGTCAGTGAATAATAATATCATCAAGAACCTGAAAGGGCAGCAATCCTGAGAGGATCCACAGACCCTCTGAAGGAAGCAGACTTTGCCTGCAGAACCCAGGGCACCCCCCAAAAACTATGAGTGCTCCATAGACAGTTTACATCACAGGACTCTGTGCAGACAACCCCCAGTACCAGCTTGGAGCCAGGTAGACTCACTGTATGGCTAGACCCAAAAGAGAGACAACAATCACTGCAGTTCAGCTCATAGGAAGCCACACCCATAGGAAAAGAGGGAGAGTACTACATCAAGGGAACACAGCCTGGGACAAAAGAATCTGAACAACAGCCTTCAGCCCTAGATCTTCCCTCTGACAGAGCCTACCCAAATAAGAAAGAACCAGAAAACCAACCCTGGTAATACGACAAAACAAGGCCCTTCATCACCACCCAAAAATCACACTAGTTCACCAGCAACGGATCTAAACCAAGAAGAAATTCCTGATTTACCTGAAAAAGAATTCAGGAGGTTAGTTATTAAGCTAATCAGGGAGGGATCAGAGAAGTGTGAAGCCCAGTGCAAGGAAATCCAAAAAATGATACAAGAAGTGAAGGGAGAAATATTCAAGGAAATAGATAGCTTAAAGAAAAAACAATAAAAAATTCAGGAAACTTCGGACACACTTTTAGAAATGCAAAATGCGGGAACTTTCCAGAATACTCGGTGAGAGGCAGAGGAGCGATAATTGCCGGAGCTGCGCACAGCTCCGCGCTCCTTTCTGCTCCCTCACACACTGGCCTCAGCCCACACCAGCAGTAGAAGATGGTGAAAGAAACAACTTACTACAATGTTTTGGAGATCAAACCCAATGCTACTGAGGAAGAATTAAAAAAGGCTTATAGGAAACTGGTCTTGAAGTACCATCCTGATAAGAATCCAAATGAAGGAGAGAAGTTTAAACAGATTTCTCAAGCTTATGAAGTTCTCTCTGATGCAAAGAAAAGGGAATTATATGACAAAGGAGGATAACAGGCAATTAAAGAGGGTGGAACAAGTGGCGGTTTGGGCTCCCCCATGGACATCTTTGATATGTTTTTTGGAGGAGGAGGAAGGATGCAGAGAGAAAGGAGAGTCAAAAATGTTGTACATCAGTTCTCAGTAACCCTAGAAGACTTATATAATGGTGCAACAAGAAAACTGGCTCTGCAAAAGAATGTAATTTGTGACAAATGTGAAGGTAGAGGAGGTAAGAAAGGAGCAGTAGAGGGCTGCCCCAATTGCTGAGGTACTGGAATGCAAGTAAGAATTCATCAGATAGGATCTGGAATGGTTCAGCAAATTCAATCTGTGTGCATGGAGTGCCAGGGCCATGGGGAGCAGATCAGTCCTAAAGATAGATGTAAAAGCTGCAACGGAAGGAAGGTAGCTCGAGAGAAGAAGATTCTAGAAGTTCATACTGACAAAGGCATGAAAGATGGCCAGAAGATAACATTGCACGGTGAAGGAGACCAAGAACCAGGACTGGAGCCAGGCGATATTATCATTGTGTTAGATCAGAAGGACCATGCTGTTTTTGCTCGACGAGGAGAAGACTTTTTCATGTGTATAAGCATACAGCTGGTTGAAGCATTGTGTGGCTTCCAGAAGCCAATATCTACTCTTCACAACCGAACCACAGTCATTACCTCTCATCCAGGTCAGACTGTCAAGCATGCAGATATCAAGTGTGTACTAAATGAAGGCATGCCAATTTATCATATACCATATGAAAAGGGTCGCCTCATCATTGAATTTAAGGTAAACTTTCCTGAGAATGGCTTTCTCTCTCCTGATAAACTGTCTTTGCTGGAAAAACTCCTACCAGAGAGGAAGGAAGTGGAAGAGACTGATGAGATGGATCAAGTAGAACTGGTGGACTTTGATCCAAATCAGGAAAGATGGCACCATTACAATGGAGAAGCATATGAGGTTGATGAACATCATCCCAGAGGTGGTGTTCAGTGTCAGACCTCTTAATGGGCCAGTGAATAACACTCACTGCTGGCATTTAATGTGCTGTAGTGAATAAGTGAAGGACTGTAATCATAATATGCTCACTACTTGCTCTTGGTTTTGTTTTAATATTCAACTATAGTAGTGTTTAAAAAAGTTAAATGAAGAATAAACACAGATATAAAAGCTCAAATAAAAAAAGAAATGCAAAATGCTCTGGAAAGTCTCAGCAATAGAATTGAACAAGTTGAAGAAAGAAATTCAGAGCTCGAAGGCAAGGTCTTCGAATTTAGCACAATCCAAAAAAAAAAGAAAACAGCATAAGAAAATATGAACAAAGTCTCCAAAAAGTCTGGGATTATGTTAAATAACCAAACCTAAGAATAATCGGTGTTCCTGAGGAAGAAGATAATTCTAAAAGCCTAGAAAACATGTTTGGGTGAATAATCAAGGAAAACTTCCCTGACCTTGCTAGAGACCTAGACACCCAAATACCTATAAAACAAACATACAAGTTAAAAAGCAAAAATGAAAAACAAAAACAAAGTACACAGGCAACAAAGAGCACAATGAATGCAACAGTACCTCACATTTCAATACTAACATTTAATGTAAATGGTCTAAATGCTCCACTTAAAAGATACAGAACCACAGAATGGATAAGAACTCACCAACCAACTATCTGCTGCCTTCAGTAGACTCACCTAGCATGTAAGGACTCACATAAATTTAAAGTAAAGGCATGAAAAAAGGCATTTCATGCAAATGGACACCAAAAGTGAACAGGAGTAGCTATTCTTATATCAGATAAAACAAACTTTAAAGCAGCAGCAGTTAAAAGGGACAAAGAGGGACATTATATAATGGTAAAAGGCCTTGTCCAACAGAAAAATATCACAATTTTAAACATATATGCACCTAACACTGGAGCTCCCAAATTTATAAATAGATATATCATCTATTTATAAACAGATTATAAATTAAAAATATTACAATAGAACTAAGAAATGAGATAGACAGAAGTACAATAATAGTGAGGGACTTCAGTTCTCCACTGACAGCACTAGACAGGTCATCAAGACAGAGAGTCAACAAAGAAACAATGGATTTAAAATGTACCTTGGAACAAATGGACTTAACAGATATATACAGAACATTTCAACCAACAACCACAGAATACACATTCTATTCCACAGCTCATGGAACTCTCTCCAAAACAGACCATATGATAGGTCATAAAATAGCCTCAAAATTTAAGAAAATTGAAATTATATCAAGCACTCTCTGAGACCACAGTGGAATAAAACTGGTAGTCAACTACAAAAGAAACCTTCAAAACCATGCAAATACATGGAAATTAAATAACCTGCTCTTGAATGAGCACTGGGTCAAAAATGAAATCGAGATGGAAATTTAAAAAATTATCCAAACTGAATGACAAAAATGACACAACCTATTCTGGGATACAGCAAAGGTGGTGCTAAGAGTTTGAAAGTTCATAGCCCTAAATGCCTACATCAAAAAGACTGAAAGAGCACAAACAGACAATCTAAGGTCACACCTCAAGGAAGTAGAGAAACAAGAATAAACCAAACCCAAACCCAGCTGAAGAAAGGAAATAACCAACATTAGAGCAGAACTAAATGAAATTGAAACAAAAAAAATACAAAATATAAATGAAACAAAAACTGGTTCTTTGAAAAGATAAATAAAATTGACAGACCACTGGCAAGATTAACCAAGAAAAAGAGAGAGAGAATCCAAATAACCTCACTAAGAAACGAAACAGGAGATGCTACAACTGACACCACTGAAATACAAAAGATCAGTCAAGGCTACTATGAACACCTTTAGGCACATAAACTAAAAAACCTAGAAGAGATGAATAAATTCCTGGAAAAATAAAACCCTCCTAGCTTAAATCAGGAAGAATTAGATACCCTGAACAGACGAATAACAAGCAGCGAGATTGAAATGGTAAATAAAACATTATCAACAAAAAAAGTCCAGGACCAGATGGATTCACAGCACAATTCTACCAGATATTCAAAGAAGAGTTGTACCAATCCTTTTGACACTATTCCACAAGATAGAGAAAGAAGGAATTCATTCTATGAAGGCAGCATCACCCTAATACCAAAAGCAGGAAAGGACATTACCAAAAAAAGAAAACTACAGACTGATATCCTTGATGAACATCGATGCTAAAATCCTTAACAAAATACTTGCTAACCAAATCCAACAACATATCAAAAAGATAATCCACCATGATCAAGTGGGTTTCATACCAAGGCAGGGATGGTTTAACATACGCAAGTCAATAAATGTGATACACCATGTAAACAGAATTAAAAAAAAATCACATTATCATTTCAATAGATGCCCAAAAAGCATTTTAAAAATCCAGCATCCCTTTATGTTTAAAAATCTTAGCAAAATTGGCATACAAGGGACATACCTGAAGGCAATAAAAGCCCATCTATGACAGACCCACAGCCAAAATAATACTGAATGGGGAAAAGTTGAAAGCATTCCCTCTGAGAACTGGAACAAGACAAGGATGCTCACTCTCACCACTCCTCTTCAACGTAGTACTGGAAGTGCTAGCCAGAACAATCAGACAAAAAAAAAAGAAAGAAAGAAAGAAAAAGCATCCAAATTGGTAAAGAGAAAGTCAAACTGTCACTGTTTGCTGACAATATGATTGTTTACCTTGAAAATCCTAAGGACTCCTCCAGAAAGCTCCTAGAACTGATAAAGAATTTAGCAAAATTTCCAGATACAAGATTAATGTACACAAATAAGTAGCTCTTCTATACACCAACAGCAACCAAGCGGAGAATCAAATCAAGAACTCAACCCCTTTTACAATAGCTAAAAAAAAAAAAAAAAGCTTAGGAATATACCTAACTAAGGAGGTGAAAGACCTCTATAAGGGAAACTACAAAACACTGCTGAAAG